>NW_017306434.1:45521-53012 GCF_000935625.1 Nanorana parkeri
GCTTTCTACTATCATGCATTGTAATTCTATTAATCATGTTAGGGGCCTACTAAAAGGAATGACAGAATGGAATGCCCATAGACTTTGACAGGGGAAGAGAATGCCCATAGACTATAATGAACCCAAACGGAATGCCCACAGAGTATAATGGGAAGCATAGTATCAGATATTTTGTAGGCAAATCTGAAAAAGATATCAACTTATCCTTTACCACAGATCTTCCCCATGTATAGTAACATATTTTACAATTGAAATAACTTTGGATTGTATCTGTTTTCTATGGAATGACAGGGGAGTAGCACAATGGAATGCCCATAGAGTATAATGGGAAGAAAGATGGGCCATGGAGTCGAGAACCATATGACACTTCAAATAAATCTAAATCTAATAAATTATAGTCTATGGGCAATCTTGGTGTCATTCCATAGAAAACAGGAAAAATCCAAAGTTATTTCAATTGTAAAAGATGTTACTATACACGGGGAAGATCTGTGGTAAAGGATAAGTTGCAAAATATCTGATACTATGCTTCCCATTATGCTCTATGGGCATTCCGTTTGGCTTCATTATAGTCTATGGGCATTCTCTTCCCCTGTCAAAGTCTATGGGCATTCCATTCTGTCATTCCTTTTAGTAGGCCCCATCATGTTATTCACATATATATGAAGGACAGAACAGAAATGGAGTGAGCTTTTCAGGGAGATATACAAATTGTATATCTCCTTTAAATTTCTCCTTTTTAATTTTCTCACCTGCCTCAGTCCTCGCCTCGTGCCAGTCTGCCTCTTTCCGGATGTCCTGAGTGAGGCACCCGTTCGCACAGCCTCACGTCCTCCAGTGAAGCCCGTGCCGTGTGACATGTCATGCTATGCGGGCGGGGGCCGGGGGAGGAGCTAACTTTAGGATGCGATCGTGCAGATCGCATAGGACAATACGTTATGGCATTGCCGTATGCGGCCGCTGCCATAACGTATTTCTTCTATGCAATCCGATCGGCAATTTTCTGCGGGCAGCGGGCTCAAGGGGCAGATGCTCTGGGCCCCACAACCTTGATTGGGCCCGGGGCAAGTGCCCTCTTTGCCCTGCGTTAAAGATGGCCCTGAGCACGAGTGCCACAGGTGGGATCAGGCACAGGTGCAGGAAAGTCCAGGAGCGGATCAGCCAATTCAGGAAGCAGGAACTGAGTCAAGGATAGCCGAGGACCAGAGCCAGCCGGGCAGCAAGGTACAAAATCGTGAGGCAATAAACAAGTCCAGGATACAGGCCGAGGTCAGTTAGGCAGCAATCAAGAGGAGTCCAAACAATCCGAGTCACAGGCAAAGTCTTCAACAGGAACACATGCACAGGGAACAAACACAAACAGCTGAAAGACCCTCAGCACAGCAGGGCAGGGTCATTTAAATAGGTAATTTCCTTAATGCCTGTTGTGTCACTTCCTGTGTGCCTGCCGTTTGTGCGTCTTTGTGCGTATTTCTGATTGTGCGCGCATGCGTACCACAGCATATTTCCGTCCAGTTCTATAGGGACGTTTTCGTGCATGCGTGGCTGTCGTCTTTACCTTATAGTTCCGCTGAACCTCCTTGGTTGAGAAAGCCTGGTATAACCCTTCTCTTCTGTGCTCAAAACTAAAAAAAGAGAACAAAAGTCCAACCATATCGAAGCAAAAACCTGTCTTTTCACGTCTTTTTAGATGTCCCATTTCTAAAATAATTTTGTTTCCGAGAGCTTGGAGTTTTGATTTAGCAAGCAGGCCCGGCGCTACCGCAAGGCAAGTCAGGCGGCCGCCTGATTAGCAAGGATTGCTTTGTGTCTTTGATAGCAGCCAATCCAATGTCTACATTCATGCCCTAGAAAAGATAGAACAGGAGATTTCGAATGGCTGGACAATGAGGACAGCTTCTTCTTCAGATACATCGGGCCACCATATGATAGGAAAACGACGAGGTTCAGTAAGCTCTGTTGGTATCTGGGATTTAAGAATTCCTCATCAGTAGGCAGTCTATGCATTTTCCAAAACCTACTGAATGTGACAGGTACTCTTGGAGAGCAGGATTCCTTTGCCGTTTAAGCAGCAAAACTAAGCCAGACTTTAGATACCGAAAACGTGCAAATAATAAAGGGGAAAAAACACACATAATGACCCAACGCTGCCATGCTCCTTTTATTGTTTAATCACAGGTGACATTTGAAGAAAGTGTTGAGGACTGGAAATTAATTAACACAGAAGCTGTTCAGTCTGTTTATAAATAGAAGGCTTTCTCTCCTCACCTTGACTAAATTTGCCATCTAAGTGTGAGATTATGTATTTACGCGCTTGTCTTTTCATTAGATGCGGGTCTTATGAGCGCAGGCACAGACTCCACTGACACTTTTCCTGTCCTTCAAGAGACTGATCAAAGTTAAAATTCACATGAACTGTCCTCTGCTAAGATCAGATCAAGGGAGCCAGGGGAAGCGACTGCGCGCTGAGCACATGAATAATCTAATAGAAGAAGAAGAAGTGGGGATTGGAGCTAACTTTCATTTACTGAGTGCCAAAAACACTTAGAATAAACATGAAGAACTCCATTTCCTTTTCTTTCTCCTTCACCTTGACCACTCGCTTCCTCAAAGGGACGCTGTAGGCTATTTTCAGCGCATTGAGGAAAATTTACGTCTTGGCTGACGTCACATTGAGTTGACCTGAGCTGTAATGTCTATAAATTAGAGACAAATGAGGCAGGACAGGGAGATGGCTGGTAATGCATCCAGCTCTGATGTCTATCAGGCCAATGTAAGAACCTCTATTGGCTTCTGAGGCACTTAGAGTGGACTGCTAAATAGTGATTTTGAACTTAGCTTGTGGGATGGGGTCCCGCCTTAGCCTAATAGTGGTTGTGAACTTAGCTTGTGGGATGGGGTCCCGCCTTAGCCTAATAGTGGTTGTGAACTTAGCTTGTGGGATGGGGTCCCACCTTAGCCTCTGAGTGGTTGTGAACTTAGCTTGTGGACTGGGGTCCCGCCTTAGCCTCAGAGTGGTTGTGAACTTAGCTTGTGGGATGGGGTCCCGCCTTAGCCTAAGAGTGGTTGTGAACTTAGCTTGTGGGATGGGGTCCCGCCTTAGCCTGAGAGTGGTTGTAAACTTGACTTGTGGACTGGGGCCCTACCTTAGCCTCAGAGTAATTGTGAATTTAGCTTGTGGACTGGGGTCACGCCTTAGCCTCAGAGTGGTTGTGAAGGTAGCTTGTGGACTGGGGTCCCACCTCAGCCTCAGAGTGGTTGTGAACTTAGCTTGTGGACGGGGTCCCACCTTAGCCTCAGAGTGGTTGTGAACTTAGCTTGTGGACTAGGGTCCCGCCTTAACCTCAGAGTGGTTGTGAACTTAGCTTGTGGACTGGGGTCCCGCCTTAGCCTCAGAGGGGGTGTGAACTTAGCTTGTGGACGGGGTCCCGCCTTAGCCTCAGAGGGGGTGTGAACTTAGCTTGTGGACGGGGTCCCGCCTTAGCCTCAGAGGGGGTGTGAACTTAGCTTGTGGACGGGGTCCCGCCTTAGCCTCAGAGGGGGTGTGAACTTAGCTTGTGGACGGGGTCCCGCCTTAGCCTCAGAGGGGGTGTGAACTTAGCTTGTGGACGGGGTCCCGCCTTAGCCTCAGAGGGGGTGTGAACTTAGCTTGTGGACGGGGTCCCGCCTTAGCCTCAGAGGGGGTGTGAACTTAGCTTGTGGACGGGGTCCCGCCTTAGCCTCAGAGGGGGTGTGAACTTAGCTTGTGGACGGGGTCCCGCCTTAGCCTCAGAGGGGGTGTGAACTTAGCTTGTGGACGGGGTCCCGCCTTAGCCTCAGAGGGGGTGTGAACTTAGCTTGTGGACGGGGTCCCGCCTTAGCCTCAGAGGGGGTGTGAACTTAGCTTGTGGACGGGGTCCCGCCTTAGCCTCAGAGGGGGTGTGAACTTAGCTTGTGGACGGGGTCCCGCCTTAGCCTCAGAGGGGGTGTGAACTTAGCTTGTGGACGGGGTCCCGCCTTAGCCTCAGAGGGGGTGTGAACTTAGCTTGTGGACTGGGGTCCCGCCTTAGCCTCAGAGTAATTGTGAACTTAGTTTGTAGACTGGGGTCCCGCCTTAGCCTCAGAGTGGTTGTGAACTTAGCTTGTGGACGGGGTCCCGCCTTAGCCTCAGAGTGGTTGTGAACTTAGCTTGTGGGATGGGGTCCCGCCTTAGCCTAAGAGTGGTTGTGAACTTAGCTTGTGGACTGGTGTCCCGCCTTAGCCTAAGAGTGGTTGTGAACTTAGCTTGTGGGATGGGGTCCCGCCTTAGCCTAAGAGTGGTTGTGAACTTAGCTTGTGGACTGGTGTCCCGCCTTAGCCTCAGAGTGGTTGTAAACTTGACTTGTGGACTGGGGCCCTACCTTAGCCTCAGAGTAATTGTGAATTTAGCTTGTGGACTGGGGCTTGTGGCCTTAGCCTCAGAGTGGTTGTGAAGGTAGCTTGTGGACTGGGGTCCCGCCTTAACCTCAGAGTAATTGTGAACTTAGCTTGTGGACAGGGGTCCCGCCTTAGCCTCAGAGTGGTTGTGAACTTAGCTTGTGGGATGGGGTCCCGCCTTAGCCTCAGAGTAATTGCGAACTTAGCATGTGGACTGGGATCCCTCCTTAGCCTCAGAGTGGTTGTGAACTTAGCATGTGGACTGGGGTCCCACCTTAGCCTCAGAGTGGTTGTGAACTTAGCTTGTGGACTGGGATCCCTCCTTAGCCTCAGAGTGGTTGTGAACTTAGCTTGTGGACTGGGGTCCCACCTTAGCCTCAGAGTGGTTGTGAACTTAGCTTGTGGACTGGGATCCCTCCTTAGCCTCAGAGTGGTTGTGAACTTAGCTTGTGGACTGGGGTCCCTCCTTAGCCTCAGAAAGGGGGAATAACTGCAGTACTGTGCATAGTGTGCATTGCTGACCCAGATCAGTGACTCAAAATACCAGACTTAGTGAGTCAGCAAAGCAGGTAGGCTAATATCATTTTTAAAAGTCAATTTCTTTGTTCCTAGCCCTGCTGCCTCCTGCAGTTGGGCCCCTCCCCAATGTCTATCAGTCCAATGTAATAGCCCCTGAGGCACTTAGAGTGGACCGTTAAACAAAATTAAAGACTCTTTTGCCTCTATTAATTAAAGTTGAGCTCATTGCCAACAGCTGAAATACATATATGGAAGCTGTTCTGCCTGCTAATGGATTTGTGTTGCTCTCCATCCGATCCTATAGATAACAGCCCTACACCCAGCACGGTCAGCTCAGTGACCTTAGCTTTCTATTGCTGAAGTTTGGTCAAGTTCCTGCCCCTCCCCCAGCCTGTGATTGGATGGTGATGGTTAGCAGTAGACAGTTGAGGGCATCTCTCTGCTCTCTCCTGTCACTGTGTTCTTCGCCAGCACACGTGCATGCAGAACATCTGATCTGCCACAAACACTACTCCTCCGCTCACAGCTTTGAGTGCTGCTGCACAAGAATCTAAAATTAAAGGAGAACTATGATGCTTTTCACTCACCTCATAGTTCTAGCCGACCTGTGACAACGAGACTGTCGCAGGTCGGCTCAGTAGATTGGGAAGTGAGCGAACACATACCGGCGTTCGCTCACCTCTCGATCCTTTCATGGCTGGATTCCCCCCTCCCCGCTCCGATCCTCCAGCGCTGACTGGCGGAACGGACGGGAGAGGGGGCGGGTACAGCTGGCTCTGCCTCTTGATAGGCAGAGCCAGCTGTCACTCACACAGCTGGGCGGATCCAGACATAGCAGTAGCTCGCGGTATACCGTGGCGTCTCAGTATACCGCGAGCTGCAGCTCGCGGTATACTGAGCCTAAGGTGACGGGAGGACGCTAGTTTGTGTCCTCCCGTTACCCTCAGGAGAACTATGGGGAAAAGCCTTAACCCCATAGTTCTCCTTTAAGTCAAATTCAGGAATTTATACTGGCTGCATTTTAAGATTTTCTAAAGAATACATAACTGCTTCCAGTGGTGCTTTTGACTTCCGGAAATCCAGCTTTGAATATAAATCTGTACATGCCACTTGACCGCCTGGCTCAATAAATATGACTCCTGTCTCTAGCTACCCCCAAATCAGACTCTTTTCTTAGATCAAAAAGTAAAATGTGGAAAAAGTGCGCCCACTTAATCACCGCTGCGGTGACTCTACACCCTCCAGCCAAGTCGTTTTGGCTCCAGCACCCTCCTTATGACTCATCCTCAGCTTTAGCAGCTTGCCTAAAATACACGCATTGTACTGCTCCAGCTAAGCAGGTGTGCAGTAAACAGCTTGTACAAAATTACCGGAAGAGGAGACATGAGAGCTAAAGGACATCAGCAAAAGAGATCACCAGTAAACACGCCTGATATCAAAGTACATCAACACACTCTATTTTTTTTTGTTTGTTTGTTTCAGATGTAAATTCCAAAAGTTTCAGATGTGAATTTGGTTGACTTTTCTCTGACATTTATTTGCTGCGAGCGTGTTCTGGGTCAGAGACTCAGAAGTAATCAAGCCAGGCAACGCTAAGCTGATGCCTCACAATTAAAGGAGAACTATGGATCAGGCCTTTTCCCCATAGTTCTCCTAAGGGTTACCGGAAGACACAAACTAGCGTCCTCCCGTCACCCAAAGCTCAGTACACCGCGAGCTACGGCTCGCGGTATACTGAGACGCCGCAGCCGGAACAGATCCCGACAATGCTGTCTGGATCCGCCCAGCTGCGTGAATGACAGCTGGCTCTGCTTATCTAGAGGCAGAGCCAGCTGTACCCATCCCCTCCCCCGTCCATTCCGCCAGTCAGCGCTGGAGGATCAGACTGGAGGGGGGAGGGGATCCCTGCGGGGAAGCGGTGACTGACAGTCACCACTCTCTGCAGGGAGAGGATAGAGAAGTGAGCGAGTGACGGTATGTGATCGCTCACTTCCCGATCTACTGAGCCGACCTGTGACAGTTTCATTGTCACAGGTCGGCTCAGATTATGAGGCTGAGTGAAAAGCACTCGCCTCATAATTCTCCTTTAAATGATCCTTTAGTTGGCTGTCGAGGTGCCTATCTGATGGACCCGAGGCAACTGAACAGACGCACATGGCAGGGTGACAACGCTGCTGCTGATTTCAAGGCGGTGGCATAGCTGTGTCAGCCTGAAACAGGAAGTGCTTTACTGGCGGGATCTCCAGGTACGAAACCTTGTAACAGATTCATAAAATATGTATATAGTGAGGCACAATGCCAAATATACTGAAAAGTAGATTTTGGGTTTACATACACTTAAAGGGGTTGATTTATAAACTGTTTGCACAGCGAAGAGATTCACTGTGCTGTATGGCCACTAGATGGAGCCGGGGAGCATAGGAATTCCTATCTTCTTTGGCTCCATCTAGTGGCCGTACAGTGCATTGAATCTTATTCGCACAGGGAAGAGATATGCAAACTGTGTATTAATCAGCCTCTAAGTGTTAGATTGACATACTATTATTCAGGATATAAAATAAGAGCAAGCTGGTATAT
>NW_017306434.1:53169-69697 GCF_000935625.1 Nanorana parkeri
GTTAAGGGTGTATCTTAAGGGTTTAGGTTAATGGTTAATGGTTCAGGCAGTGTTAAGGATACTTTTGTATGTTTAGGACAGTTTGAAGTTCTAGGTGCTAAAAGCCTCACATTGAAAAATTGCCCACTCTGGTACTGCGATCCTTGGGGTAATAAGGTTAGACCACGGTCAGGGTAAGGATGTTAGATTTAAGGACAGGGCTTCCAGACCACAGTGTAATAACTTAGTCAAAGGACCCCTTGACTCAAACCGTTCTGGTAGCTCTAACACTCCCCTGACACTAACTCCTCTTCTAACACTGGCCCTAACACTCCCCTAACAATAACCTCTGCCTAACGCTAACTCAACACTCTTCTAACACTAACTTCCCTGCTATCAATAACCTCCCCCTACCTTGAATCCTAGCACTCTTTTTTTAGCACCAACCATCATAATTATAACCCTAACACTCCTTCTAACTCTATCCCTAACACTCCTTCTAACTCTAACCCTAACACTCCTTCTGACACTAACCCTCCTTCTAACTCTAACCCTAACACTCCTTCTGACACTAACCCTCCTTCTAACTCTAACCCTAACACTGCTTCTGACACTAACCCTCCTTCTAACTCTAACCCTAACACTCCTTCTGACATTAACCTTCCTTCTAACTCTAACCCTAACACTCCTTCTGACATTAACCTTCCTTCTAACTCTAACCCTAACACTCCTTCTGACACTAACCCTCCTTCTAACTCTAACCCTAACACTCCTTCTGACACTAACCCTCCTTCTAACTCTAACCCTAACACTCCTTCTGACACTAACCCTCCTTCTAACTCTAACCCTAACACTCCTTCTGACATTAACCTTCCTTCTAACTCTAACCCTAACACTCCTTCTGACACTAACCCTCCTTCTAACTCTAACCCTAACACTCCTTCTGACACTAACCCTCCTTCTAACTCTAACCCTAACACTGCTTCTGACACTAACCCTCCTTCTAACTCTAACCCTAACACTCCTTCTGACATTAACCTTCCTTCTAACTCTAACCCTAACACTCCTTCTGACATTAACCTTCCTTCTAAAACTAACCCTAACATTCCTCTAACACCGACTTCTCTTCTAACAGTAGCCTTAACACTCCCCTAAAAATAAACTTGACCTAACTCTAACCGTAACATTCTCCTAACACTACCCCCTCCCCACCCCCTGCTATCAATGATCTCCTCCTAATTCTAATCCTAGCACTCTTTTTTAACACGAAACCATCCTAACTCTAACCCTAACACGCCTTCTAACTCTAACCCTAACACTCCCCTAACACTCCTCCTATCTCTAACACTACCAGTCTACCACACAAGCCTCCTGCTATTAATGACCTCCTCCTACCTCTAATCCTAACACTCTTTTTAGCACCAACCATCATAACTCTAACCCTAAATCTCCTTCTAATACTAACCCTAACACTGACTCCTCTTCTAACAGTAGCCTTAACACTCCCCTAAGAATAAACTTCACTAACTCTCTAACTCTAACCCTAACATTCCCCTAACACTCCCATCAATGATCTCCTCCTAATTCTAATCCTAGCACTCTTTTTTAACACCAACGATCCTAACTCTAACCCTAACACTCCTTCTAACACTACCCCTCCTTCTAACCCTAACACTCTTTCTAACACTAGCCCTCCTTCTAACTTTAACCCTAATGCTCCTTCTAACACTAACTCTCCATCTTACCCTAACACGCCTTCTAACACTAACCCTCCTTCTAACTCTAACCCTAACACTCCCATAACACTAACTCTCCTTCTAACTCTAACCCTAACGCTCCTTCTAACACTAACTCTCCATCTTACCCTAACATGCCTTCTAACACTAACCCTCCTTCTAACTCTAACCCTAACACTCCCATAACACTAACCTCCACCTATCTCTAACCTTAACATTCTCTCTAAAACCAGCCCCCTGCTATCACTGACCTCCTCCTACCTCTAATCCTAACACTCTTTTTAGCACAAACCACCCTAACTTTAACCCTAACACTCCCCCTACAACTAACTTCTTCTTAATACCAACTAACCATCTTAGAGTTAGGATGGTCAGTGTAAAAAATTCTAGGCCACAGCTTATTTGGCAACCTGAAGAGCTCTGCGCATCCTCACACACTGGGCAAACCCTGATAAAAGGGGTACCTGTAGGAGCCCCTGAAATGTGTTGGCTACTTCAATACCATCCCCTCAACCCTACATTGAATACAAATGTATCTGGACTGTTAAATGGAGTGTGGCCCTCACAATCCTGCGATTTGACATTACAAAGCAAGGAGACAATGGAGATCCATTGGGATGTAGAAGCTGCCGGTCCGGGACTCAGGTCTCCTACACCGACTCTTTCACATTCACATTACCCAGCCCAATCGATAGGATAACCTTGCAGGTCCAGCGCTTTTATTTCATTCGCTGTAGTAGCAGAATAAAATCGCTGTCACCATCATGATGCATGGTGCACAGCACAGCGGTTGCAGTTGGATCACGGGTGCGCACACTTTACTCATCAGCCATCTCTTGGCAGGTGACACGGATCCTGTATATGTCCAGCTGTGTATGGAGCCGTTGGGTTGAGAATGAACTTGAACACCCCTCAGCACCACCGGCTGACTCTGCATAGTCCCGGATCTCCGGGAGGCTCCAACGAGGCGATTCTGTTGACGCCGAGCTGCGCGATAAAAAAAAGGTTATAAAATAAGTTGAAGACATAAGCATTTCCCGCGCGCACTTCAGAGGAAATGGAAGAGCCTTTACGTTCATTGTGCTAAACAAACTTCTCCTCTGTTGCAGCCTCCACTTCAACCGGGAACACAGATTAATGTGCACAGATGTCTGAATTTATCTGAGTGTTACAAGGCGGCACTTTATTCACTCGTTTTACTACGAATGTAAAAAATGTGTACAACTTAAAAACACGCTCCATGCAAAAAGCATCATTTAAAGAGACCCTGTCACCAGACCATTCATTTATTATTATTATTATTATACAGGATTTATATAGCGCCAATAGTTTGTGCAGCGCTTTACAATATAAGAAGTTTATTCCCCCTGACATGGAAAAGCAAGCGACACTTAAACAAGCAAATTTATTATATTCTAAATAAAAACGAACACACTCCAAGTGGCAAGAAATGGCCGCGGCATTTTTTATTGGTTTACTCATAAATTAAATCTTTAAAATATATAAATAATTAAATCTTCAACTAGTACTTGGCTAGAAAGGCCCAAGCACACTAATAATGCTAAACATTTGTAAACATCTTTTAAAATGTCCCCCTCTGGGAGGTGACGGACCACATAAACAATACCGCGACAGAGATATCTCAAAACGTATAGGGTGGGAGGGCGGGGAGCTCTTCTGTTGATGTCAGCTGAAGAAAGGTGAGAAGGTCACCACGATCCATATTCTTATAAGCCTCTTCAGCCAATCAGGGGCTGTTGCTACCTGCAGCTTTTTCCCGCCTAAACCAAGGTAAGTCTGCCCGGATATTGTTCTGACCAATCCTGTTGGGATAGAACAAAAAAAAAGCGGGAAAACAACAGAAGAAGAAACAGAGAAGGAGGGAAAAAGGGGGACAAAATATTCGCTGCATTTCCATGAGGGGGAATCACTAGGTCGTTTATTCCCCCTGACATTACAGTCACAATACAATTTAAGAGAAGATGGTAAGGAGGGCCCTGCCCGTGAGGGCTTACAATCTAAAATTCATTTCAACAATCTTCCCATAAGATTGCATGTACTTGTAACGCATATCATGCATTTATTTACCTGTAAGAGCCTCCCTTGTGTAGACATCCAAAAGCCCTGGGAGTGCTGTGGGTGCCGCCATCTTGGATGTGATGTCAGCAGCCCCAGCAGACTCAAAGCTGTCACTCAAGTAATACTCTATAGCAGGGGTAGGCACAGGGCTGGAACTTCTCTCTCTTCTGCCCCAATGCCAGGTTCCTCAAAGCGCAGAGTGATCTCGGCGACATTGCTGAGATCACTTGTACATAACAAGCGGCGGCTTCCCCGCTGTACATTTAGCCCTGCTTGCCCAAAGCAGGGCTAAATGTAGAAAACAACTATCCGCCTGGAACTTCATGTCCCGGGTGTCAGGAGATAGGAATTCCACACCCCTGCTGCCCCTCTATTCCCTGCTGCCCCGAGGCCGGGCCTTGGTTATAGAGTTGCCACCTGTCCAGGATTCACCCGGACAGTCCGGGTTTTGAATGCTGTGTCCGAGTTGCATGGCAGCAGAAACCCGGACACAAGAGGTCATTCAGACGGGGGAAACCAAAATTAAGATAGGGACTACTGGCCCCCCACTGAAAATAGACTCAACTGTGATATGTACATGTGAATGGGTGGCGCTATTTACATATGAATAAGCCACAACTCATTCTCCCCAAAAAATTTCAGCGCGTCGCTACAGTGTTCGGGTTTCGTTTCAAAAAAAGGTGGCGACCCTACTTGGTTGGCCTTGTGGGAAATCTGGCCCTGGGTAGGCAGACTCTGGCCCGCCTGCTGCAGTGCAACTACAAATCCCATTAGGCACTGCAAGACTCTAACAGCCACAGGCATGACTCCCAGGCAGATGCATAATGAGATTTTTAATTTCCCCACAGCTGGGGGGCCGGAGGTTGCCCACCCCTGCTCTATAGCAACTAATCTTCATTAGAATGTACACTTGCAATGACTTTGAACTTGCTAGAGAATGGGATTACTCCAGGAAGAGTCAATTCCTTAGCTCAGCCCCCTCCCTCATAGCCCTCTCCTCTTCTGGAAGTGTCTAACTACTGTCTGTACTGGCCCAGCTCCTCTCCCCCTCCCTTCATCTCCCTACATAACCTTTTATGTAGTTGCTGGGAAAGGAGCGAAGGGAAGTACTATCGAGCAGGGGAAGCCAAACTTCAGCCCTCTAGCTGTGGTGAAACTATAAATCCCACCTCCAGAAGTCATGCCAGGGAGTCTTGCAGTGCCTAATGGTATTTGTAGTTTATTTGTCATTGCCCAGCCCAGATATTAGGACAGGATGGTAACCTGGATTGTCACTACAATTACATGCACCTGAATATAGAAAATGCTGGGTAGCGAGGGGGTGTGGCTTAAATATTGCAATGCTGACATGTTGACACATAGCATGATGGGAAAGAATAGTCTGTTTCTGGATTAAACATAGAAAAAAATGTAGATAAAAAAAATCAAATATTCGGATGAATTATTTGTAGTAAACGCCTTGTCCTGGGTGACAGCGCTTCCATGTAACAGAAAGTGAGCAGATGGGAGCTCGTTAGTGGCGCCATGGCTGATTGCACATCCACAGGAAGACAAAACGGCATGGCAGAGTTTAAAGTGAGCCTGCATGGGCAAAGCAACAGGCTGGCTTTAATGGCGGCCCGCCACCTGCCGCATTACCTTCCCTTTGCACCCTTCTTCTTTGATCGCCCACAGTTAGAAACTTGGAGCCTACACGGGGCTGAGGAATCTCTCCCCTCCCCCATGTGACAGTGCTAAAGCACTCCACACATGTTACAGTCTGATTTAGGGTTGCCACCTTTTCTTCAAGCAAAACCCCAACACTCTAGTGCTACACAGCTATTTCTTTTTTAGGAATATACAGGAGAGAGCGAGAAGAGACAGCCAGGAGAGAGAGGAGAGACAGCCAGGGGAGAGAGAGAGGAGAGACACCCAGGAGAGAGAGAGAGGATAGACAGCCAGGAGAGAGAAAGTGAGGAGAGACAGACAAGAGAGAGAGTGAGGAGAGACAGCCAGGGGAGAGAGAGAAGAGTGAGCCAGGAGAGAGAGAGAGAGGATAGACAGACAAGAGAGAGAGCGAGGAGAGACAGCCAAGAGAGAGAGCGAGGAGAGACAGCCAGGAGAGAGAGAGAGAGGAGAGACAGCTAGAGGAGAGAGGAGAGACAGCCAGGACAGAGCGAAAGAGGAGAGAGACAGCCAGGAGAGAGAGAGGAGAGACAGCTAGAGGAGAGAGAGAGGAGAGACAGCTAGAGGAGAGAGAGAGAGGAGAGACAGCTAGAGGAGAGAGAGGAGAGGCAGCTAGGAGAGAGAAAGTGAGGAGAGACAGGCAAGAGAGAGAGCGAGGAGAGACAGCCAGGAGAGAGAGTGAGGAGAGACCGCCAGGGGAGAGAGAGAAGAGAGAGCCAGGAGAGAGAGAGGATAGACAGGCAAGAGAAAGAGCGAGGAGAGACAGCCAAGAGAGAGAGCGAGGAGAGACAGCCAGGAGAGAGAGAGAGGAGAGACAGCTAGAAGAGAGAGAGAGGAGAGACAGCTAGGAGAGAGGAGAGACAGCTAGAAGAGAGAGAGGAGAGACAGCCAGGATAGAGAGAGAGAGAGAGGAGAGACAGCTAGAAGAGAGAGGAGAGACAGCCAGGACAGAGCGAAAGAGGAGAGAGACAGCCAGGAGAGAGAGAGGAGAGACAGCTAGAGGAGAGAGAGAGGAGAGACAGCTAGAGGAGAGAGAGAAGAGAGACAGCTAGGAGAGAGGAGAGACAGCCAGGAGAGAGGAGAGAGAGGAGAGACAGCTAGGATAGAGGAGAGAAAGCCATGAGAGACAGCTAGAAGAGAGAGAGAGAGAGAGGAGAGGCAGCCAGGAGAGAGAGAGAGAGGAGAGACAGCTAGGATAGAGGACAGACAGCCATGAGAGACAGCTAGAAGAGAGAGAGGAGAGACAGCCAGGAGAGAGAGAGAGGAGAGACAGCCAGGGGAGACAGCCAAGGGAGAGAGAGGAGAGACAGCCAGGAGAGACAGCCAAGGGAGAGCGAGGAGAGAGAGTGAGGAGAGGCAGCCAAGTGAGAGAGAGGAGAGACAGCCAGGAGAGAGAGTGAGGAGAGAGCCTGAGGAGAGAGAGAGGAGAGAGAGGGAGGAGTGAGAGCGAGGAGAGACAGCCAGGGGAGAGAGAGGAGAGACAGCCAGGAAAGAGCAAGGAGAGACAACCAGGAGAGAGAGCAAGGAGAGACCGCCCCAAGAGAGAGCGAGGAGAGACAGCCAGGAAAGAGCGCGAGGAGAGACAGCCAGGAGAGAGAGCAAGAAGAGAGAGCAGGGAGAGACAGCCAGGAGAGAGAGTGAAGAGAGACAGCCAGGAGAGAGAGGTAGGAGAGACAGCCAGGAGAGAGAGCAGGGAGAGACAGCCAGGAGAGAGAGTGAAGAGAGACAGCCAGGAGAGAGAGAGCAAGGAGAGACAGCCAGGAGAGAGAGGAGGAGAGACAGCCAGGAGTGAGAGCAAGGAGAGAGGCAGCCAGGAGAGAGAGGAGGAGAGAAAGCCAGGAGAGAGAGCAAGGAGAGAGAGTGAAGAGAGACAGCCAGGAGAGAGAGAGCAAGGAGAGACAGCCAGGAGAGAGAGGAGGAGAGAGACAGCCAAGAGAGAGCAAGGAGAGAGAGTGAAGAGAGACAGCCAGGAGAGAGAGGGAGGAGAGACAGCCAGGAGAGAGAGCAGGGAGAGACAGCCAGAAGAGAGAGTGAAGAGAGACTGCCAGGAGAGAGAGGAGAGACAGCCAGAAGAGAGAGCAAGGAGAGACAGACAGGAGAGAGAGACAGCCAGGAGAGCGAGCGATTAGAGAATGTCAGGAGAGAGAGCAAAGAGAGACAGTGAGCAACACATCTACCTGAAGCAGAACCCTTGTGCCTTTCAAGACTTATCTGTACACTCTGTTTTTTAGACACCTCCTTGCTCCCCGAGTTCCAGCATTCCTCCATGTCCCGTGCCCCATCCATGCACTCAAGTTGCTACACTAGGACCCCCTGGTTGCCCCTGTCTGCCTGACATTGTGACATCTTGTGTCCTGGTTTCAGCTGGCCTGAAACACAGACACAGCACATGCAGAACTCAAATACCGGACTGTCCAGGTGAATCCCGGACAGGTGTGAATCCTAGTGTGATTGTACAATCTCATTTAGATCTACCAACAAACATATAGTGCACCAAATGCAGCTGTGATGGGGTGGCAACAATGCTGCACTACTTCTGCATTCAGAGCAGAGTTGTCACCCTCATGTAGACTGTCTGCTTGGGTATCAATTGATTAGACAGATTAGATGGGTCGTCATATTACACCGCTTTGATACATCTAAAGTTGGTTGTACAGTCAGATTATAGTGTGTATGGGGAGCCTTAGGGGTCAAGTGCCAGCTCTACCTCTTAGGACGAAGAGGAGAGAGTCACACGCTCCCCTTAGCTCGAATTACCAGGTAACATTCCTTGCTCCCCTCAGACGTGCAGCTCCGGCAGGAATTTTAATATTCAATCTTAAAACAATAGAACCGTACAAGAAAATATTTATTTAATGATTTATTTATTTAAAATATTTATTTTAATTTTTAATATTTAACTTCTATTTAAAGTAGAACTATGGCCTCAGATTAAAAAAGAAATAATATGTGCTGCAGCACTTAATTATAACCACAGTGGTTATTAGAACCATATAGTTCAGTGGTTCCCTGGGGTACAGGCCAGGACATTCAGGGGTTCCCAAATAAATCCAGTAATGTCAACGCACAGCATCATGCGTTCCTATGGTGCAGGCGGCCTGCCCACACAGCATTATTGATTGGGCAGCTCCATGCAAAGGAAATATGCTGATCCAGGGCAGACGTCATCAGTGTCCATACTCCCAACCCTTCCTGAAAATTCTTTCTCTTCTGCCAAGCTGATTGGCCATCTATTTACTCCCTCCCAGCCCTTTTTGGTCAGCACACAAAGGTACCTCTTCAGCTAGCCTACACTTGCTTGTATGGAAGGGTGGGTCAGTTTCTCTACTGGGAGCCGAGATGGGGACCGCACTCTTCTGAAGTCGGAGCAGCACTCAGGATAGAATAGGAGGCAGGTGAGATGGAGCGTGAAGGGGCTGACACTTTGTGCATCCTTAATGATCCCTGGGAACTGGGGGAGGGGAAGAAAATAAGAGGGGCCCACCTTTATTATATGACAATGGAAAGTGTCTTACCTCTTGAAGGTGGATAGTGTATCGACCTCTGGAAGGTGGATAGTGTATCGACCTCTGGAAGGTGGATAGTGTATCGACCTCTGGAAGGTGGACAGCGTGCTGAGCTCTGGAAGGTGGACAGCGTGCTGAGCTCTGGAAGGTGGACAGCGTGCTGAGCTCTGGAAGGTGGACAGCGTGCTGAGCTCTGGAAGGTGGACAGCGTGCTGAGCTCTGGAAGGTGGACAGCGTGCTGAGCTCTGGAAGGTGGACAGCGTGCTGAGCTCTGGAAGGTGGGCAGTGTGCTGACCTCTGGAAGGTGGACAATGTGCTGACCTCTGGAAGGTATAAAGTGTGCTGAGCTCTGGAAGGTGGACAGTGTGCTGACCTCTGGAAGGTATAAAGTGTGCTGAGCTCTGGAAGGTGGACAGTGTGCTGACCTCTGGAAGGTGGACAGTGTGCTGACCTCTGGAAGGTGGACAGTGTGCTGACTTCTGGAAGGTGGACAGTGTGCTAACCTCTGGAAGTACAGTGTGCTAACCTCTGGAAGGTGGACAGTGTGCTAACCTCTGGAAGTACAGTGTGCTAACCTCTGGAAGGTATAGAGTGTGCTGAGCTCTGGAAGGTGGACAGTGTGCTGACCTCTGGAAGGTATAAAGTGTGCTGAGCTCTGGAAGGTGGACAGTGTGCTGACCTCTGGAAGGTGGACAGTGTGCTGACTTCTGGAAGGTGGACAGTGTGCTAACCTCTGGAAGTACAGTGTGCTAACCTCTGGAAGGTGGACAGTGTGCTAACCTCTGGAAGTACAGTGTGCTAACCTCTGGAAGGTATAGAGTGTGCTGAGCTCTGGAAGGTGGACAGTGTGCTGAGCTCTGCACCTTGCTATTAGACTTCCCCACGCTAACAACTTTGGGATTTTTCTTCCACAGACCACTGATGGCAGCACATTGTATTCCTCCTACTGACTAGTTATGAGCCTGGGCTTGGTGCAAACCCTGTTTGACTGAATTTTCCCTAAGCCTGCTTAAAACTATGAATGACACCCCCCTCATGGCTCAATCAGTGGTAGTAGTTGCGGCGGGATCATTCCCCACCCCTTTGTGACATGTAGCAGTGAGGTAGGGAATGTGCCTCCTGGCAACTGATTGGTCTAAGATGGGGATGTTGGTCACAGTTTTGAGCAGGCTTGGACGAACTCGGTGCAAGCCAAGCCCAGGCCCATCACTCCTGTTGACCAGCAATGTACGTGGCACTACGTTAGATACTCTAGACCCCTGCACACGTTGACCAACAATGTACGTGGCACTACATTAGATACTCTAGACCCCTGCACACATTGACCAGCAATGTAAGTGGCACTACGTTAGATACTCTAGACCCCTGCACACATTGACCAGCAATGTACGTGGCACTACGTTAGATACTCTAGACCCCTGCACACATTGACCAGCAAAGTATGTGGCACTACGTTAGATACTCTAGACCCCTGCACACATTGACCAGCAATGTACGTGGCACTACGTTAGATACTCTAGACCCCTGCACACGTTGACCAGCAATGTACGTGGCACTACGTTAGATACTCTAGACCCCTGCACACGTTGACCAGCAAAGTACGTGGCACTACGTTAGATACTCTAGATCCCTGCACACATTGACCAGCAATGTACGTGGCACTACGTTAGATACTCTAGACCCCTGCACACGTTGACCAGCAAAGTACGTGGCACTACGTTAGATACTCTAGACCCCTGGGGTTTAGATACACTTAAAAAAAAAGTGATGGCTGGTGTTTGTCATTCGGATAACATTTTGATATCTATTGAGCAATTTGCTTGGATGTAACTATTAGCATGCCTATAACATAAACCAGTTAATGAGTTTTCTGAGATGTATGTTCAGTAGACCTTTAACTGCAGTTCTCCAAGATTTTGTCTGTGGGATTAAACCATATTTTCATTTTGACTGCCGAGATATATGGAGGTGGATTGAGTCACAGACCTGTGGCAACTTTCTCCCCGGTGTGTCACCCCTCAGTGCCTGGGACAAACTTAATGGGCCTTCAATGTCTCCTGTCCCCACGCTGTCAGCTCTCCATGGCCCATCGACCACCACGTCTGGGTACCCTCATGTGGAGAGGAGAGGAAGGCGTATCTGAGAGGTTGTAGATTATTCCTGCTGGTGTCACTATGACAAAGAGAAGAGCAGTCACTTCATGTGCCATCATCGCCTCCTGCAATTTATTAGGACCTATTTTATGGCAAAAAGGAGAACATATATCCAGTTCTTCCTAGCGGGCGTTCAGTGGTGCAGATGATGAAGTGTGGGCGGGATAGGCTCCGCTGCACCAAAGGCAGATCATTTAAGGGCTCCTGTATTTTTAAAGTGGAACCAGTCTTCACACAAAGGAAGCAGCCATTCCATGGCCCTGCTTATAGCTTACAATGGAAGAGCATATGACAGGGTGACAACACAGGAGCACACAGGAGTGAGCGATATATGCTCTGGTGCACCATAGGCACATTATGTTAGGCCTAAAGTGGACCAGTCTTCACACAATGGAAGCAGCCATTCCATGAATGAACCAAGGTGTACAGAAATGTTGACACGGCCCAGCTTATAGCCTACACCATAAGATAATATGAAAAGGTGTCAATACAGGAGCACACAGGAGTGGGCGAGATATGCTCTGGTGCACCATACGCACATTATGTTAGGCCTCCTGTACATTTAAAGTGGACCAGTCTTCACACAAAGGAAGCAGCCATTCTACGAATGAACCAAGGTGTACAGGAATGTTGGCACAGCCTCGGTTTTAGCCTACACCAGTAGAGCATATGACAGTGTGACAACACAGGAGCACACAGGAGTGGGCGAGATATGCTCCGGTGCACCATAGGCACATTATGTTAGGCCTCCTGTACATTTAAAGTAGACCAGTCTTCACACAATGGAAGCAGCCATTCCATGAATGAACCAAGGTGTACAGAAATGTTGGCACGGCCCCTTATATAGCCTACACCAGAAGAGCATATGACAGGGTGAAAACACAGGAGCACACAGGAGTGGGCAAGATATGCTCCGGTGCACCATATGCAGATCATTCAAGGTTTCTTGTACATGTAAAGTGGACCGGTCTTTACACAAGGGAAGCAGCCAATCCATGAATGAACCAAGGTGTACAGAAATGTTGACACGGCCCAGCTTATAGCCTACACCATAAGAGAATATGAAAAGGTGACAACGCAGGAGCACACAGGAGTGGGCGAGATATGCTCCGGTGCACCATAGACACATTATGTTAGGCCTCCTGTACATTTAAAGTGGACCAGTCTTCACACAATAGAAGCAGCCATTCCATGAGTGAACCAAGGTGCACAGAAATGTTGGCACGGCCCCACTTATAGCCTACACCAGAGGAGCATATGACAGTGTGACAACACAGGAGCACACAGGAGTAGGCGAGATATGCTCCAGTGCACCATAGGCAGATCTTTTAAGGCCTCTTGTATGTTTAAAGTGGACCGGTCTTCACATAATGGAAGCAGCCATTCTGTGAATGAACCAAGGTTTACAGAAATGTTGGCACGGCCCTACTTATAATCCAAACTAGAAGAGCATACGGAAGGGTAACATCACAGGAGCACACAGGAGTGGGCGAAATATGCTCCGATGCACCATAGGCACAGCATGTTGGGCCTCCTGTACATTTAAAGTGGACCAGTCTTCAAACAATGGAAGCAGTAATTCCATGAGTGAACCAAGGTGTACAGAAATGCTGTCACGGCCCGCCTATAGCCCACACCAAAAGAGCATATGAAAGGGTGACAACACAGGAGTGGGCAAGATATGTTTGAAAACGTGATGACTGTAAGTTCTTGGGCAAAAAATGAATACTTTGCAGGGCGATGTCTATTTGTTTGATCTGGATTCATAATAAGTTTCAGAGTTTAATACGACTTAAGTCCTAGTAGGTAATTTGGTATCATATGGCTGAACTCAGAAACAGTCGGTTGCTATGGGTTACTACAGTTTGCACTCTATTGTTTCCTCTTTCCTCCCTCCTTATTAAACCAGCCTGACTATTTATCATCCTGACTCGGGATCAGAAAATTAAACACGGCGTATTTATCGTGAAAATATTAACGCAGCAAATCATAATAGCAAACAACGCGACGGTTCCATTAATAACCGAGCCTCCAAATGGAGACGAGATAGCAACGCGACAACCTTTCCCTTTAATCTCCAGAAACAAAAAAATGCAAATTGCGCGAATTACTTTCTTTTGGGATTATTAAAAGCTAAATAGTCAGAGTGTTAGGATTAATAACGGCAGGAAAGTTTATTTAAATTACAGTGCTCGGGCTCAGGATGATAGCGGGGAAGAGGCGACTCTGTATGGCAGGGAGCAGAAAATTAGTTTTATAGCTGAGGAAGTTTCGGATTCCAGATTTGGGACCTGGAATTAAAAAGAAGAAAAAAAGTTACGGAATAAAATGTCAAAGGCGGCGTCAGTTACATAGTATTTGAGTTTGAATAAAGACACAGGTCCATCAAGTCCAACCTATTTGTGTGTGTGTGTACGGTCCTATTGGTGTGTAGTATGTATAGGTACCTGTGTGTTCTCAATGTTAAGAGTACTTGTACCCCTGTATATTACGGTCCCTGAGGAAATCGTCCAATCGCCTCTTGAATGATTCCACACTCTCGGCCGAAATCACAGCATGTGGCAGCGAGTTCCAGACCCTGACTGATCTAACTGAGAAGAAATCCCTTCGCCCCTTGCGCTGAAATTTTTTTCTCCACCAATTTTAAGTGGTGGCCTCTCGTCCTTGTCATGGAGTTAATTGTAAAAAGTTTGCTGCTAATGTTACTTTCCCCGGTAAACATTTTATACATGAAAATCATGTCCCCCCTTAATCTCCTTACTTCCAAGGAGAACATGTTTAATTTTAGAAGCCTGTTCTCATAGCTCAGGTCCTCCATCCCCTTTATGAGTTTGGTCGCCCTCCTCTGGACTCTTTCCAGTTCAAGGACATCCCCTCTGTTCACTGGTGCCCAAAACTGGACCGCTTACTCCAGATGAGGCCGAACCAGTGATCTATAAAGTGGCACAATTACGGACTTGTCCCTGCAAAACATTCCCCTCTTAATACAGGAAAGAACTCTACGTGCTTTGTTTACTGCAGCCTGATACTGCAAACTATTTTTCAGCCTGTGGTCTACAATGACCCTCAAATCTGTTTCCCTTTCTGACTTTCCGAGGGGAGCTCCCATTAGTGTGGAATCCGTTTTCTTGTTTTTAACCCCAAAGTGCACAACTTTACATTTATCTACATTAAACCTCATCTGCCATGTAGTTGCCCCCCCCACACCCCTATTTTTTCCAAGTCCCCCTGTAATGTTATAGCGTCAGATTCAGTGATTATTCCCCTCCCGGTTTTGGTATCATCAGCAAACACTGAAACGTGGCTGTTTACCCCTCCCCAATATCGTTAATGAATAGATTAAACAGCATGGGGCCCAGCACAGACCCTTGCGGAACGCCGCTCATGACCCTAGCCCAATCCGAGAAGGTGCCATTTATTGATACTCTTTGTACCCGTTCCTGTAGCCAGTTTTCCATCCATGTACACACTAATTCGTCTATGCCCATAGACCTCAGCTTGTGTAGTAAACGTTTATGTGGTATTACCCTGTTTCCCTGAAAATAAGACCTACCCCGAAAGTAAGACCTAGTTGGGTGGTAGCATGTGAGGGGGAACTTGAAGAGCAAGAGAGATGGTATCAGCCTGCAGGGACATACTGTATTAAGGGGATGACAGGAGACTCCCTCTGGCCAGCGCAGTGACAGGGAGCACTCCAGTACCATACTTCACCAACTACTGTCCCCCTGAAGGCGCTGTTTAATGTAATGGCACGGTACTGTAATGTGTACCTGTAAATGGTACCGTACTTTACCGCGCTGTCCACTGTCTGATGTCCCGTCTGCTGCACCGCTGGTACCGCTGTCCCTGATGGCAAAGGAGGCCGGTGCTGTAGAAAGCATGCGGCGGCGGAGGGAGCAGAGTCGCATTAGCCAATACTTCCTCTATAGCGCCGTTTAATAACTTTGACCATAACTTTGGATTGCTGTACATTTTGTTGCACATTAAAAAAAAAAAAAAAAAATAAGACATCCCCTGAAAATAAGACCTAGTGTGTTTTTTTTGGGCAAAACAAATATAAGACAGTGTTTTATTTTCGGAGAAACATGATATGTCTAATGCTTTAGCAAAGTCCAAGTATACCACATCCACCGGCCTCCCTACGTGGGCCTAGCAAATATCAAAAACTTAAAGGTGACATACCGCATTGGTAATTACTATCTGTAAGAAAAATGCAAGTTGTACTTGTCACCGAATCCCCGGAGCTGTTACAGTGAGGTTCATTAACCACTTGCCGTCCGCCCGTTGTAAAAAAACGGACGGACGGCACTGCAGCATTGGCGGGTCGCCAGACGGCATTTTTTTTCTGTTTGCGCGCGCCCACTAGCGGCCACGCACGGGCAGAAAAGACCCGACCAATGCAAAAGTAGAAATATGTCATCTCATCAGAAAAAAAGAAAGTTATAAAACACTCAAAAAGAAGTTCATTTGCACTTAGTTGTTTCTTCGTCCCCCTGCAAAGTCCCACAAATACCTGCCAGTGAAGTCCACCTCATGCAGCTTCCTGTGAGGGTGTGGCAACGATGCTGCACTGCTCCTGAATCCAGAGCTTAGTTGTCACCCTCATGTAGCCTGTCCATTCTCCCACTACGGGGGGATGAGATGATGTTGCAGGGGGGTGTGGCTGTCAGCTTTGTCAATGCTGTTTGATAGGCCTGTAGTTTGTCAGCACCTGCCCACACCTAGCCCTGCCCACACCTAGCTGGATCTCTGATGCTGAATCCTCCCACTGTGAGCTGCAGTGTCTGGGAGGGGGAGCATGTGAGACGCAGATGAAGGGTTTTGCTCGGTCAAGGAAGAGGGGGTGCGGCTATCAGCATTGTTACAAGTCTGTAGTTTGTTAATCAGCACCTGGTTACATCCAGTCCCGTCCACTGCTTTCTGGATTGACAGCACGGTCTCTGTTTCTAAAGCCATCCCACTGTGAGCTGCAGTGCCTGGGAGGGGGGAGCGCGTGAGACACAAATGAAGGAGGATTTGGTTCAATCAAGAAGGGATGGCAGGGGCCTCTTTCAGCAGGATAATGCACCCGGCCATACTGCAGAAATGGAAATGTAATGTACATGTGCTGTGTCCTCTCCCATCTTTCTCCAGCTCATACATTAATCTTTCAGTGATCTGCAAATTCCATCCACAGAACATCTCGGCTGTGCTAAAATCACAAAGATCATTTAGTTCACCTTAAAGAAAATGTTACTTTGTAAAACCTGCAAAACTGGTTGTATGAATCAAATGGAGACTTTCAAACATCTTTATCAACCCCATCAGAGCCCTAAAAGCTGATATATCTAAAATGAAAGATTTCACCTATATTACTTGTGTATGAGGTGTTGGCCCTCCCCATGGAATGACATTCAGTTTTTTGTTTTGA
>NW_017306434.1:70159-72612 GCF_000935625.1 Nanorana parkeri
AACCGGAATTGAGAAATCCATGTGGACTCAATGGTCAATGAGAGTTCTAAACAAAGGTCTAAAGAGTCCAAAGTCTTTTATCATTCATCTGATGGCCAGAAAAACAAAATATAGCCAATGCGTTTTGGGGGTCAAATCATTCCCCTTGATCAGGGCTTAGTATAAAAGAAGGATTGCTAAAATATAGGTTAGGGGTGAGGTGTTGGACACAAATATTCACTAGGTAAATGGGGAAAACAGGTTGGGGGTCAGCCAAACAGAGAAATCCACATGTAGTCAGGTCAATGACAGCGCCACACAAAAGTCTATAGGTTCCAAAGTCTTTCATCATGCATCCAAAGAAAGCCAGAAAAACAAAACATACCCTATGTGTGTCGAGCATCAAAGGGCCACCCTTCATCAGGGCTTAGAATAAAAGCAGGATTGCAGAGGGCTGATATGCAAAAAAAGTTAAAAGCAATATTTAAAACAAAAGGCAATTGATACATTGTTCAGCAAAAATAGCAAACTAAATGTCATTCAGTTAGGGTTTACATATAGGGAAGTGGGGAAGAGTTAGAACCTTTGCCAGTGTTTATTGCTGTCACTGTTTGCATTGGGTAGATTTGCGCCCACTTCCTGTTGCTTCACAGGGACAGGAAGTCCTAAGGGGGGAGGGGGGAGCAGCAATAAAACAGAAATTCAGTTCTCCCCCTTTCTGACTTTATTCAAAAAGAAAAAAAGTTTTGGCCAGCGTTCTGCCTTAAGACTATTTGTGCAGCACTCCGTTGGATTTCGTTGTTGTTCCAATCTGCAATTTGTGTCTGTAAGTTTGGTCTCCTAAACTGAACCGTGCCCCTTTGTATCAATCAAGGGAGGAAAGGGCAGGCAGTAAAGCCGCTACTACTATAATTAAAGCCATTTCTCATTATCCCTGGTGTGTTAATTAGAAAGATAAGGACATTATAGACCAGTCACTTCTTGTTCAAGCTTGAACTTCCTCTATAGTAAATCAAGTAGCGATGACACATAACTACTGGTGTGGCCATTACATTATTCTTGCTCACGGCAAATATGTACTTAAGGCTACTTAATGACATTAGCAACCTCTTGTCAACGGGCAAATTAGAAGCCCCCCCCCGATGTTCTTTATAAAACATGTAGGAAATGTATAACTATACCTAAAATACATTCTCATGACTGCTTAGAAGCATAAGTATATAATGCTACACCAAAATGATACACCAAAAGTACCATCAAAGGGGGAGCTAAGGGCTTTGCCCAAATAAGCACTCTAAAACCTCTTGCATTGGAAAGGGCAAGGCCAGAGCTTTATTGGCCTCATCGATTACTCAGTGGCCACTGTCCCTTTCAGATAATCTCTCCACTGGCTTCCATCCCCCGCCCCCTCATCCAATCTCTCCACTGGCTTCCATCCCCTGCTCCCTCATCCAATACCTCCACTGGCTTCCATCCCCTGCTCCCTCAGCCAATACCTCCACTGGCTTCCATTCCCTCCCCCCTCAGCCAATACCTCCGCTGGCTTCCATCCCTCGCCCCCTCGGCCAATACCTCCACTAGCTTCCTTCCCCTGCCCCCTCAGCCAATATCTTCACTGGCTTCCATCAACTGGTCCACTCTGTCAATCCCTCCACTTACTTTCATCCTTCGCCCTTCTCTGCCAATAACTCCATTGGCTTCCATCCCTGCCCCTATCTGCCAATAACTCCAGTGGGTTCCTAAACCCCCCACCCCCTCCCCAATGCCTCCCATGGCTTCTTCAATCAAAACATATTTCAACAAGTTTCAAAATACTACTAGCAACATACAAAGCCATCCACAACTTTTGACAACTCCTCATCTACTCCCATGCTCACCTCTAGCAATTCTCAAGAGCCTCTCCCATCCACTGGAACTCCATATCCCAATTTCAGATTATCTCCTACTCTGTCCGCCTTTAGGTGATCCCTGAAAACTCATCTCTTCAGTGAAGTCTATCCTTAAATCCTTCCACCTAAAATCTGTACTTCTACTTCCTCCACCGGCTTAATCCTCACGGTTATTACCTTTTTTGTCACTTGCTCCTCTCTTTTTTATTGTAAGCTCTCACAAGCAGGGCCTTTCTTATCCTACTGTATTGAATTGTATTGTAACCGTGCTGTCTTTCTTTATTTTGTACATCGCTATACAAACTATTGGTCCTATTAAAATCCTGCATAATAATAACTTGAGTTAACAAAACCATAACATCAAATAAACTATCAACAACCAAATAATAAAAACCAGGAGCAAACTTACCATTGTGCAAAGTGTGCAGCTGCACAAGGGAACTCTGGGACTTAAGGGCATATTTAAATTAGATATCCGGTGGATGGGGGCTTGGACCCCTCCCTCTGTAATATAAACCTGGTAATGGCTCAATTCTGTCTATCTTGAATAAGTATTTTTGTGAAGTTTAAAGGGGGTGGGGGGGA
>NW_017306434.1:72712-85506 GCF_000935625.1 Nanorana parkeri
GTGGTAAATATTGGTCTTGCACAGAGTCCTTTTTGGTGGCTCTGCCTACCAATGATTGATTTTGGATTCAAAACCCCTTGTGTCAGCCACAGATGGTGCTTTAGGATCACTCAACTTCATAACATAGTCTGACAGCCTGTCTTCACTGGCAGTTCTGAACAGTCACTCAAACATCTAAAGCCAATATTGGGCTAATGTTGGGTCAACACTAGGCATAGCTCATGATCCAATTTAATACAAGCAAGCAAGGTTTAAACGCCACCAAGAGAAGGCACGGTGGGAAGTTGTCCATGAGGTGGAGAAACCTCAAGTCTGCGTGTGTCACCACCCTTTGTGTCCCCAAAACTGGCCTGCCAAGCCCTCTCTCTAACTAGTCTTTCCAATAGTTTTGCACTTTTGTGCATATGCATAGCAGTGTGGGCTAAGAACTAGAAAGGATTAGGATCTTATGCCTCACTTCCAACAGTCACCATGGCTTGAGGGGCCTTTCATTCTCATCTATGAAGCCAAGTCATCCAACTCAGTTTTTTAATAAAAAGGACCCTCAATGCTACATTGAGGCAGCAAGGAGCGAAAGGCACATGATCGCCAAGTACCAGGTATTTTTTCCTCGCTGCATGGGCAAAGTGCAGATTCACTTAAAGAATGTAAGGCACAGCATGCGAGAATTTCTAATGGTATTGGGTTTGTTAAGATACAGAAAGCACAATAACAGTTATTAGAAAATAACAAAGAAAAATGAACAAACAAATAAAGCTATTTAAAGAACAGCGTGCCACAGGAATTCCGTATGCGGGGGGAAACTTGGTGGCGAGATAACAAGCGTTCCTAAAACATCGACTGCAAATAATATAATATCTTTAGTGGTCGCCGGGGGGTAAAATCCTATAAACATTTACAGATAGTTTTACTCTCAGAAATTGAAGCACTAAAGATGGAACAATTAAAAATCTCATTCCCAATACATCTGCAATTTCCGAAATCTTATCGGAAAAAAGTCAGCTTAACAGGCTAATGCAATCACAAGTTGTGATTTGATGGCGGTTTAACTGAACTTCTTTTTTATTTAACAACTCCAGTGTTGTATCCTTCCCCCTCTGCTTGCGGTGCATTTTATTTACCTGCTAACTGGTATACAATAGGATTATCAATCATTGCTAACTATGCTAAAGAGACATCAAGGCGAGACCATCTATTGAAGATCAAATTCAGTAAAAAAAATTTTTCTAGTTGTGGATAGATCAGGGACGGGGAAGCTTAAATCCTCCATCAGGCGTGCCTTGCTCCATGTGACTCCTTTTGGGGTCAGCAGGGCAGGAAGTAAGAGGATTCTCTTTAAGATACAGTTGGAAAATCTCCCAAGACTTAGCAACAAACATTTTTCAATACACCTGTCAAGGGCGGAGTTACCCTGTATGCCGGAGTGGAACCCAGTAGCAGATAACAGTGCTAGATACAAGTCTGCGGTGAAGGTACAAGATGGGAAGTCCAAAGGGGTAGTCAGAATACAGTTTGGGTCGAGGCAGGTCAGCAAATATCGATAACGAGAAGACAAGCTGGAGGTCAATAACCAGGGAGTCCAAATTGTGGGAAAGGAGATCAGGAGCAGAAAAAGAGGATAATGTTTCATACTTGCCCAGGATTCAGACAGAATAACTAAGCAACAAGTCAGGGCTCTGACTGGGATTTAAACCACAGCAAGGTCCAGGAACGCTCCCCATTGTCGAAGCAATGAGGAAGCTTCCGATCCAAGGGAGCCAATGGGACGGCGAGGAGATGTAGGGGTGTCAATGAGGCCCCCCCTGTGAATGATCCTGAAAATGCACAACACAAACATTTTAGCACATTTTTTGCATTTGTTGTGCTTAACAACCATTTTCCTCCAGTACTGTGAAAAAATGAAAGATTGGATGGAGTATTTCCATGTTGGATGTGGAGACCTTCATCCATCTGGTGAGGGCCCACAAGAACCCCTATGACCTCAGTGTTGCTCATTGCAAGAATGGTGGCAAAGCAGCAGAAGGCCTGGGGAAAAAGTGGGTCTAAAGTTTTCCGAGATTGGGAGCTCCAATAGCACAAGACACCACAAAGCCATAGAGAAAAACCAGGGAGCAGATACAAGGAAGACAATGAGATATGAAGTCACAGATGATACTGGTTTCCATTGGCCAAAACACCTGAAACCTGTAAACACATGCAAAGGCTAATTGAGCTTAGATTAGCAGTCCTGAAAAGGAGCCTGCCAGGGTAGTAATATGCCCGCTGAGACTGTGGTCTGCCGCTTAGATGATTATGGATGTCTATCTGACTTGCTGCAGCTTCTAATACACATTGGGAGAAACTCACAGTGTGCAGTGAAATCAGAGTAAGCAATTTCAATACAGGAGAGGAGCCGGTACAACTGTACAAGACTGAAGGGAAGGCTGGGATTCAGCTTTAAAGTAGAAACCAGAAGGTCAGCATGAGAGCCAGGCATCTAGCATCTCCACAACAGCGAGGGCAGCCTCAATAATCAAGGGAGATAATTTAATACGCTTTTGCCCAGTCATACGCTGGGTGAATGCCATTCACACAGCATTCCTGCCACTAGATTGTGCTGAGAAGCACAGGAACTTCCTATGCTCCTCAGCTCTATCTAGTAACAGGTGTGGAAGCTTTATAAATCACCCTCTTAGTGTAGGTTGCCTTTAAGCACCAATGTTTTAGCATAGACAACATAACACTCCAAGTTATCTGCAGCTTTTTAAGCTTAGAAACGGTTCAGCTTTTCGCACCAAACCATCTGATCTACAGACACCAGTCGCACCATTAACAAAAGAATCTCTTAACCTGTCTAAAATGACATCACCGTGCCACAGCTCTGCGACAATGGTGTTAGAACGAGCAGAAATTAAAAATGAGGTGTGAGACTTTACACCATTGGCTCTGTATAATTTATCCATCTCATCCAGAGTGTTTGCACTACATGTGTAGACGCTAGACGTTCACGAGATAGCATGCTGACAACGCCAATCTACATACCCCCCTATCCAAATCCCTGTGCGCTTGTCCTGAGAGAAACTATTACCGGCTACCCTGATGCTACAACCGGAATAAGCTGCTCTTGGAGTACCGAGAACCAAGTGTTAACCCATAGGCCAGATCTGTAGAGAGATTATCTGATTGGCTGCTACAGCTTTCTGCGCTTTCACATCACCTTTGCTTTTTGCCCTGTCTTGTGGGATAAGCCTGAATGGGTTTAAAGTGGATCTTATGGTAACTATCAAGTCTACGGGAATCACTTCCTGACATGTCACCAGCACCACATGTGACGTTTCTGCAATTATCTGTATTTGGCGGCGCCATCCGCAGTCATTCCGAGCACCCCTCCCCGATCACGGGGTCATACCGGTAAGGAGTGCAACTAGCCTTTTCTTTTTTTCACTTCCTGACATGTCGCAATGTACAGCAACAGTATAGTGTTTCTGGAAAGCTCCATTTTTTATTATTGTGAAGGCGTCCTATAACTCCAGTCCAGTAACTCTGCCTAGGCTGAGATGATGTCATCAGTCTGCTGCAGACAGACAAAGCATTTTCTCAGTCTCTAAGTGATTAGACTCCAACATAGCAACTCGCAACATGAGAGGTTACAGCAAAGGCTAATTTGTGTCAGATATTTGTGATCACAGCCAAGAACTACACAGGACTAGGTCATCTCTGAGTTAGCATCTGGATGCCTGAACAAAGCTAGCTCAATACACCTGGAGAGAAATGCAGACAAAGGCAATCTCAAAGGGGGAGTACTGGGATCTCTGGAAGTATTGATAGAGTGGATAGAGTGCAGATGGGTTCAGGGCCGGCCTCGGGGCAGCAGGGGCGTGGAATTCCTATCTCCTGATGCCGAGGACATGCAGTTCCGGGCACCAGTCGGGTAGTTGTTTTCTGCATTTAGCCCTGCTTTGGGTAAGCAGAGCTAAATGTACAATGGGTAAACCGCTGCTTGTTTTGTACAAGTGATCTCAGTGGTGTCTCCGAGATCACTTGTATGCAACTTGCAGGTCTGCCATTCTCCATGGGGGGGGTGTTTGGGGATAGGGGGGCGCATTGAGGAACCTGGCCTTGGGGCAGCAGAGAGAGGAAATCCAGCCCTGGATGGGTTAGAACCTTTATTTGGTCCACAATAGCCAACTTGATCATGATACTGAAATCGGCCCTTATACTTTTACAATTGCTGCTTTTAACCCCAAAAGAACCCTTGAAATACTGTTTAGGTCTCAGGGAACCCCTGCTAAAAACAATTATATATAGCTCATGGTACATTAGCTACTCCACAACGGTCAACAGTGGGAAAGAGGCCCCTGGTGGTCAGTAAGAAAAATGCCATTTACAATGGTGGTCAGTGGTAAGAATGCCCATTACAATGGTGATCAGTAGGAAGAATACCCATTACAGTGGTGCTCAGTGGGAAGAATGCTCTGTTATACCAATGGTCAATGAGAAGTATGCCCATTACAATGGTGGTTAGTGGGAAGAATGTCCATTAAAATGGTGGTCAGTGGGAAGAATGTCCATTACAATGGTGGTCAGTAGGAAGAATGCCTATTACAATGGTGATCAGTGGAATGAATGCCCATTATAATAGTAGTCAGTTAAATAATTCAATACTGGGCAGTGGAAATAATGCTCTGTTACACCAGTAGTCAATGGGAAGAATGCCCATTACAATGGTGATCTATGAGAAGAATGCTCATTACAGCGCCGGTCAGTGGGAAGATGCCCATTACAATGGTGGCCAGTAGGAAGACTCCCCATTACAATGGTGGTCAGTTGAAAGAATGCCAATTACAATGGTGGTCATCGGGAAGAACACCCTTTTACATTGTTGGTCAATGACAAGCATGCCCTGTTACAATGATGGTCAGTGGAAGCAATGTCTATTACACTGATAGTCAGTGCAGTGCCCCCAGACATTGAGGGACATCAGGATAAATAATCCTTACAGAGGCAGTTATTGGGAAGAATGGTCCCTTACAGACAACTAACATGATCATTAGCGTCAGTAGTAATTTATGAACTTATGTGAGAAACAAGAGGAGAAGCTCCTCCGATCCCATGCCTGGCTCTGCCAATTGATGTTGATGTAAGAACTAAGAGTCAATCTACCTCTGCTCAGTGCTCAAGGAACCACTGGCAACCTCAGAGGAACCCTAGGGATTTATGGAACCTTGGTTGAGAAAGGCCGGTAGAGACATTTCTCAAACTGTAATCTTTCATAAGTGAAATCCATAGCACAATGGCAAATACCCGTGTTATTTACCTATGTTGTCTGTTTTTTTGTACTATTTGGCAGAAGAAATAACACCTTTTTATAGATGTTGGCCTGTAACACCTCTTATAAGCCTCTCACTGACAACAGGTGCTATTATTACACAGCGATAAATGACCTCTATTCGAGAAATTCTTCTTGCTTCAGCAAATACAGATTGGAGGAGGAAGAAAAGAAGCGTTTGTGAGCCATGACCTTAATCTACACTTCCTCGCCGTCTGTGCCATGCTATGTAGAACTTTAGGCATGGTAACAGCTAATAGTGACAACACCGTTCTGTTTAGAAGTCAAGGTTTTAAGAATGGCTCAGCGTCTGCCTGTTTAAATCACCTGCAGAATCAATCAAGGGTCTCCACTAATGATTACTCTATATGCGCAAATGTGCAGAGTGAGCTGCTATGATTGGTGGATGTTGGGCTGGATAAATTCCAGAATGCAACGTACCATGTCGTCTAAAATTGTGTTATTGGCACTTAGCCTCTGCAGAGCTGTCAATGTGCCATTCTGAAGGAGCTGGAGGGAGGGTGAAGGAACAACAGGTGGGGCTGTCTAAAGGGCAACGCAATGCAAACAGCTGAAGGCACTATTGAAATACATGCAGCAGGGGAAGGCAACCGAGGTACTCCAGTTGTGGTTATGCCACAAATCCCACAATGCCTCATGGGGCTTGAGTTCCAAAACCGCTGGAGTGCCGAAGTTGCCTACCCCTGACATTATATGGCCAAAAAAGTATTTGTGCATCCCTACAAATTTTTGAGATCAAGTGTTTCCAGTGAAGGGTACTGTTAATGCAAAGACATTTTGGACTATTCCGCACCTCCATTCTTGTGGTAACAGCTTGGTGAAGGCCATTTTTCTGTTCCAGCATGACTGAGCCCCTGAGCACAAAGACAGCTCCATAAAAGACATAGTTTGATGAGTTTTGTGTGGAGAGATTGGAGTGGCCTGCACAGAAAAACATAAACTGTATGGTCAAAAGTATGCAGAAGCCCCTCCAATTGATTGAGTTCAGGTGTTTCCAGTGAAGGGTCCTGTCAATGCTACAGCATACAAAGCCATTGTAGACGATTGTGCTCTTCCAACCTTGTGGTAACAGTTTGGGGAAGACCTTTTTTCTGATCCCTGTGCACAAAGCCAGCTCCATAAAGACAGAACACTGACCTTAACCCTAATGAACACCTTATAATGCCGATTGTGAGCCAGGTCTTCTCATCCAACATCAGAACCTGACTTCACAAATGTTCTTTTGGCTGATCACAAATTCCTAGAGACTCATCAGAAAATCTCGAGGAATGCCTTCTCAGAAGAGTAGAAGCTTCTTGTTAATAGCCACGAAATGTTCAACAAGCTCATATAGGTGTGAAGGTGGTCAAATATCCACAAACCATTCAGCCATATAGTGTACCTGTTCTACTGCCTGTGCCACCAATCATCTGTCTTGAAGAGATACTGCGTATAAAGAATTTTCTCAAAAAGACACACTTCTGGATGTATCAGGGGTTACCACAAGGTTGGAAGTGCACAATTGTCTAAACCAGGGATGCACCGATATCGGTTTTCCGATATCGAGTTCGAGTACTGATATTTATAATACTGTACTCGCCGATACCGAGTACCGATACCGGTATTTCCGCTAGCATGGAGCCGGCTTCCCGGCCCAACAGGAAGCCCGGTGGCGTGTCGCCCGGCTTCTTGATTGCCTGGAAAGCCGACTCCATGCTGTTTGGCCGGCTTGATACTGATTGGCTGGGAAGCCTGCTTCACAGCCAATTAGGAAGGCAAGCGGTGAGTCATTACCCATTGCCTGGCTTCCTGATTGGCCGGGAAGCCGGCTCCATGTTCCCTCGCGATGCTGCCGGTCAGAGGAAATCTCCCTCTGACCGGAAGTTCTGGTATCGGGGGAAAGTATCAGAACATTTGGGCGAGTACTAGTGTCGGTATCAGTGCATCCCTAGTCTAAACTGTCTTTTCATGATGTAGCATGACCCTGAGTTTCACAATTTGGAAGGGTGCTACATCATTTTGGCCATTTAGTAGGTGTGAAGGTCAGGTGTCCACATACTTTGGCTTTATAGTGTATACTTTTAACACTTAAAGGGGAAATCCAGGCATGTTGAACCACTGACCTGCAGTGTAGAAAGGGTCAGTGAAACTTTGGCATGAGGGAGGGGGACTTATAAAAGGAAAAAAAACTCTGGCGTTCCACTTTAAAAGCCTTATTTTCAATGCATAATTTTTTTTTCTCAGGTGGCAACAGAGCTGCCTAATATTTTTAACTAAAAGAAACATTGAAAATGTTATCCATTCCCTGTAAAAGTCAACGTATGATTTTATAGGACCCTGCGCATACGGAAGCGTTAAGTGAATGTAGTTCTTCATGACTTAATGATGTAGAAAACGTCAATACAAATCCATATTTCAGACCTGGAGGGAAATATCCTAGAAAAGTGCTCTGCAGGGGTTCGGTTGATTCTATAGGAAGAATTCTACACATTTCATATAGATTCCATTAGATTAGTGGTGAGGAGGAGAGGTGAGGGTGTACTTATGGACATGGGAAAAAACAATGTTGCTTTTTGAGCCATTTTTGGCTTTTTTGGGGGGCTCTATTTCAGCCAATAGGCTCTTTATTTTCAGCCATATGACTGTAATTTCCAAATCACATTGGGCTTAGCTGAAAATAACTGTAACTAATGTGTAAATAGGATCCTTATCCTGGTGTCTTAGCAGTAAGGAACCTTATCCTGGTGTCTTAGCTGTAAGGAACCTTATCCTGGTGTCTTAGCTGTAAGGAACCTTATCCTGGTGTCTTAGCTGTAAGGAACCTTATTCTGGTGTCTTAGCAGTAAGGCTGGGTTCACACCTGGGCGTATTTTTTCTGCTCGTTTTTCTGCTGGATGGGTGCCAACCCTACTCTGACAGCCACAGGCAAGACTCCCAGAGGCAGAGACATGATGGAATTTGTAGTTGCATGACAGCTGGAGTGCAGAGGTTGCCTATCCCTGCTATTTAACTCCATTTATGTATTGTACAGTATATTCTATACGTGGTAAAAAGATAAAGGCTGAACTCCAGGCAGATATAAAAGGCACACAGGTAGATATTAATCCTTTTATTTTGTCATGGACTTCTTTATGTAACTACCGTACATGATATATACCCGCCCCCTCCCCTGTCCATTCCGCCAGTCAGCGCTGGAGGATCGGAGCAGGTCGGCTAGAACTATGAGGTGAGTGAAAAGCTCTCACCTCATAGTTCTCCTTTAAGTGTGCTGCATGCCAATGTCCTGTTATGGAAAATGCTGATAAGAGATCGCAGAGTGAGTAGAAATATGACCTAATCAGTCTCCTGCTGCTCTTTTACTGTCCAATCAGCAGATGGGATGGAGATAGGATACCCATTCCAATCCCCATATCCATCAGCACTCAGATTGGGAGAGAGGGGAGCAGCACTGGGAGCCAATTAAGTGTGCTGGATGCCAATGCGCTATTAAGGAACATGCTTATAGAAGGAGAAGACAGCATAAGCTAATCAGTCTCTTGCTGCTCTTTCACTGTCCAATCAGCAGATGGGATGGAGAGAGGATACCCATTGCAATCCCCATATTCATCAGCACTCAGATTGGGAGAGAGGGGAGCAAGACTGGGAGCCAAATAAGTGTGCTGCATGCCAACGTGCTAATAAGGAACATGCTCATAGGAGGAAAGGACAGTATGAGCTAATCAGTCTCTTGCTGGTCTTTCACTGTCCAATCAGCAAACTGGGGTAGAGAGAGGATACCTGTTGCAATCCCCATATCCATCAGCACTCAGGGAATTGACTCTTCCAGAAGAAGTCAAATTTGCTACCAAGTTTAAAGGTACACTGCAAGTGAACACAAAATGGTTATGGGAAACACTGCAAGGGATCAGTTAAAATTCAGCATTTTTTTAGATTTGGTGATGGGTTCTCTTTAGATGAAGTATATTGACCTTGAAGAAAACCCCCATAAAACACTAAGTTCTCATTAAAAAAAAGATATTACCAGCTGTTCCCAGTAAAAGTGACTTTGATAAGGAAATGTGTAGGCTGTACTATTATCAACCTCTTCTTTTGCTGATTGCCTGGCTGTCATGCTCATCCCCCATCTTCAGGACTTTCTGAGCCAACGACCTGCAACAAGCATGCAGATCAGGAAGGCTGACTTCACTCTGACTTGCTGCTTGCTTGCTGCAGGCCAGTGCCACAACGGCTATCACCCAGCACTTTACAGTCACTAGATGGCGCCAAAGAGCATTGGCATTCCCTATGCCCCTCTGCACCATCTAGGGCAGCGGTCGCCAACTGGTGGTCCGCAAGAAAATTTTGGTGGTCCCCGGGCCCCTCTGATGCTGTGCAGGCTGGGCCGTCATTGAAGCGGCACGGAGGTTTCGGGGCTGCCTCTCACTGATTCAAGCAGCGGCTGTCACAAGGAATGCGCGGTTCTCAGTACAGTGCAGGCTCTGCAGGAGGCGGGGCATCTTGTCAGTACCTGGACTGAGCAGGCTGTGGGACATAGAAAAAGTGGGGTAGAAAACATGTAATAGTGGCTCAGTGTGGGGGAAGGGGAGGCATGGGGGTGGTTGGGGGAAGTGCTGAAGCCAGGGAGGGGGCATGTGCCCCGGGCACCGCCGGCAGGGCCAGTGGCAGATTCAATAGGGGGGAAACAATTATTATTATTATTACTGGGCCGGGGCATCTGTCCTAGATTGTTCACTTCTCCGACCTTCTCCAAACTCTTCACCCTTTTGTGAATAACCCCCTACTGTGCAAACTGTGCGAATGACTATTATTACCACCAATAGATGGCGCAGAGGAGCATAGGAAATCCCCATGCTCTACGGCTCCATCTAGTGGCGGTAAGGTGCTGGGTGGAAGGTTTATACATCAACCCCAAAGTATTGAAGCCAAAGGCAGCCAAGCAAATGGCATGTTCATCAGAAAGCCAGCAATGGCAGCCTGCTCTCTTCCCAGTGCAGTTCCCCTTTAACAAGACGCGTCTGATCTGCAGATTACTGACACATCTACATTACAGCAGATTTGTTTGTTATGGAGGCTCCCTGCTTATTTTATAATCACAATCTTTTATGAATAATTAACATGTAAATATGTTTTTAAGCCTGAATAAATAAGAACGGAATACAAGTGTATTTAATGTATTAGCCGACTTGTTTACTTCTCTGCGTGACGCGCGACAAACGCTCAAAATATTAAAGTTACAGTAAATATTATCATTCGTCTTCCCGGAGCTGCGCCCGGCCGTCTCCGATCTCCACGGCCAGTCAACTTCTAAATTGTTATCCTTGATAATGTCACTTCATGCGCCGCGCAGCTGCGCCAGGGACTTATCTGTGCCTGTTCTTATCTTGCTGCGATGCGCTGATTCATATTTATAGAAAGAGGACCTGTCATGCCACAACGCAGAAGAGCTTTGCGCTTTGGGAAGGCAGGACTGCATCCTAGGATGAGGAACTTTTAATATTAGAAATCAGCTGAATACATTCCGGGTGCATCGAAACAAAAGCCGATCAATGACTCGCAGTCCATTTGCCTTCTAGAGCAGCCACAGCCTGAGTAGAGAAGCCTGTGCTGGGCCAGCAGCTGCAGAGCCAGGCTGTTGCTGATCAATTCATGTAATTACAGTCCAAACTGAGAATTCATACCACACCAATTAACAGATTCATTAACTTGGTCTGGCAGCCATTCAATATATGCCAGCAGTTGCAGAGAGGGACCCTTGCTTTGTAAGTGGAAGCAGCGGTCTCTATGCAGAGATCTGGCATGCCCCCTGCTAAATCCGCCCTATAGCTCTGTAATCAGTAATGCTCATGTTCCCCGCTGATTAGAGAGATTTGGCTCTGAGGCAGCATGGGGCGTGTTGGACCTCTGCAGAGAGTCCACTGCTTCCATATAGAAAGCAAGGGTCCTGGTAGGGGACTATGTAATACAATGGGGCCTATTAGATGTTTACATATATGCTCCTGAAATACGGGCTCATTCCCATGTTTATACACCTCCCACCCTGCAAAATCAATGACAAGCTGAGAGGAGTGAAGGGGGAACTGAGGACTCTGATGTGAATGGGGGACTGAGGACTCTGATGTGAATGGGGGACTGAGGACTCTGATGAGCCAAACGAAGGACAAGATCAGAGATGTGAAGGGGGAACTGAGGACTCTGATGTGAATGGGGGACTTAGAACTCGGATGTGAACGGGGGACTGAGAACTCTGATGTGAATGGGGGACTGAGGACTCTGCTCTGAATGGGGGACTGAGGACTTTGATGTGAATGGGGGACTGAGGACTCTGCTCTGAATGGGGGACTGAGGACTTTGATGTGAATGGGGGACTGAGGACTCTGCTCTGAATGGGGGACTGAGGACTTTGATGTGAATGGGGGACTGAGGACTCTGCTCTGAATGGGGGACTGAGGACTTTGATGTGAATGGGGGACTGAGGACTCTGCTCTGAATGGGGGACTGAGGACTTTGATGTGAATGGGGGACTGAGGACTCTGCTCTGAATGGGGGACTGAGGACTTTGATGTGAATGGGGGACTGAGGACTCTGCTCTGAATGGGGGACTGAGGACTTTGATGTGAATGGGGGACTGAGGACTCTGCTCTGAATGGGGGACTGAGGACTTTGATGTGAATGGGGGACTGAGGACTCTGCTCTGAATGGGGGACTGAGGACTTTGATGTGAATGGGGGACTGAGGACTCTGCTCTGAATGGGGGACTGAGGACTTTGATGTGAATGGGGGACTGAGGACTCTGCTCTGAATGGGGGACTGAGGACTTTGATGTGAATGGGGGACTGAGGACTCTGCTCTGAATGGGGGACTGAGGACTTTGATGTGAATGGGGGACTGAGGACTCTAATGTGAATGGGGGACGGAGGACTCGGACGTGAAGGGGGGGAAGGAGGACTCTGATGTGAAGGGGGGGACTGAGGACTCTGATGTGAAGGGGGGAATGAGGACTCTGATGTGAAGGGGGACTGAGGACTCCGATGTGAAGGGGGGACTGAGGACTCCGATGTGAATTGGGGACTGAGGACTCTGATGTGAAGAGGACTCTAATGTGAATAGGGGACTGAGGACTATGATGTGAAGGGGGACTGAGGATACTGATGTGAAGGGGGGACGGAGGACTCTGATGTGAATAGGGGACTGAGGACTATGATGTTAAGGGGCACTGAGCACACTGATGTGAAGGGGGGACTGATGACTCTGATGTGAAGGGGGACTGAGGACTCTGATGTGATGGTAGGATTCAGATGTGAAGGGGGGACGACTGAAGACTCTGATATGAAGAGGGATGTAAGGGCTAAGATGTGAATGGAGGCTGAGGACTCTGATGTGAAGGGAAGTACTGAGGACTCTGATGTGAAGTGAAGGGGGGGGCTGAGGAATCTGATGTGAAGGGGGGTACTGAGGACTCTGATGTGAAGGGGGGTACTGAGGACTC
>NW_017306434.1:86108-100227 GCF_000935625.1 Nanorana parkeri
CTGGGGGGTCCTAATGTTAAGGAGGTCTCCCCTAAAAATACCAGACCCCTACCTCATCATTTGCTCCAGTTTTACATTTTAGACTGGGGTTCCTCAAGTTTTTGCAGGGGTAAAGGGGGATGTGGCCTAAATAAAGGTTAAGAAAGTAGAAGACAATACAAATATTCCCGGTTCAGCATCTGGGAAGTCCCTGGACTCCTCCGTTCATTGAAACATTTTGTTACTTTGTTTCCTAAATGTTTTTTTATTGCGTTTGTTGCATCCAGTTAATGAATGTTTTGCCTGCACAGTGTTAGAGGTAATTTGTTGTTCGATATCTCGGCGCCCGGCAGAGACGTTATTGCAATATTTATAAAAGGAAACGATCTTTGATATTAAATGCTGGTGTAATCACGACGCTTGTGGCAACGCTACCCGACATCTGAGATATTGCGTTCATCATGGGGGCCTCAAAGGGGATGAAGAAGGATTTGTCTGGATTAGTTCTATTATAAAACGTACCCCATGGGAGTCAGTCAAACCTGACTGGTGTAAGCAGGGCCGGATTTCCCACAAGGCCAACCAAGGCCCGGCCTCGCGGCAGCAGAGGGAGATCACAACAACCCTCCCCCCTCCTCTGTGATTTCTTCGATTTTATTTGTCTCCAGCTATGGAAAATGACGGCGGCCATCGCTGACCCTCTTCTGAAAATGCTAGTTGCGTGGCTGTACTTTGGGAGCTGCTGAGTCAAACCAATCCAATGGCTTCAGTCAGGACTTACCTCCATTGGGAGGCAAACAGAACAGTTTTTGGGCAGTTTTTCCACTCCTGAAAAAACCACCTTGTGCAATGACGACAATGCAATTGCATGGTATACACAGAAGTGCCAGCATTGTGGTGCAATTCAGTCAGACAACCGTGCCATTGATACGCATAGTACTGATGGAAGCGGCAGTGGTATGGGGCATTTTGGTGTGTCAAAAAATTCCTTTGGTATGCCTACCAATTGTATTGTTGCAATTGTAGGATTGCAACACACCACAGCGCTGCCACTTCTGTGGGTATCAGTTGCATTGTCGCAGTTGTACAACCACAACGCACCACAACGCTGCGGCTTCCGTAGGCACTATGCCTATCAATTGCATTGTCAAGGTTGTATGACCACAACGCATCACAACACTGCGGCTTCCGTAGGCACTATGCACTATGCATATTAATTGCATTGTCATGGTTGTATGACCGCAGGGCACCACAATGCTGCCGTGGCTACTATGCCTATCATTTGCATTGTCAGGGTTGTATGACCGCAACACACTACAATGCTGCCGCTTCTGTTGGTACTATGCCTATCAATTGCATTGTTGGGGGTATAGGACTGCAATGCACTACAACTCTGCTGCTTCCATGGGCACCATGCCTATCACTTGCATTGTCATGGTTGCACAACCAAAATGCACTGCAATTCTGCCGCTTATGTGGGTACTATGCCTGTGAATTGCATTGTTGTGGTTGTACGACTGCAACGCACCTCAACGTTGCCGCTTACGTGGGTAATATGCCTATCAATTGCATTGTCATGGTTGTACATCCACAACGCATCACAATCCTGCTGCTTACGTGGTTACTATGCCTATCAATTGCATTGTCGTAGTTAATGAGTTGTTTTCAGGGGTGAAAAAATGCCCCAAAACTGCCCATTTGCACCAAAATTGAACCATGAATCCACAGGATTAGCGTCACAGCCACATAACTACTATTTTCAAAAGCAGAGGTCAGTCATCATGGCTATTTTTTTTTTTTGTAAGAGCCCGTGGAACGTGCGTCTAAACAAAACTCCCCTGTGAACAAAAAAAAGTGAACCGTGAAATCACAGCACACAAAAACGTGCACAAGGGTGCTTGGTCCTTCAATAAAGAAGGGACCTCGATTCCCAACCCCCCGGGGCGCAAGTAGGGTTGCCACTAGAGCTGCAGCTAACGATTATTTTCATAATCGATTAGTTAACCGATTATTAAGTTCGATTAATCGATTAATCGGATATTTACCAGATATGACAAAAGTAACGGGTGCTGGTAATGACTGCGGATGGCGCTGCTCACAACAGAACAACAATACAGATGTCTCCAGCACACCAGCACCAAGATCCCATGTTACTGCAAAATCCATTTGATTGGTAGTTGTCATTCCTAAGACAAGCACTTTCTGGGCCGCGCCGGGTCCCCTTCATCAGGCTAAGAAATGACATTCTATTATGTCCATATAAAAGTTCTGGCCCTTTTATGTAATGCTATTTCTGAGCCTGATGAAGGGGACCCGGCCCAGCCCAGAAAGCGCTTGTCGTTTGAATGTCAACTATCAATTAAAATGGATTTGCAGTAACATGGGATCTTGGTACCGGTGACATCTGTTTTGGAGATCAGATATGTACTATTGCACATAGAAGATGCTCCCACAAAAGATGTCACAGGTTACTTGTGGCATTTTTTATGGGGGCACGTTTTATGGTCTATACTAGCCCCCCCCCAGGAGAGTCGAGGAACAGGAGACAGCGCCACCTGGCGTCCGCCGTCCGCCGCAAGAAATGCAGGTATGCGGCATTGTAATGTTTGAATCATGTGCCCGGGCGGGAGGTGGCCACAGACCCGGGCACATGATTCCAATCCCGGGTTGTACGGGTGAAACCCGTAGGGGTGGCAACCCTAGGCGCATCCTGACAGGGGTTGAGACTGTTGGTCCACCAACCCGAGGGCCGACCCCTTTGGGGGAACAGGTCCCACACAGTACTAGGTAGGGGGCTCTCCCGAAGAGAGACCCCCCCTGGGTGGGAGGAGACAGAGAACCCTATCTTAGGGGACAGAATCTCCTCTCCACATCAAAAAAAGGCCCCGAAGGAACCTGCACCTGCTGCATCTGTGGGTCAAAACGCTTTTTAAAAAAGCCAATCGTGCATTAAGTGCAATAATTAATACTAAAGTGCCAGTGCAACACGCTGACAGGCCTTAGGGGCCGGAGTGCAAAAATATTGCCCCGGACTAGACATAAGGCCTGTCTCGGAGGCGATGTGCAGAATATGCAAGGTGGTGTGTGACCAAGTGCATCAGTGAGTCAAAGTGGGGTCCCACACCCAAGTGACTTTCTGAGCACCCCTGGGACGCCACCCCCAGGGGGCACAACACCACTGGCTCTGCCGCCTCCCAACCCTCCAGCCAGACCAAGCTTCACACCCATTCCCATCAGAAGGTAGTGCCGTCCGGGATCCATCCCTACCACTGGTGACAAGTCCAGCATAACCAGACCAGAATCTAACCGGGAGGAACTGTACCACATCTGACACCCACCAATTACGCCACTGATAAGAACAGATACTACACTTGATCTTAGCCAAAAGGCAGAGAAGCGAAGTCATCATGGCTATTTTTTTCTATCGAAGCCTGTGGACGTGCATCAAAACAAACTTTCCCCTGTGAACAAAAAAAGTGAACCGTGAAATCACAGCACACAAAAACGTGCACAAGGATGCAAGGTCCTTCCAAAGAAGGGACCTACTTTCCCGACCCCCCGGGGCGCAAGGTTCCTGACAGGGGTTGAGACTGTTGGCCCACCAACCCGAAGGCCGGTGGACCATTTCCTTCGGGGACCTGCTGAAACAGGTCCCTCACAGTACTAGGCAGGGTGGACAGAATCTCCTCCTAGCGTCAGGAATAGGCCCCGAAGAAGCCTGCACCATCAGCATCTGTGGGTCAATGCCAAAAAAAGGCCAATCGTGTATCGTGCATAGAATGCTATAAATAATAAGTGCCAGTGCACCACGCTGACAGGCCCTAGGGGCCGGAGTGCAAAAATATTGCCCCGGACTAGCCATAAGGCCTATCCAAGAGGCGTTATGCAGAAAAATGCAAGGTGGTGTGTGACCAAGTGATCAGTGAGTCAATGTGGGGTCCCACACCCAAGTGACTTCCTGAGCACCCCTGGGACGCCACCCCCAGGGGGCACAACACCACGGGCTTCTGCCGCCCCCGAACCCTCGAGCCTCGACCAAGCTTCGCATCCGTTCAGTCAGTAGGCAATAGTGCCGAGGAAGCTCCCTCTGCTGCCAACAAGGAGTTGCCCCGAGCACCTACCTTCACTCCTGAAGGTACTAAGCAACTGTCTGTCCCAAGGACAGTCCATGCTTTTCCCCTCTAGAACTGATAAGAACAGATACTACACTTGATCTTAGCCAAAAGGCAGAGAAGCGAAGTCATCATGGCTATTGTTTTCGAAGCCCGTGGACGTGCATCAAACTTCCCCCTGTGCACAAAAAAATTGAACCGTGAAATCACAGCACACAAAAACGTGCACAAGGGTGCAAGGTCCTTCGAAAGAAGGGACCTACTTTCCCGACCCCCGGGGGGCGCAAGGCTCCTGACAGGGGTTGAGACTGTTGGCCCAGCAACCCGAAGGCCGGTGGACCCGTTTCCTTCGGGGACCTGCCGGAGCGGGTCCCTCACAGTGCTAGGCAGGGGGGATCTCCTGAAGAGAAACCCCCCTCCTGGGTGGGAGGAGACAGAGAACCCCGTAGGAGGCACAGAATCTCCTCCCAGCATCAGGAATAGGTCCCGAAGAAACCTGCACCTTCAGCAATCTGTGGGTCAAATAGTAAAAATAAAAAAGTGCCAATCGTGCATGAAGTGCTTAAATAAATCTAAAGTGCCAGTGCACCACTCTGACAGGCCTTAGGGGTCGGAGTGCAAAAATATTGCCCCAGACTAGCCATAAGGCCTGTCTTGGAGGCGAAGTGCAGAAAATTGCAATGTGGTGTGTGACCAAGTGCACAGTGAGTCATGTGGGGTCCCATACCCAAGTGACTTTCTGCGCACCCCTGGGACGCCACCCCCAGGGGGCACAACACCACGGGCTTCTGCCGCCCCCGAACCCTCGACCAAGCTTCGCATCCGTTCAGTCAGTAGGCAATAGTGCCGAGGAAACCCCCCCTGCTGCTAGGGAGTCGCCTCAAGCACCTACCTTCACTCCTGAGGGTACTAAGCAACTGTCCGTCCCAAGGACAGTCCATGCTTTTCCCCTCTAGAACTGATAAGAACAGATACTACACTTGATCTTAGCCAAAAGGCAGAGAAGCGAAGTCATCATGGCTATTTGTTCAGTTGACCTTCACTTATTAAATAATGAGTCCTTTGCCCCGCAGTCCCACCCTCCACAAAAATTTTGCGCTGGGTAGTGCCGCTTGGTGTTGTGAAAAATCGGTTGCGGCGAGGAAAAGGTTGTGTAATATCTGCCCGTATTTTGTTTGTGACACTCCTGCAAAGGTATGACATGGGACAGGTTTATCTTCATGTCAGATCTGAAAGATTTCTGCCCAAACAGGCTGACGTTAAGGCGGCAGGACGACTCTGCTGCTCCAGTGCTGCGCAGAGATTGGATTTCCCCTTTAAATGGCTGTAACACTTTGGGTGACATGTAGGAGGTGCTCATTTGCATGTCTCCGCCCACCATGCTATGAATGCGGTGAGATGTCTTCTGCTCATATTCAGTGGATTGCAGTCTGAAGACAGTTTAGGTCTTTTTTTTTCTTTTTCTTTACAGTTCCGTCCCAGCTGCTTCCTTGAATTTCCTGCCAAACTGTTTTATAACCGATAAGAGCGGAATAAGCGGAATTTGGACGCATGCAATGCCATTTTTTTTCTACTATTGTAAGATCTTTAATGCAACACACGGCATTAGGCCCCGTTCACATATGGGCGTAGTGGGAACGCGCGTCGCAGTGACGAAGTCCCCTAACGCTTGCAGGACTTTGTTTCCCGTGTTAGACATTGATCCCCATTGGGTCCCTGGAGGCACCCCAAACATGGATAAGTAGTACGTATCGCAAATTTGGCGACATGCATTCTGCAGTTTTTTTTTTCTCAAAAGCTTGTGCGCGTCTTCATACGCGTAAACGTGCAGGGAAAAACCACATTTGCTCAGATGCATGTGGGGTGCAATTACCTAGTAATTCAACACTAGCCCATTCTGTGCTTGTGCCCGTATTGTGAACGCTCAAAGTGCACACTTTTCTGCGCGTTTAATGCACGTTCACAATGCACCCTGCTGTGAATGGGGCCTAATAGTGTAACTCCAACCAGACATTTGCAGTACAGCGACCAAAAATCATTTCAAGGGAGTTTTTAGGAAGTTTGGGGCCCCTCACACAATGCATTGCGGCAATGCATGCATTACATAATACACGACAATGCGGTGCCTTTCATTCTGCATGCATTCATATTTTATACTTAGGGGTTCATTTATAAAAGTTATACGCCGGACAGATGCCGTTTGCTCGGCACTAGTGCCCCTAGATGACGCTGGCGAGTGGCAATTTCCTATACTTGTCAGCGCCATCTAGAGGTGCTAGTGTCATGTGAATAGAATCCAAACCCCATAGTGTATATCGTGTACATCAGGGTTAGGCAATCTCTGCCCTCCAGGTGTTGTGAAACTACACGTCCCATGAGGCATTGCAAGACAGCTATAGACATGACCCCTAGAGGCAGAGGCATGATGGGACTTAGGCTTTATTCACACGAGAAATGGGCGACACGTACAGCTCCGTGCTGCGTGCACGGCTCTATTAGGCAACTCCCGGGAAGGACAGGTGCTGCGTGTAAATACGCAGCCCCTGTCCTTCTCTATGGGAGTACATGGCTGTACGCCGCCCTATGCTCACTCCAAGTGCAGGTCTGTACGGGTGCGGGTGTCCCGGCTCGGACGCAGACAGGATCCATCCCGTTAGCGTACGAGTACAGACACCCGTAGGGCGGGCGGGCGTAGGGCGGCGTACGGCCGCATAGTCCCATAGAGAAGGACGGGGGCTGCGTATTAAACACACGCAGCACCTGTCCTTCCCGGAAGCTGCCCGATATGGCCGTACAGCACGGAGCTGTACATGCCAGACGTTTTTCGTGTGAATGAGGCCTTATGGTTACACTGGAGCTGGAGTAGCCAGGTTTCCTACCTCTGATTACTTTTTCCATGCAATTCATGTCATTGCACTACTACAGTATGCATTGTGTGGTGTTGCAACGCCCCCTGACTGGGAGTTGCCAATGGGGTGCCATTCAGAATGACTGTTCGGCCAATACATTTTCCAGGCACAATTTTGGCTGTTTCAGCAACAATTTGCCGAAATTCAAGTCTTGTGTTTATTATATTTCATCGTCTTTCAATCACCGGCCCACTATAACCCAATCTGAACCTCCGGTTTAGCTATCAGATGGAATCACTAACAGAGTTCTCTGGGAACACATTATACCTGCATCCAAATCTCATGCAAATATACCTTTGATGCATTTGCACAAGCAGTGTGAGAAATAAGGTGAAACTCCGCGCTTAATGAGAGGAAAAGGCAGCAAACAAAAACAAAGCTGCATTCAAATCCTCATAGTGATTCCTAAATGGAAGGGTCTGCCCAGCATGACCCTTCAAGCAGCATCCTTGTAGATAGGCAATCCCCTAACCCAAGGGTAGATAACCTTGGCACGTCAGCTGTTATGAAACTACAAGTCCCATGAGGCATTGCAAGACTTGGCATGACTCTCAGAGGCAGTTGGGATTTGCAGTTTCACCGCAACTGGAGTGCCGAGGTTGCCTACCCCTGTCCTAAGCCAATGTATCACCCTTGAAAACAGGCTGAGTGCAATGCAGATGAGAGAAATTTCGCCTAGAGGTGGGGCAAACCATTTGTACGGCTGCACATGGGCTATCTAGAAGTTAGGGGCCCGCTTATGCTAGATGTGGGTCAGGAAGGTGCTGGGATCCCCTTCCATTGTCTTCCAGTGTGGGTGAGAAGCGAAGAAATTCTTGACTATGTTAGCTTTAGAACAGGGGTAGCCAAACTCCGGCCCCTCCAGCTGTGGTGGAACTACAAATCCCATGAGGCATTGCAAGATTCTCACAGCCACATTGGTCATGGCTAGGGCAGCCCCTTGAAATGAATGGGCTGTCATGTGCATGACGCGTTGGTAATGGCACCCCAAAAAGGGGCAGGCAAGATGCACATTTCTTGCATGCAAAGATGTACGACAAGCACATAAAAAATGCGCAGTTCAAAAGATCAAAAGTGGTAGGGACTTATTTGCCACATTGGTCGTGTCAAGGGCAGTCCCTTGAAATGAATGGACTGCCCTGTGCACGATGCATTCCTAACGGCACCCAAAATGCGGCAAGCAAGATGTCCGTTTTTTTGCACGCAAAGACGTGTGACAAACACACACAAAATGCGCGGTTCACAAGTTGTAGGGTCTTCTTTGCCACATTGGTCGCGGCTAGGGCAGCCCCTTAAATGAATGGGCTGTCCTGTGCATGAGGCGTTGTTAATGGCACTTCAAACGCAGCAGGAAGAATGCGTGTTTTTTGCAAGCAAAGACACGTGACAAACACACAAAAAATGCGCAGTTCAAAAGGTCAAAGGTCGCAGGGGGTTCTTTGTCACATTGGCCGTGAGTAGGGCAGCCCCTTGAAATGAATGGACTGTCCTGTGCATGACGCGTAGTTAATGGCACCCCAAACGCAGCAGGAAAGATACAAAGTTTTTGCAAGCAAAGATGTGCGACAAACACATAAAAAAATGCGCAGCTCAAAAGGTCAAAGGTCGTAGGGGGTTCTTTGTCACATTGATCATGGCTAGGGCAGCCCCTTGACATGAACGGGCTGCCCTAGCATGGCACGTTTGTGACAAACATACAGTAAATTAACGCGACATGCAATGTGTGAATGTGTGGTTAGGGTGGAGTGATTCACCCACCCATGTGAAGCAACGTGCATGTCTAAAGGAATGACAAAAGTCCACATTTGAATACATTTCTATACTTGGTATAAACGTGCGCGCACATACGCCTGATGCCGAGCCGATTTTCTGTTTCTTTTGGCTTGCTGCAAATTTTTGAAACTGATAATCACAGCTTGCGTTCTTCAAGCGGATCTCATGAACCCGGGATTAGATTTCAGCTAGCGTCCCTCTCCCACTGTCATAGGAGTGTGGGGGGTAAGAGGGGGGGAACTCTTTTTCACACCCTGCTGATAAAGATAACTCTTCCCCGCTCTGATGTGATGGAGAGGAGCGATTTCCAATGATACCTGAGCTGAGCTAAGGCTGTGCTTATCGTAGCGGCGGGAGCGATACACCCCGCGATTTTCAATTTAAAAAAACACACAACCTGCCATGTCACCTGACTGGCGCGTAACTGGCACTGCCTGTAGGATAATCTACCTGAGCAATGTGTTACTCTGCTAGTAAAAATGGTTGCTTCAAACGTTAGAGCCTATTTACACATGCACAGACCGTACGGCGCAAGTGCGTTATGTTGAATGGATGATAGAAAAATGTACATGACCCTTTTTTATGAATGCAGCGCACCACAACACCTATATAGGTGTATATGAATAGTGGTGCGCTGTGTTCTACGTTGGGCTCTACTGTAAAATGAGTGGGGGTGCCATTCACAATGAATGACACGGCAACGCAACCCACACAGAGCACGCGTGTTGGCATGCATTCATTGTTAATGGCACCCAAAAGTGCACCAAGCAAGGCATGTATTTTGCACTCATAAAGATTTGCGATAGACCCTTGGTGAAAAAACATGTGCAGCTCGAAGCTCATAGAGGTGCATGGGCTTCTTTGCCACTGGTAGGGCAGCCCATTGGAATAAACAGGCTGCCCTATGGGAAACGCACGAAAAGCGTCCAAAAATGTGCATAAGCAGAGCAGACACAAAGCTGAAGCTGCATGAGTGAACTTCCTGTTTGCTTCTATGGAGTCCAACCTTATATTCTGCTATCAGTTGCGCGCCTGTTGGGTCTTTTCAACCAGAGCGATATTGGGAAACGCGGCAACCTTTGGGAGTGTTTAGACTGAATTTGATGGTCTTACAGGGTCCTTCCATATATCACATAAAAACAACATAATAACATCATAACACATGGGGACTAAAGTATAAAGAGTTTGCAGAGCAAATGGCTGTGCAAATGAAATGCAGTGCTCTGTATTTCCACTAGATGGAGCAGAGGAGAACAGGATTTTCCTCTGCTCTCCAGCTCCATCTAGTGGCCATACAGCACTGCAAATCTTCTCGCTGTGCGAATGCTTTACAAATCAGCCCCATAAAATCAATTCCTCATATGTTGGGAAATAATATCAAAGGGGAATGGAGATGGACCTTTTATACAATATATGGTCAGTATATACACCTGCTTTAATATGGGTCCATCGATATTTTTGGAGACATGGAGCAGGGCCTTTCATACATTGGCACATCCAACAGCACGAACCTAGAAAAATAGGACACCACCTTTTTTTAGGATCACCCTAAATTAGCTATGATTATAGAGCCACACCTACCTGATGCCATGGTGTCCTTTGTGCAATGCTGCCCTTAAAGGCATAATATAAAAAGCAGCTTTTGTTATATCTGCCTTCAGTACAGAGCTGTCCCCCGCAGTACATCTTTATCGCCACTAGATGTCCTACCCCTGGTCATGTGACAATACGAGCACCATCACAGAGGAGCAGGTCACATGCCCGCCCATACTCTGTATTCTCGCCAATTGTGGAGGAGGAGAAGTATAAGGGGGTGTTAGGGGGTAAGAAGGGTCCTGCGCAGAAACAATATTACCCATCCCTGCATGGAAAAGGTGTCTGTGTCTCTTTAAAACAGACTAGAGTCCCCCTTTAAATCTCTGACATTTTTGCAGGAAGCTGCGTGGAAATTTGCAATGGCCACCAATCTCTGTCTGGACGTTAGAGATATTTATTTATCATGTCTGTGCCCAGAGTGAATTTATTATCACACTGAGACATTAATCTGGACTCTGATGGACTCAGTGGAGACGTCTTACTTGAGCTCGAGCGTGTCAACCTCCAATTAAACAAAGTGCCAAATTTAAGTGGAAGAAGACGGCGACATTTGTTCTAATGAGGGATGGACCGCGCAACTGAAAAATCGGCCATTCCTTCCATGGGGGGTCGAATATTGACCCTTGAATATTTATCAAAAACATTTTTTTAAGGCAAACTTTTTTTTTTGAAGCAAAACTGCAGCCACAAATGTCAAGATAAAAAACATATAGTCCGTAAAGACATAACATAACAAAGCAGCTGCCTTCAACCTAGAGATGTCCCTCCCCTGCAGTTCTCCTTTGTGGCCACTAGATGTCCTTAGTCTGCCCACCAGCATCATTCAATTTCCTTTGAGCCCGGAATGCCATTGACCCACCCAGCCTGTGACTGCACAGTGAAAGTGCAGGAGAACAAGGATGAGCTTATCGCTCTGTCACTGTGCCAATGGGGAGGAAATCAATGGGGACAAAATCAATGGGGAATCAATATGGCAACCTGGAGGCATTCTGTAGACCATTGGTGTATAGAATGGGGACGAAACCAATGGGGATGAAATCAATGCGGAATCCATGGAGAGGAAATCAATGGGAAGGAAATCAATGGGGACAAAGTCAATGGGGAATCAATATGGCAACCTGGAGGCATTCTGTAGACCATTGGTGTATAGAATGGGGACGAAACCAATGGGGATGAAATCAATGCGGAATCCATGGGGACGATAGCAATGGGGAGGAAATCAATGGGGAATCAATATGGCAACCTGGAGACATTCTGTAGACCATTGGTGTATAGGATGGGGACGAAACCAATGGGGATGAAATCAATGGGCAATCAATGGCACAAAATAAATAATTTGTGAGTCTGATGAAGGGAACCCTGCACGGCCCCGAAACGTTGCGCTTGATTGAGTGACATTATGTGTCAATAAATATACTTTTTTTTACATTGTATTTCGGTGTGCTGGTGACGTTACAATAAAGTCCATTACTTGTTAAATGCGCACAAACACACAGAAAAAACACACGGGGAGCCTGTAGCAGAATCTGCTACGTGAGCTACTTTCCCCCGTTTGTTGCACATGCCGCACAAAATCAATGGGAATCAAATCAATGGGGAGTCAATTGGGACAAAATCAATGGGAGGGAATCAATGGCGACGAAAGCAATGGGGAGTGAATCAATGGGGAGGGAATCAATGGGGATGAAATCAATGGGGACGAAAGCAATGGGGAATCGATGGGGGCGAAAGCAATGGGAGGGAATCAATGGGGACGAAAGCAACGGGGAGGGAATCAATAGGGGTTAAATCAATGGGGATGAAATCAATGCGGAATCAATGGGGACGAAAGCAATGGAGAGGGAATCAATGGGGACGAAAGCAATGGAGAGGGAATCAATGGGGACGAAAGCAATGGGGAGGGAATCAATGCGGAATCAATGGGGATGAAAACATTGGGGAATCAATGGGGACGAAAGCAATGGGGAGGGAATCAATGGGGATGAAATCAACGGCGAATCAATATGGCAACCTGGAGACATTCTGTAGACCGTGGGTGTATAGAATGGGGACGAAAGCAATGGGGAATAAATGACACAAAATCAATGGGGACGTGCAGAAAACGCAGTAAAAAAAGTGCACGAACATGTGCGAGCATGCACAGATGCGTGCGAATGTGACGCGCGTTCCCGGTATGTCTAGGTGTAAACAGGGACTTAAAGTAGGAAACAATTGTTAGTTGCTATCAGATCATAGAAAATATTGTTTCCTTAAAATGAATCAGGTCATCACGTTTAGAATCGGCAGCCGAAAGCGTGGTGACGATGGGCAGAGTGTATTAACCCGTAGCAACCAACCAGAGCCCACCCCATTCACACGTGCACGTCTTGGCACGTTTGGCGCGCAGCAGCATAGGACAGCCATTAATTTCAATGGGCTGCCCTATGTGCAAAAAAAAGCTCATGCAGAAGTTTGATCTGCAAGCTTTACGCATTTTTCACATGTGTTTTTTGACCATGCGTATTTGTGCATTCTCCATGTGCTAATGCGCATGTCAATATATACTGATATCTCATATTTATATTATATTGGTTTATATTATAGTGATATTGTATTGAGTTGACTTATATTGAACTTTATTTCCTTTTTTGTTGTTTTAAAAGTTTCCTATTTTTTGCAGAAAATAAAAACTTGTAACATAATTGAGTTGACTTATAGTGATAGTATATTGATTTATCTTATATGAATATTATATTGTATTGATATTATATTGCTTTCTGTTATAGTAATATTCTATTGAGTTGACTTATAGTGATAGTATATTGATTTATCTTATATGAAAATTATATTATATTGATAATTTATTGATTTATCTCATACTGATATTATATTGATTTATCTCATACTGATATTATATTGATTTGTCTCATACTGATATTATATTGATTTGTCTCTTACTGATATTATTTTCAGTTGACTTGCACTGAACTTTATTTCCTGCAGCCTTGTCATTGCACATCTCCTGCGCTGACGCTGAGCATGGCTCTCCCTGGCTGGGAAGGGGTTAAAGCCCCATGCCCTCCCCCTCCTGACACCCACATGGGACTAGTAAACAGTCACCTCCCTCCCTCCATAGCCTCCCTCTGTTATAGGCCTGTCTCCCAGGGGCTCCTCCCCTCCCTTTGCATCTCATTAGCATACATTAGTGGCAGGGCAGGTGCAGAGGAAGGCAGAGAGAGGGAGAGAAGACAGCAGCCTAGGAAGGGAGCACTTGAATCACCATGGCTTGTGGACAGACACTACTACAAAGCTGCTTTGTCCTGGGGATCATACTGCTCAGCTCTGCAGGAACAGGTGAGCCCTGACACCCCAACATACCTCCTCTTGGATTTATTACCCTTCCTGCAGGCTGCAGAGAGCTGCTTGGCTCAGTGCGATGTCTCGCACAGACACCTGCATAGCCCCTGCTAGCAGGGAAGGGGTTAAACCGTCTCATGCATGGAATGGCAGCGCAGCCTGCTTCGGTTTAACCTCTCGAGTGCTGGGGTCAGGCTGTCGTGCACCAGCTGGCGGGTCAGCCCGGCGCAGAGGGGGTTAAGATGTTAAATGTCAACGCGTTGCAATGCTCTGCACAGGGTTTAGGCATGCTGATGCAAAGGGCATTCACAAGGAGGGTCTGAATAAGGATGCTGCTGATGCTGCAGAAGGGTTTTTGGAACAAAGAGATGTGTGTTTAAGGGGCAGCATCGATTGCACCCCCCTCCATCATCA
>NW_017306434.1:100263-100600 GCF_000935625.1 Nanorana parkeri
ACCTCTGACACCTGACACCAGAGGGCTTGTGCCAGGAGTCAACAGTGAGTAGCAGATGGAGAGGAAGTGGGCCAGCTGCTGTGGAACTACAAGTGCCAATGTGCCCTGTAAAAGGGTGACTGAGGAAGAGACCCTGCGCGCCTCTGAAGCGTTGGCATCCTGACCTATGTGACTTAACTTTGCAATAAAGCAATCTCTAGTGCACATGAAATAATTGGGTGCTGATGACCTATCTCCACATAAGAGGGGGAGCCCACCAGGCTGGCACTTGTAGTTCCACAGCTGCTGGAGAGCTACAGGTGCCTCACTCTTCTCGCTGACCCCTCTCACTCTCTTC
>NW_017306434.1:100626-104962 GCF_000935625.1 Nanorana parkeri
TAAAATATATGGAACTGGCATTCTGATGTGTCTGCATACGCAGCACGGCATATGTGAACAGTCTCTATTTCTGTAGTAAATCAACCCCATCAGGTCCTTCCCATCACCCCCTGCCCCCAAAGGCTTGCAGTCTATGTCCTATTACATACTTGCTGTATATGGTAGGTTCTGGTCAGCTTGGCCCCGGGGGAGGGATTGATATACACATTTCTCAACAAGGCCAGAACTTCCAAGTGTCCCTGGTGGGAACTGAACCCAGGACCCTGGTAGCTGCTCCTGATAATGCAGCGTGTGTCCCCCTTGGTCCCATCCAAGCATGACTCATTGGCTGGATGATGCCCTGTTTATGTCCCGGTGCCCACGGCGTCCTGTACTGGGACTTGGGAGCTGTCAGTGTCCGTGTCTTCAAGCAGGGGGCAGTGTGGTTACCAAGGTGCGGGGAGAAGACTGCGGGGAGGTCTGCCATTTATAAATAGAATCCCAGCAGGCATTATTCCCCAGCACTGGGGCCTGATGGATGGGCTGGGGACCCGGGGTACAATGGGTGGATGGCACAAGCCTGGGAAGTTAATCTGCCAGGACTGGCCCATAAACTACTCGGCGGGTCTCTCCGGCAATCATCTTCGGGGCCATAAATATGAAAATGCGAAAGCAGGAAGAGTGGAAATGGTACGCGCGGCTCTGCATCTTTATGAATGATTCAGGGAGGGCGACCGCCGCCAAATAAACCTTTGCAGATCATCACGCTCTTATTCCGTGAAGGGGAGAGCTGTGTTTACTAATTCGGAGCACGGGCAGGAAAATAAAGCTGAAGTCTAATCTGCTTACATTTCGGCTTCCCTGGTTCCTCCTCCACCCCCCCCCCCCCTAAAACCTTTCCATTTTCATTACATCATTGATGTAATTAGCAAGTCTCTGTGCTTCTCTATGCAATGCAGGTAGATCATGGCTGGTGGGAGGGGCCGGCAGGGGGCTGTACATAGCTTCCTGAAAACAAAACGGCACCTGTCAGTACTGCTCTCAAGAGCCCTTAGCCCTGATGGGTGGGCCCATGGGAGGAGTTATGCAAATATCAAAATGCCTCATTAGGTGGGTGTGAGTCTGGAAGAGTGGGCGTTCCTAGGTAGGCTGTATTTGCATGCAGGCCAAGCCCACATGTGATACTGAGTCTCTATGATTAAAAGAAATCCAATGAATGAAGGGGGTGGGCCAGTCAGGTTGGAGAGGAAAGAGCTAGAAGATGCTGGATGTCCTCCAGCCAGGAAATGAGGTGGCCTCTAGCTGCAGCTTCTAATGCACATTGTGAGAAGCTCACAGTGTGCAGGGAAATCAGAGGAAGCAATATCAGTCCAGGAGAGGAGCCGGTACAACTGTGCAAAACTGAAGGCTGGAGGTCATTTCCTGGTTTTACTAGTCTCAGCCTGGCTTAGAATATTCTAACAACGTGTATATGAGATTACAGCCTCTGTACCATCCTTTCTAATAACATATATGCGTAGAAATATATCTAAAAAGTGCAAAGCTGCCTCATTGCTTCTGCATCCTTTAGGCACAAGCCTACAGTGCCCAATGGTAAATCTGGTCCTGGCTGTATGAGTCCTACAACTCGAATGTTGAATAAAAAAAATTAATATATACATAATAAGCTGTTCCATATTTACATTGTTCTAAAGTTTCTCCTACTATCTGTCTTTAACTGCACAGTACGGCGATACAATCTCAGCTACCGGAACTCTTGTGATTTTCTTGCATTCGGGCCGGTGCACACCTAGGCGATCTGTGACCGCGTGGCAATCGTGCACGATGCTGCGCGGTCACAGAGTCGCCGACGGTCGCGCTGTGGGTGCCATTATTCTCGACTGGCACCCCAGTCGCATCCGCTGAGATTCCGACCCGTGCATCCGAACACCATTCAAACAGCCGCGCTTCGTGTATCGCAAAAAAAAAGGTACATGTACCCCTTTTTCTGCGATTGCTGCGTGGATGTCACCCTATTGAAATCAATGGGGCCGCGCGGCAATCGCTGTCTGCATTGTGCAGGACCACGCTATCCCGGATCGCTCAGGCATGCACTAGGTTCACACCTAGGCGATATATCGCGCAAAACACAGATTCGCATTGAAGTCGATGGAGGCTGTTCACACTTTCTGCGTCTTGTCGCGCAAAAAGGTTCAGGAGCAATTTTCGGGTGGTTGTCCCGCGCTTTGGCTCCCATAGACATGCGGCTTTCAAAGCGCATTCGCGCAAAAGAAAACGTGCGAAAGCAGCTCAATCGCCTAGGTGTCAACCTAGCCTGAGAGAGAGGGGAACAAGGCACAAACATTGTGTAGCACTGCAAAGCAGGAAGCAAAGGTTGCCTGTGCCATTGGTAAAAAATATCTGCCCCCCCGCATAGAGACCCACTGGAGACATGTTTTAAAAAGGTATGTAATAAAAACAGGTTTTACTACATACATTTCATTAGCATGTTGATGTGGGGGAGGGGGGAACCAGAGAACGGAAGCAGATTAAACTTTAAGGATTAGCGTTGAGAAGACTCTGGTCGGGTCTGCATTGTGTATTGGATATTGCCATCTCCGCTCAAGTGTAGAACGTTAAAATTGTCATATCTATCTGCCATTTACTTACCTCCCGGCTTCATTTTGCATTACGTGCGTATGTTTCTTTTGCGTAACCTTGAATTGGGATCATCCACACCATGCGTCGCATTAGGTTTGTTGCATCCTCAACGCATGTTTTAATGGACATGTGCAAGTTTATTTTTAATACTACACAGCACAACACCCAGATGTCTCACACCTGTACATTGCCATGCACTAAAATATAAGGGGGTGCCTGTTGAAAACTCAAGGGGGTTGAGGTGTCCTGGGTATGCGCATTGGGGCACCATGCAAAATAAGTTGCATTCAGAATGAATGGCATTGGGATTAGTTTCATGCATTCCCATGTTTTCTGGTAATGGGTTGAGAAATGCGTATTCTACAGCACGTTACTGCAATGCAGTAGTCTGAATGCGCCCTCAGTGATTACTAGTTTTGGGGTCATGTGACTGTATAGTATATGGTATAGACTAGATTGGAAAATGGACTGTGCCAGTGGATCAAGGCACTGTGCTATGGATGTGCTATGGAAAATGAACTTTGGCGTCAGTGACTTTGTTTGAACTTTATGCTATGGATTTTGGTCCATATTGACATGATGGCATCACGGGCCCAAAGTGTGCCAAGAAAATATCCCCCCCTCCCCCACACCATCACACCACCAGCCGGAGCCATTGATACAAGGCAGGATGGATCCATGCTTTCATGTTTACGACAAATTTTGACCCTACCATCTGAATGTCGCAGCTGAAATAGAGACTCATCAGACCAGCGATGTTTTTCCAATCTTCTATTGTCCAATTTGGGTGAGCCTGTGTGAATTGTAGCCACTGTTTCCTGTTGTTAGCGGACAGGAGTGGCACCCGGTGTGGTCTTCTGCTGCTGTAGCCCATCTGCTTCAAGGTTCCATGTGTTGTGTGTTCAGAGATGATATTCTGCATACCTCGGATGTAACAAGTGGTTGTTTGAGTTACTGTTGCCTTTCTATCATCTCGGACCAGTCTGCCCATTCTCCTCTGACCTCAACAAGGCATTTCCGTCCACACAACTGCCGCTCACTGGATATTTTCTCTTTTTCGGACCATTCTCTGTAAACCCCGAGAGATGGTTGTGCGTGAAAATCCCAGATGATCAATACTCAGACCAGCCCGTCTGGCACCAACAACCATGTCACGTTCAAAGTCACTTAAAATCACCTTTCTTCCCCATTCTGATGCTCGGTTTGAGCAAATCATCTTCACCACGTCTAGATGCCTAAATGCATTGAGTTGTTGCCATGTGATTGGCTGATTAGCAATTTGTGTTACCAAGCAATTTACAGGCGTACCTAATAAAGTGGCCGGTGAGTATCTCCCTTCCCTTCGTTACCTGCAGTGGCGGAACTGCCAGGCAAATACTGGGGCAGCACAGGGGCCTCAGCTGCGAGGACCCAGCAGCAGCCACCTGATACAGAGACCCACCTCGATGTGATAATGTCTGCTTTTGGAAGTTTTGTATAGCTTTTATTTAGGGGTGTGGAAGAATCAGGATCAGGATGTCCAGAATGTATGTTGAATGGCGGCTGATATAGTGCCTGAGGCTGCCGCCATTCAACATACATTCTGGACATCCTGATCCTCCTCACAGGCCGGTTCACATCTGGTTCCCAGACCCACATGTACATTATACATATATATTTATTGTTCCTGTCACCTTCCCTGATATGTTCGGTCCAGGCAGTCAGCTGACCTAGTTTT
>NW_017306434.1:105015-119313 GCF_000935625.1 Nanorana parkeri
ACACTTGTCTTTTATATATTTTGTTAGTCCAATAAGAAAGGTATCATTGCACACTGCAATACTGCGTTTTTGTCTTTTTTGACATCTTGTCTACTGGACTAATACGGCTTACCCATTTATATTGCACTAATTATATATATATATATATATTTTGTTTATTGTTTTTTACTCCTCATTATCATTCTAGTAGTTCGCAAAACAATGCAAGTCCTACAGAATCCCACCTAGCCTTGGTATTATTAGAGGTGATGGTGCTTTTTGTGGCTTTTACAGGCTTCATGTTCTGCTATGTGTCCCTTTATTTCCGGAAGCCTTGACACTTTGCTTACTAACACAGCTAAACTGAAGGCCAGAACAAAGATAAATGTTCAAAACACAACACATTCTTTTCTTTGTCTTTTTGTCGGTGCTGATTTTTCTGATCTGTGTGGCCCTGCACAGTTTCTCTAGTTGGCTTTTGATCTGGTGGCCCCCGTGTAGTCAACCTACACACATTGGTGTGGTTTAACCTGCGCGTCCTCTGTCCTAGATTAAGTGGGTGGTTTGATTATACTGCTGCAGGCTATAGCTAATAGTTTTAACATGTCTGGATTATGAGTTTGTTACGAACACACCTAGTCACATAACCTAAAAGGCCCCATAGAGGGGAGGGGAACAAGAAACACCTTTTTATTTTTAATTAACAATGTTCTTAGATTAGGGATTGGTATCCTACCTCACCCCAGCTGTCAGGGAGCTACATGCATGAGCATGACCGACCAAAACATGCTGGGGATTATAGTGCCTTGAGGGGGAATTCCAATTGGCATAAAATGGCATGTAAAGGAATATATTATGATGCAATGGGTGCTTGAAGATGTATACACTTTGGCCAACAATTTTTTCAATGTTTCCAAACTGAGCTTCAATGTTTAAGGGGGAGGAGCCACTAGGTTGAAAAGACTTTGATGGAAAGGCGAATTGTAGTTTGGAACCCACAAAACCTGGATTTTGTTGACGATGGTCTTGGTTTCCTGCTAGAAGTCTGAGCTTGGTTGAGCTGATGGTGTCCAGTAAATGACAAGCCATCCAACTATCACTGTTGTCCGAGTTTTTTTTTCCTGGAGGGTTCAAGCTGAATCCCGACGGAAGAGTCCTACTTTACTTTTGGGGGGAGATGAGTTTGATTCAGTACTCGTCTCTCTTTTTGAGAGAAGACCTTCTGTTTCCCATGCCACCAGTTCCCTCGTAGTTTCTCGATGGGAGTGGAAAGTTAAAATGACCCTAAACTAAGGAGTTAAATCCTAATAATACAAGTACCTTAAAGTGACATTAAACCCTCAGATTTTTTTACATAAAACAATACTGTAATGTGCGCCTTACTGTAATCCATGGTTGTTTCCCTTCTCTTTGCTGCTCTTCCTTTTTATCTGTATCTGTTCTGATGCTGGGCAGAACTTCTGTTTTGCAGCAGACTGCCTTGTCTCAGGATCCATTCCTGAGACAAGGCAGTCTGCTGCAAAACAGAAGTTCTGCCCAGCATCAGAACAGATACAGATAAAAGGAAGAGCAGCAAAGAGAAGGGAAACAACCATGGATTACAGTAAGCACACATTACAGTATTTTATGTTAAAATCTGAGGGTTTAATGTCACTTTAACTAATAACAAAAATGTATCATATTTGTGTATCGCTCGGCTGTAGATCCTCAAATCATCTCTGAATTGGTGCTGAATTGGCTTCTGGAGGGTGGCTACTTTTGTTCCCCATGGTCCCTGTGTGTATTGTAAAGTAGTCACTGCTCCAATCTCACCCCTATGATGGACTACAATCTCACATTTTTAAAAATAATTTTATATTGAGATTGTAGTTCATCCCGGGAGCGAGCTTGGAGCGGTGACTACTTTACAACACACACATGGACCATGGGGAACAAAAGTAGCCCCGCTCCAGGACCTGAATGTATTTTTAAGATTTTACTCCTGAAATTAGTGTCACTTTAACTTGTTCCAAATGGACAAGAAGGAGGTTTGTCACAGGGGTGGCCACCAAGATCATGGACATCAAAGAAGGCCCCATGAAGGTTCAGACCTTGTCTTACTCCAATAAAAATAAAGCAAAGTGTTTTTTTTTTTCAGTTAAAGGAAACTTTTCCAGAGATATTGAAGCTGGTTTTGTTACTTCTACTGCTGCTGCATCTACTAGTTTGGTACAAAGGGGGTGAGGGGTGACCCGCACTGGGTGGCCCCATCAGAGGGGTTGACACCAAAATGACAGTCCATTTTGCTGTCTCCACCTCTGAAAAGTCAGGCACACAGTAATGGACCGAGAGCCCGACAGCTGCACGAGAGTGGAGACCCAGCGGCATATCTTATCCCGCTAGATGTACATCCCCCCCCCCTCCTCTCTCTGCCACGTCCACCTGCTTGGTGACGCCGCTGAGTACTTATACAGAATCTATGAACTAGCTTCAGCCACAGCTGCCAATCATATGTCGACTTTCGTTTCTCTAACTTTTGAAATTGGAATCTGATTGGACAGTCTGTTCCTCCCCCAACCTTTCCTTCCTCTGCTCATCACCAACCATAACTCTGTATCAGTGGCGTAACACGTGGTCGCTATGGGGCCTGGGGCAGAGGGGGCCCGGTCAGGAGGCTGGGGCCCAGCAAATAAGGTGGAGGAGAAGGCTGGGGCCCTGCAGCACAGGTTTGGCAGTTGAGGAGGAGGCTGGGCCCCTGCAGTGCTGGTCCTTGAGCGGAGAAGGAGGAGGCAGCCGGGGCCCTGCAGCGGGTGGCTCAGGGCTTCTAGATAAGAGGAGCGCACATGTGCAGGGAAAGGGACCCTGACCATCCCCCCTGAGCCCCTGCAGTGCCCACAATTGAGAGTCTCATGTGGCATGTGCTGGGTCTCTTGTGGGCTGTGCGAGGTCTCTGGTGAGCTCTGCAGCAGTGAGCGGTGGAGTGATCATTTCTATGGCTCTGAAGTCAGAGGTAGCAGGAAGTGAAGGAGACGGAGATTAAAAATATGTTTGTCGCACTTTTTTAAAATTCTTTATACCCCGCATGCTGGTTTGTCAAACTTCCCCTTTTTTTTTTTTTAAACTTTTTTTTTGTTTAAATCTTTTCAAAGTGAAAGTTAAAATATGGCAGGGGGAGGGGCCACTGTCCTGACTCTCTGTGACATAATACAAACTCTTCAGTTGGGTTTCATGTTAAGAGGCTGAAAGAATCTCACACTCCTTGTTCTCAGCCTTTTGACTTTTTGTCACTTCTTGCGCAATACGTGAATCAACGCAGAAAAAAATGGTTACGAGTTAGAAAATGTTAAAGTGCATCTTAGGCCTCATTCACACTGTAATCGGTCCGCACGTACAGTTCCATGCTGCGTGCACGGCCGTATCGGGCAGCTCACGGGAAGGACGGGTGCTGCGTGCGATTAGTACGCAGCCCCCGTCCTTCTCTATGGGAGTAGGCGGCCGTATGTTGCCCTACGCTCACCTGTCCTGCATGTCCGTGCGGGTGTCCCTACGCTGACAGGATGGATCCTGTCTGCGTCCAAGTCGGGACACCCGCACACGTACGGACCTGCACTTGGGGTGAACGTAGGGCGGCCTATGGCCTTGTACTCCCATAGAGAAGGACAGGGGCTGCGTACTAATCACACGCAGCACCTGTCCTTCCCGGGAGCTGCCCGATACGACCGTGCACGCAGCACGGAGCTGTACGTGCCGGCCAATTCTCGTGTGAATGAGGCCTAAAACCAAGAACAAGAATGAAATGCGTTGCAGCTTACCAGCCCTTTTAGATGTGGCAGCTGCTTTTAGTTTTCTTTTTTCAGGCTAAGAACATTGGCTACAAGTGCAGAAGCATACCTGTTGATCCTGCCAGAAAACCAGTGTAGGCACCCATAGCGACTGCCTTCCCCATGTCCAAGGACGATGCTCTTCCAGGCCACTGAGGCCATTTTTTGGGGGGAAATCTATTCCAAAAAAACAGAAAATAAATTGAAAATAAACATATGAAGCGGGGAAACCTGTATCCTGTTTGTGCTGCCGTTCTCGGTTTATGAGTTGCCGGCTCCAGTTGTTGGTTTCCCAGCATGCTTTGCCATCTGGGGGAACCGCACGCCGTTCCTCCGGCTCTTTCGGGTGACCTTATTTGGCTCCGTCTAACAGCAGGCCGGGTTTGCGGCGGCCCCTTGCTGTGGGACGTCTTCTAGTACACATTCCTCCATAATTTAATAAGAATATTAATATACAGCTTTGCCCTTATAGCGCTGCCCTTAAAAATGATGAAAGCTTTTATGATAATAGCTGAAAAGGGAACTTAACATTCTTATTAAAAGCTTTCTTAAAATGAGAATTGTCGGCTTTTGTTGTATCCTGTCCCAGGGACCTCTTTGTTTATATCCCGAGGTGTAGTAGTGGCGGAAGAAAATCTTATTTAAGTGTACCTGTCACTTGGATACAAGAAAGGCGGTCAGCCTATGAGCTGCGCTAATAGCCTTCAGGGTTAAATAGAAAGTCCAGCCATTGCTTTTTTTCGGGATTAGATTTTGTAGTGGGAAGGAATTTTTTTTTTCTTATTTCCTGTTGTGCCACTGGGACAGGAAGTGAGTGGAAGTCCACCCAGTGGGTACACTGCAATAAAACCAGACGCAGGCGCTCTAACCCTCTCCCCAGTTGGATAGAAGGATCTTTCTGTCTGTCCTAGCTCTCCTCCTGTCTGTCTGTCCTAGCTCTCCTCCTGTCTGTCTGTCCTAGCTCTCCTCCTGTCTGTCTGTCCTAGCTCTCCTCCTGTCTGTCCATCTAGACTTCCTTCTTTTCATTCATCCTCTAACTGTCTATCCTTTCTTTTATTCTTCCCTCTATCATCAATTCTTCTATCTCTCTAGCCAGCCCTCCTTCCGTCTAGCTAGCCAGCCTTCCTTCCTTCCTTCTGTCTAGCTAGCCATCCTTCCTTCCTTCCGTCTAGCTAGCCATCCTTCCTTCTTTCCTTCACTCTGTTTATCTAGCCTTCCTTCCGTCTATCTGTCTACCTAGCCATCCTTCCTTCCTTCCTCCTTTCCTTCACTCTGTTTATCTAGCCTGCCTTCCGTCTGTCTAGCTAGCCATCCTTCCTTCACTCTGTTTATCTAGCCTTCCTTCCGTCTATCTGTCTAGCTAGCCATCCTTCCTTCACTCTGTTTATCTAGCCTGCCTTCCGTCTATCTGTCTAGCTAGCCATCCTTCCTTCACTCTGTTTATCTAGCCTGCCTTCCGTCTATCTGTCTAGCTAGCCATCCCTAATCTATCCTTCCTTCGACCGATCTATGCTCTTATCCCTCTATCCATAAATCTATCCTTCCATCCATTTATATATTCATTTTTTATATTCGGTCCCTCTATTTCTGTCCATCGTCCCGAGTGGTCTTTTCCTTTAAGCGACAAATGTTGCGTGTTAAAGAAGAAGAAAAACCTAAAAAGAAATCCGCGGCAGAGGATTAAGGGCAGTAATTTGTTTCCTAAATCCAGAGACATGTTTCTGAAATGTGTGTGTGTGCTGGTTATAAGGAGACTTCCATTAAACCAACAACCTGCGTAAATAGCACCTTACAATTGCAAATTGCTCAGCTTGCAGACATCAAAGGCTTTTGTTTAATATGTAATTCATTGCAATGTTTTGTTTTTTTCTTCTTCCCAGGCCCCTCTGGCAAATGAGGGGAGATTGCACATTACCAGCTCTCGCCCTGTGAAAGCACGAGGAAACCAGCAATTATATTGTTATAATTACAATTATATGTCTATAGACTGAAATCTGGGGCACAGAGGGGTGAGGGGTGCAGTGGCAGCACAGGTTGTCATGCTGTTTGGCTGGGATTGAAATTGGTGCTCAAAGGGAGCACCAATTAAAGGATAACAACACTTTCCCTGTGTATTGTGCCTATGTACCTGCCCCTGTGGCCTCTAAAAAAAAAAAAAAAAAAAATTTCCAAACAAAACAATTATATTGTTATAATTACAATTATATGTCTATAGACTGAAATCTGGGGCACAGAGGGGTGAGGGGTGCAGTGGCAGCACAGGTTGTCATGCTGTTTGGCTGGGATTGAAATTGGTGCTCAAAGGGAGCACCAATTAAAGGATAACAACACTTTCCCTGTGTATTGTGCCTATGTACCTGCCCCTGCGGCCTCTAAAAAAAAAAAAAAACAATTGCCAATACGATGGGACACCTATTTTAAATGGCATGGTATGCAGTCTCCCAGTGCAGTGATTACTACCTGCCCTGCTGCACACAAGCTTTACTCTTCCACCACTAGAAGGCGCTGTTTAGGGACCTGCTCTGTATGGGGCCCATTAAGCTGCCCATCTGCCTACACCAGCCTGTTTGCGGCAGAGTGGGATGCAAACTCAGCTCCAGGAGACTGCAGGCTGTGCTGCTTCAAACAGGAGTTCACTTAACTACAGGCAACTATGACCCTCCAGCTGTTGTGGAACTACAAGTTCCATGAGGCATTGCGAGACTGAGTTACAGGCATGATTCCCACAGGCAAAGGAATGCCGGGATTTGTAGTTAAAGCACAGCTGGAGGGCCAAAGTTGCCCACCCCTGAGTTAAGGTGACCATTCTTACTGGCGCTACCAGGAAAAGTAAAAATGCCTAATTCATGGTTACATTTCAGTTATACTTTATAGTAGCCCAACTCCTGCCAAAGCATTTATTTGGGATACAAAGTTAAAGCCCTGAAGTTAGAATTAAGATTTTCTGCATCCTGTTATAACTAAAGGGAATGGCAATCAGATCGATGTTGTTAGAGTTGCTTGTAGTGTGTGACAGGTCCTCCTAACTCTTTAATAGAAAGTAAAAAAGAAAAGTTTGTAAAATTGATTTCATTTATAAATGTAATGGTTTTTTTTTTTAATGTGACAGGTCCTCTTTGTTCTTTTATAGGTATCATTATGTTGCTGTAATCCTGAAGAGCACAACTTGCCGCCATGTAACGTTCTATTCTCTCTGTTTTTATTAAGCGGTGGTTTAGGTTTTTGTAGAGTCATTAGTGCGGTTTCTGTGCCAGAATCGTAATAGGCTGAAGTTGTTTGAAAATGAATTCTTGGTATGTTGGTTTTAATGTGGACAGTGCCAGAGCTGATCTGTGATGTATATTCAGCCAGTGCCAGCTCTGTACTCGGAGTAAACAGACACTGCCGGTACAAATCTATTAATCTCTGAGAAATTGCCTGAAGGAAGCCAGGGCATGGGTTAGAAATGTTCTGAATTAACGCGCCACATCATCCCTCTCCGTGTTTTGGTGGCAATTGTGACATTTGCCGGGAGGCTGAGTGCGCACGGGTCTGCGTATATTCCTACGTGCAGCTCAAAACTGCGTATGGACTTTGTGGTGGGGAGAAAGCACAATTGCTATCAATTCACCAAGTGTCATAGTCTGATTTATATAGAGGTGCCAACAACAGTGAACCTCAAAAATATCCCTCAAAGCCCAATGGAAGTCCATTAAATAGATCTACAATTGTCTTGTCCCCACGTTACTGTGACAGCAGTTGTGCAGGGCATCTAAAAATTACTATGTAGTCCATTAGGTACCAGAGTTGGACCCGGTGCTCTCAGTAATCGGCACTTGGTAACAGACATAACTCGGTCTGAACTTGAGCTTCGCCGAACCTGATGGGGACATGGGGCCACCTGCCCAATCAGCTGCGAGCTGTATAATTCCCTCCCCCTTATCTGCACATAAATAAATGGGTGGGATGCCTGTGCTGACATCACATGGCCATAATAGGTTCATGTCACTCACCAGATATTGCCACATGGCCATAATAGGTCCATGTCACTCACCAGATATAGCCACATGGCCATAATAGGTCCATGTCATTCACCAGATATAGCCATATAAGGTCAGTGATCTAACAGCATCCTGCACCTTTTGCCTACATTAATCTGCGAGTTGGGAATTTCCTGGCCACAGCTAATTGGCGGAAAAAAAGAAAGACCTTCCTTCCGGGTTCGGAGTTGCTGAGGTTCGGACCAGGTTCAATCTTCTACTCTTGAATTTAGGTTTGCTGCCTAGCTCATATGATCTGTTAAAGTATACACATGGGCATTTTATATTTTGGGTAAAATAGGGAAGGATTAGAAGCCCCTTGTCAAGTTTTATTGCTGCCTATGGGCCGGTTGTGGTTGTTCAACCTCTCTGTGACCAATATCACTGAGACAGACTGTGATGGTAAATCCAAAATTTGGTAGTGGTCACCAGAACAAGAGCTGAGGGCAAATTTCAAATGGGGACACCTGTTCTGGGGACAGCTTTTCACTTTGTAGCTCCTTCCTGCCACTTTCTGTTGCAACACTGGAACAGGAAGTGTCGGGAAATTTCCCCCAAGGGTCGAAGTAGAAAGAAATCGGGTGTCGGGGGATTTGACTCTTCCCTATTCTATCCAGAACTACAAAAAGGTGGAAGCTAGACATAAGCCAGGGGTGGACAAATAAATATGGAATTCAAGGGCCAATTTGTCCAATCCAGTAGCCATCACCTTATTTTTAGGAGCCAGTTCCATTGACAACACCTAGAGAAAACCTCAAAAAGTTAGGCCTCGCTGCAATTTTTAAAGAGCTTTGGCGACATGGCTCCTTGGTTTTTGTCCAGCCCTGGATATATACTGCACATTATACAGCAGAGAGACACTTTGATCAGTCCAAACATTTGTAGGGTTTCCTATTTATCTTTCGTCCTACAATCGCTGAATCCTACCCTCAGCATCATCTGCAAATCTTGATCTCCATTTCCCCTCTCTCTCCTCCCCGCTACTCCGGCGCCTTCATTTTGGTGACGCTTGGCTTGGCTCAAATTAGGGAATCAAAGCTGTTGAGGAAAGCTAAGCCACGGAGAGGACACAGAAGCAATGTTTTACTTTGCAGCGCTGAAGTGCGTATTTTCCTGTGAATCTCCTCCGGTGCGTCCTACATCTGAAGCCCCCAGACTGGCTTATCATAGCCAGCAGGTGCTTCCTGTGAAATTACATTTTCTGCAGATCGATGGCTGGACTGGTTCCAGCACCGGGGTCAGCACAAACCCCCCACGGTGTACTGTCCGAGCTGCACGATGCAGCCTACCTATGTTAATGCGACTGTCACTTCCTTGCACAGCATTTATATTGTCAGCTTTGCGCGATGATGCCGCATCTGTGCATAGCTCAGCATGACTTTAATATCTCGCATCTGTGCATCTGCCGCGCACTGTACAGCTTTAGGCCGGCCAAAGACGAATTACATTTTTTGCATTAAGTCTGATGAAGGTTCAACTGAAGGAGGGAAATGTTGATGATGTAACAAAAAATGAACAATGCTAAAAAGATACAAATGGTCACCGTTTTGAAAATTGTCATTTTTCTCTGCATTGTTCATTATTTGAATGTTTTATGTGCTGTAGACAACTTTATAGAATGACTCTACTTACCTCCACTCTGTGACTGCTCACCCTTTTCACCAATTATATTTAATGCTTTTGGAAGACCGGTGCGATTGTGTTGAGCTAAATATCAAGTCTGACAATTTCTGTTGGGGTAATTAAATTTATTCCATCTATGGCTTGGTTCCTTCCATACTCTTTGCATCCTACGTGGGCATGTGTAGGTGTGCTTCCAGGATTTGAGTTCCTCTTGAGCTGTCATAGGGTAAAGAGGCCCATAGACCAGAGGTAGGCAAACTCCGGGTCTCCAGCTGTTGTCAAACTACAAGCCCCTTGAGGAATTGCGAGACTGACAGCCACAGGCATGACTTCTAGAGGCAGATGCATGATGGGATTTGACATTTCACCACAGCTGGTGATCCAAGTTTGCCTACTTCTGGTGAAGTCCATTAAACACCAGAGTTAGACCCAGTGCCTTAGGTAATCAACTGGAGCTGGATGGCTGGAGTTTGCCTACCTCTTGTGTAGTCCATTAGGGGCCGGAGTTAGACCCAGTGCCCTAAGTAATCAACTGGGGCTGGAGTTTGCCTACCTCTGGTGTAGCCCATTAGGCGACCAGAGTTAAGGTGCCCATACACTGCACGATTCTCGTACGAGAATCACGGGAAATCCCGCGATCGTGCGAGAATCGTGCAGTGTATGGAAGCCGTGTGACGATTTCTACTGTACGGTCGCACGTCTTCCGTCGAACCAGCAGGCTAGAAAACCCGCCGGGAATCGTACGATTCTCGGCGAGTTAGTGGCCTGCTTTTTCGACAACTGCCGAACGGGCAGGTGTGCGCACGCGCACACAGCCCGTTGCGGTCATCGTAAGCCCGCCCCTCATTGCAGTCATCGTAAGCCCGCCCCTCAGGGGGCGGGCTTGCGATGATCGCAAGTACGATCTGCCTGTCCAAGATGGGCAGATCGTACGTTTTTTTTTTTTTTAAGCACTTTACAACCCTCTCAAGACAAAAGTCTTGCGAGGGTTGTATGGGCACCTTTAGACCCAGTGCCCCAAGTAATCAACTGAAGCTGGAGGGCTGGAGTTTGTCTACCTCTGGTGTAGCCCATTAGGCACCAGAGTTGGACCCATTGCTCTCTGTGATTAGCTGAAGGGCTGGAGTTTGCCTACCTCTGGTGTAGTCCATTATGACCCAAGCACTAAAACCAGAGTATCTAATTGAAATGTTGCTGTTGGATTGGAGATATGTGCCTCCTGCCCCTTTTTTGTTTTACGTATAGCTGCGGGCAGGGAATGCGCCTCCTCGCAACTGATTGGGTCAAGAGGAAGGGATGGCTGTCACAGTATTTTGTGGGCTTGGGCAAACTCAGGTGAACTGGGTTCACACCAAGCCCAGCCTGATTACTAATGGTAAGCAGTGGGGGAGGCTGCAGATACTCCTCTCCACTGGTATATCCGGGGAAATAGTAGTGACTGCATGTTGATTTATAAACCCATCCAATTACTATTTCTGACGGTACCCAACCTGCTGCCCAAGGGCCACTTTGGTCTTTGCAGAGTGGCCCCTTGGACACCAGCAGTGGGTAGTGGGAGCATCAATTTGTAAAGGGGCTCTGATGGCAGTGATCTGTAACAGTCTCATGTAACATGTCCAAGTCTCTGACTTTCTCCTACAAGATGATTTTAGTCTCCAACTACTCCTGCAGCATAGTCTCTAACTATTTTATCTAGTAACTATAGTGACAGTCTTATGTAGCATTACATATAATAATATTAAATGTGGTCCTTTGGTGACATTAGGAATCCTCATTTTAAGCCCCCTATAGTCATGTAGCAACCACTGCACTAGAGAGAGCTTTCATTGGCTTAGTGCAATTACTCTGTCTCTTAACAACTGCTGAGATAAGACTTCAGCCACACAGGAAGTGCATTGTTTTCAATAAGTTGCCCTACTTGCAAAGCACAACCATTGTGTAGGAAGCAGACCATGCATGCTAATTATAGTCTGCAGCTGGTTATTAAAACATTAACACCTAGGGGCTGAATAATTAACCTTTGCCCTGCGTGTAGCTGGGCAAATGCCGTTCACACATTATTACTACCACTAGATGGCACTGAAGAACATGGGAATTTCCTATGCTCCTCAGCACCATCTAGTGGCGGTAAGCGATGTGCGAATTATATTCACCCAGCTATACGCTGGGCTGAAGATTCATGAATTAACCTCATACTGATAAGAAAATTTGCACCAAAGTGATCTCTTTAAATATTGACATACAAACCATTGCAGGGACTATGCATTGCCTCTAAACTAATTAGATATACTGTAAATCAATTTTCCAATGTTCCATGAGAACGCGCTCACCCTTCCTACGTCCAGAGCTGTGCTTGGCAGCTGTAAAGTAAACAGTTAATCTAGGTCTGGCCATCTTCCCAATATGGAGAAGTTTTAGGATAATATCTATAAATCTCAATGATTGCTGCTCTTTAAAGGGTCAAGCCGGGGTCAACGCACTTCTTCCGAGTGCCACACGCGACCAGCCCCATAAACCGCTCCGTTAATGTGCGTCTATTGTTTGCCAGTGAGTTTATTTGCCTTATGAATCTGTATGTACACAACTGATCTATGCCCGAGTGCATGAGACGCTGGCCCTTTGTTTTGGCTGCTCTTGGATTATGTTACGAGACACCGAATAACCATATGATGTGTATATATTTATTTTTTTAGGCAGCTGTACAGGACAGGGGCTGTAAAAGGACCGTTCAGGGTTCAGTGAAGAACATCAGGCCGAGTTTATCAATGTGTCAGAAATACAAACTGTCTCGTAGCAACTAATCGGATTAAAACCTGAGCTGGAAAATAAAAGCTGAAGATAACTTGGAATAAAGTTGGCAAAAAAATCTATAATCAATAAATATATACACCTACCATACCTCCCAACTTTCTAAAATGGGAAAGAGGGACACGTTTCAGCACAAAGTATTTAGGCAAAGGACCGAGCTCTGCCTGGCCCCCAATTGCATGGACCGTGATCAATTAATATGCAAAAAATGATTGGAGAAACCCATGAGGGCTTTTTGTTCACTATTCCATTTCCCTTTATACTGGCTTTTCAAATTAAAAAATATAATACATTAAGCTTTTCATCCAACCTCTAAATTATTGTAATACTTTGGCAGTTGAATAGCACATTTTTATGGAGGTCTATACCTCAGGCCAGGAATAGGGTCAATGGAGTGGGAACGAGGGATTTGGCTCCAATAGAGGGACGGTTCCTCCAAATGAGCTTTGATATACCATGATTGCTTAATATGTCCTTGTCCTCTTAGCTAGATACCCGTTGACACTGGGTGTTGCAGTAGGTTGGCTCCCTACTTGTGTCCTGCTTACCTGGATGTCACATGGCCATGTACTATTGCAGTATGTAGGTTTAAGCCTTATGTCTGTTCCTCTTACCTGGATGCCACTTAGCCATTGACTTCTAGTGTGTAGTCCCCCCCTCACTAGGTCTATTCCTCTTACCTGGATGCCACTTAGCCATTGGCTTCTCTAGTGTGTTGTCACCCTCCTCGTGTCTTTTCCTCTTACCTGAATGTCACTTAGCCATTGGTTTTTCCAGTGTGTAGTCCCCTTCCTTGTGTCTGTTCCCCTTACCAAGATACCACTTGACCATTGGCTTTTCCAGGGGGTAGGCCCCTTACCATGACTGTTCCTCTTGCCTGGATGCCATATTTATTGGCTTTTCCAGTGTGTAGTACCACTCCCTGTGTTTGTTCCCCTTACTGGGATGCCACTTGGCCATTGGCTTTTCCAGTGTGTACTCCCCCTACCTGTCTCTGTTTCCTTTACCGGGATGCCACTTGGCCATTGGCTTTTCCAGGACGTAGGCCCTCTCCCTGTGTCCTTTTTTTTTTCCTTGGCCGATAAATCTTCCTTTGGCCATTTTGTGTTGCCCATTGTGTCTTTACACACAGCCCATAGTCAGCTCACCGGGTGAGGCGGATAACGTCTGGTCAGCCTATTGGAGTAAAAACAGTCATCTGCACCAACACATTTTGGACAATGCTGGCCTTCGCCAAAGCATATATTGCTTAGATTGGAAGCTCCTTGAGGGTAGGGACCGATGTGAGCGATTGGTACATAAGGCATTTTAGTTTTTATCTAATTTGTTACTTCTGTGGCAGTAGTGCAGGGGACCTTCCACACCATGGTTTAGGACATCTGTGAAGATATGGCAAGCAACTGAATCCCACCACACTTCACCAAATTGTTCTTGTAAAGAGGCTTTAGTAGTGTAATGGCATCTTCCACATCTAAAGTAAAAACATTTTGTGTCTACACCTTTATAGGCTAAGCTGAACTTGGCTTTGGTATCCTGCCTCCTATTACATCTCACAGTTCCGGCCTTCCATGCCTCTCTTCCAAAGCTCCCCAAATGGTCCCTTTTGCAGGCATCGTAGCTCAGGCATTATGTTTTCCCTGGAGCAGTTAATATAAAGAACAATTTGTATGTTTCTGTTCGAAAAAGAAGCCGCCGTCACTGGCATGAATACAATCTATGCGGATCTCCTCTATAGGATACAACGTGTCGGATGTGTTTATACCCAGAAGATTCTGTGTTTACTCAAACAGAAGCTGATTAAATGTTTAATTTTGCAGAGAAGCTATTTTTAGCATGCAAATACATAGCGACCCTATGCTTTTATCCTCTGGTTAATGCGAATCCTCTAAATAAATACTTTTGCTCATATACGCAAATATGAGAGGTTATCCTTTAGCAGACAGCAGTAATGTCAAGGAAAAGGGTGTTGTGTAGGTGGGTGGCTTGCTCTTAACTACTAGACTAGATTTTCTCTCTCTCTCTCTCTCTCTCTCTCTCCCTCTCTCTCTCTCCCCCTCTCTCTCTCCCCC
>NW_017306434.1:119402-133725 GCF_000935625.1 Nanorana parkeri
AAGGTGGTCCTCATCCTCCAGTGCACTATGGCCACTGGTCCAGTTTACTCTCCTTTGGCCTGTAGGTCTGTCTATGCCACTCTGATTCAATTTGCATGCAGTGGCCGGCTAAGGCTTTCTGGTGGTATGAATTGGGGCTGCTGTTTTGTAGGTGATAGTGTCCTCTTCTGTATTGCAAACAGTAAAGGTAATCTGCTCAACTCACTTTGTTGTAGGTGCTCCAATGAAATTGGAGGAGGCTTTTGCAGAATTCCAGATGGAGTATTTTTCTTGGCCTGGAGTCTCATTTTGGGTTGGTTCTGATTGGTGACAAAGCCCCATAGTTCACTGCCATAAAGAAAGGTTGGGATGGTGACACTGTCAAAGATTTTAAGCCAGACTCTTGGTGGTTTTAGGTGGTATTAAACTCAGTTTTTTCATAAAACCTCTGACTGCCTCACTTTTTTCTCTGGGTCCCCTACAAGCACCCGTAGACTAAAAAAGGCTTTTGCGATCTTGCTGCTAGACAACAAACACATGCAGATGACTACAGAATCATCAACTGCTGTCCTTTTAAGATGATTGGTGTTGACGAAGTTGACAACTATAATTGCCCATTAATGGTGGCTCTCTACTTCTGTGTAACTCCTCCCATCCCCCATCATGAGTTCCTTAAAAGGAAACCTGAGAAAATATGCGGGTAACCGTGCAGAATTCCCCTTTTAAAAATGCTAGTTTCTTGGCTGTTATGCTTAACACTGTGAGCCACTGAATAGTACGCAGATAGGACTTGACCATTTAGTAAATTAATAATAATCCAGCAAAGCCATTGGATCAGCATAGCAGCCAATCAGCTGAGATATTTAGAACGTGAGGTTAGCAATGACATCTTGCATATTTCTTTCAGCACAGGTTTACTTTGGTTGTAGAATCCATAGTGATTTCGAAAGCCCCATGGTTTAAAACAATATATATTTGATTGGAGTTACGCTTTTTTTTTCTTTTTTGAAGCTTGCTATCTGTGTGCTGCCAGATTACACTGATCTCCAGACGCAGAGCCGCCTACGCAACTCATAGATTTTAGTTTTGGGCATCTCGACTTTTTCAGTGCAGTTTTTTTTGTTATCTGTTTTTCTGTTTCGTTGGCTTGAATTATGTAAAACTGAGCGCACAGAGTTTGAGCAAAATTAGCAGCGACGTGGAGGGCAAAGGAAAGGAGACCTGTCACCATGAGAAGATGTGATTATTCCACCACAAAGTTTATTAGTTCTCTTTGTGCAGACTTTAACCTCTTTAATTCCAAAATACAAAGGGATTTTATAGCTATAACCTGCTCACAGCCTCAGGGGAAGCCAATTGACGTGACGCAGACGGTGTTTGGCAGAGCTGGGGAGCTGTCGCCAGCTATCAATAGCATTGTGCCCAACATAGATGAGGATTCAGTGGGTAGTTATTAATTGCACATGATCGCACAATATTCCAAATGCTTGAGATATTAGATGCTATACTATATGGCCAGAAGTTTGTGGACACCTGACCATCTTACCTATATGAATTTGTTGATCATCCCATTCTAAACCCATGGACATTCATATAGATTAGACCCCGCTAAAACAGCCTCTACCATTCTAAGAAGACTGTCCAAAGAACTTTAGAATGTGTCTTTGGGAATTCAGTTATGATCAGCATTTGCCCATCACATTTATAAGAGTTTGGTGGACATCCCATTCCAGAGTCATGAATATTATGAAGCTTCTTCCTTGCTGCACTGGGGGTCCCTGGTTCGAGTCCCGGCCAGGTCACCATCTGCAAGGAGTTTGCATGTTCTCGCTGTGCTTGTCTGGGTTTCCTCCGGGTACTCTGGTTTCCTTCCACACTCCAAAGACATGCTGGTAGGTTGGCTCCTGTCTAAATTGACCCTCTATGTGAGATAGGGACCTTAGATTGTAGCTTATTTAGGGCAGGGACTGATGTAAATGTGCTACTATATAAAGCACTGTGTAAAATTGTCGGCGCTATCTAAATAGCAATAATAATAAAGTTGCCCTCTCTTTTGAGGCTAGAAGAGCCTCTCCACTTCTGGGAAGTGTATCTGTGCCCACTGGGAAGGCTTTCAACAGGATTTTGGAAGGTATCTGTGCCTACTGAGCCAAATGAGCATTTGTGAGGTCAGGTACCAATAATGGAAGAGGAGACCTGGCTCCAGTTTATTCCAAAGGTCTTCAGTTGGGTTGAAGTCAGGTCTCTGTGCAATTGTTTGCAAGAACCACCCTCACTCCTTACGGTCTCTAACTTTCCAATGGTGGTGGTGCTCTGGTGATCACACGGATGGCGCAGTGCAAATAGTCTCAAGACTATTCAGCTCTCTGTGCAGGCTACTTTAGTTCCTCCACACAAAACTCATTGAACCATGTCTTCATGGTGCTGGCTTTGTCCACAGTCATGCTGGAGCTGAAAAGGGCCGTCAACATACTGTTACCACAAAGTTGAAAGTCTACTGACTTGTCTTTTGTATGATCTAGCATTTCACTGAAAATACCTGAACTTAATGGTTCGGAGGGATGTCCATACTGTTGGTGTGATGGTTAGGTATCCACAAACCTTTGGCCATATAGTGCGCCAACCGTGTGCACCTGCAGTTATATCTCTGGGTTAATCCATTGCACGTTTTCCCTATAGTAGTTTGTCTTCACCATGGGCCATAGCTAAGGCATCATTTTCTACCTCTTTTCTTCCACGTGTGCTTATATCTACATAATGGAGAATTTTTTAGGGCAGTGGGACATCAAGCTATGGCCACCGGAGTTGGACACAAGTTGGAATTCTGGTGAGAATATCTTGGCTCTGGAGGCAATGACATAGAAGCTAGCGCATAGTTCAGTTTTGTGTAGTAGCAAGTCAAGTTGACCTATCAGTTGTACCTGAAGTTGACCTTTAACATCCCATATTCTGCAATTTATACCGTGAAATCAAACAGTCTGAAATGCTCAGCTCCTCCCTGGGGCTCATATTGGGGCTACAGTAATGGACCCGCTGACCATTTTATCAATTGGCACAGCGGTACATTCCTTTTGGACGTAGAGAGGGTTAAGCTGGAGGCTTCAGTTTTGTGAAGTCGCGGCATGCCCGCGGTAGGGTCACAACATGATTGTGATAAGCAGGGACAGTGCGAGGCCAGCCCAGTTTGCTAGAGATTTCCCTCAGGGCACACTCCAGTGATCTGCAGAAAGATGAGAGCTCGTCCGTAGAATTCCGGATTAGCCGGGTCTCACCGCGCCAGGAATGGGACAACACGAGCAGAATGAGCGCCAAGACAAATACCAGTACGGGCTTCGGAATCCTTTGCATCGTGCTTCGTACGGAATCCTAATTACCAACATAGGAATTGACAGGTGAAAAGAAGCTACTGGCTCCTGTTTGTCTGCATATGTCCCAGTCAATTTACCGGCTTCTGCTTATTTCATGTGCGTCATGTCCCTTTTTTGACAGATATTCTACAATCCAGGCCGGAGATCCAGGGCTTCCCTGGCAAGTCCCAGGAGACTAAATGCTATAGCCGCCGGCTGAGACTTCCAGTTCCTCAGTCAATGGTAACTTTCCAAGCTGGCTTAGCCTGGTTTAGGGGTTAATAATATCTAAGCAGTCGGCTTTGTAGTCCCAGCTCAAGGGTTTCGGCTGCATTGCATTGTGGGGAAAGCATACAAAGGTGGCAACTGTGATGGCTCAGAGGCTTCATCCTCCTCTAGGTTACTTTTGTGATTCCACAATAGTGGCATTAATTTTATAGGGGATTATCCGAAGAAATGCAGTGACAAAAGCTACGATGATGATGCTGCCAATTCAACAGGGAAGGAGCAGCAGAACACTGAGTCATCACTCTGATCTCTCCTCCCATCAGCATGTTCTCTGTCAGTGATTGAGCTTCATTGCACTTCCAGTGCTGTAGCGCAATGGATAACGGGAGTCTTAGACCTTCAGATACATAAATCAATTGCCTTTAACAATACATATAACCATTTTTAGCTTAATACGTAACTGCAGTGACTGAATATTTGTAGATCTGCCTCAAGTTTAGCCTTACCTTTTGTTATAGAAAGCCAAATCAGCTCCTTGCTTTACAATAGCAAACAATACATATTTAGTTATAAGGGCTCATGCACACAGGCACCTGGGGCCGTACAATGTAAAATTTGGGTGCATTTCCTTGCCCGGGGGCCACAGGTGCTGCCTACAGCCACCCATAGAAATCCAGGGATTTACGCGGCTGTAGGTAGGTATACGCTGGTGCTTGTGCAAAAACACACACCTGCCTAAAGATGTATGCCCCTGGGTGGAGATGGCTTCCTGGGTTATACATCCCATGCGCATGTGCGTGCTTGTGCAGATACACCGATCAGTCAGCCATGAACATTCTGACCACTGAGAGGTGATGTGAATAACATTGATTATCTGGTTACAATGGCACTTGGCAGTATTTTGTCCCTGAAGTCGATGTATTGGAAGCAGAAATAATGGACAAGTGTAAGGATCTGAGCGACTTTGACGAAGGCCAAAATGTGATGTCTAGACGACTGGGTCAGAGCAACTCCAAACATGAGCTCTTGTGAGATGTTCCCGGTCTGCAGTGGTCAGAACCTACCAAAAGTGGTCCAAGGAAGGAAAACCAGTGAACTGGCAAAAGAGTCCTGGGCAGCCAAGGCTTATTGATGCATAAGGGGAGCGAAGGCTGGCCTGTATAGAATACAAGAGCTACTGGAGCTCAAATTGGTGAAAAAGTTAATACTGGTTCCAATAGAAAGATGTCTGAACACACAGAGCATCGCAGTTTGTTGGGTATAGGGGCTGTGTAGCTGGAGACCGGTCAGGGTGCCCATGCTTACCCGTGTCCACCACCAAAAGTTCTTACAATGGGTGTGTGAGCATCAGAACTAGACCATGAAGTAATGTAAGAAGGTGTCCTGGTCTGATGAATCACATTTTCTTTTACATCATGTGTATGGCCTGGTGCGTGTGTGTTGCATACCTGGGGAAGAGATGGCACCAGGATGCACTGTGGGAAGAAAGGAAGTCGGCGGAGGCAGTGTGATACTTTTGGCAATGTTCTGCTGGGAAACCTCGGGTCCTGCCACTCGTGGATGTTACTTTGACACGTACCACCGACCTAACCATTGCTGCTGACAAGTACACCCCTTCATGGAAATGGTATTCCCTGATGGCAGTGACCAATTTCAGCAGGATAATGCGCCCTGCCACACTGCAAAAAGGGTTCAAGAATGGTTTGAGGTACACAACAACGGTTTTAGGTGTTGACTTGGCCTCCAGATCTCAATCCAATCAAGCATCCGTGTCATGTGCTGGAAAAACAAGTCCGAACAATGGAGGACCTGGTAGGGTGGTCATAATGTTATGGATGGTGTGTTTTGTATATGTGTGTGTGTATGTATGTGTATATATATATATATATAAAAAATATTTTATTTTTATTTTTTGCTCTCCCTGCGGGCCCTACTTTTCCCACCTTTTTGGTTGTAATTATAAGCAGCAGGTGCCGGACTACATGAAACCGCTCCACTTAAAAATAAAAAACCCTCTGGGGCAGACATCGCCATTCCCACATAGTAGGAGCCTGAAATTCTTCATTAATCCTCCTTCCTTTTTAGCCTTCCTACGGTGATTTGAAATCCTTTCACTAATGTTGTCTGTGAAATACAGCCCTAAGGCTGTCGGCCAAGCTGCTTGACCAGTACTGATCTTCTGTGGATGTTATGTGGAATTGAAGTTTGACGAAGGAAAAAAAAAAGAAAAGAAAGAAGAGCCATAATTAATGCATATAATTTCTGATGACAGCAGTGGGTGGGTCTTTGTGGAAGATGCTAGCATCTTACACACAGAGGATTATAGGACAAAAGGATGCGTGTATACATGGGACAATGGCGCGCATTGTACAGAATTCATAGATTGTATGGGAGCATTGTAGTGGGTGCCATTTCAAGGAGTGGTGCCATTTCTTAAAGGAATACTCCAATCTGGGTTGAATGTTTAATAAGTAGGTAATGTCACCTTATGACTGCTTATGTATTTTTCTCCGCCTTGTTTTTTTAAAAATTGATGACACTATGGTAGAGCTGCAGCTAACGATTATTTTCAAAATCGATTAGTTAGCCGATTATTAAGTTCGATTAATCGGTTAATCGGATAAACTATAAAGTAAAGTTTAAAAAATGGCTCCATTGATAGGACTACTAGTTTGTATTGAGGTTGTAGTCCATCACAGGAGCAAGCTTGGACCGGTGGAAGTAAAAAAGAAAAAAAGATAGTGTGGACTATGGGGCTGAATGATAAATCTTCCGCCATGCGTATAGCTGGATAAATATCATTCGTTCACCACTAGGTGGAGCCGAGGAGCATAGGGAAATCAAATGCTCATTGGCGCCATCTAGTGGTGGCAGCGTTGTGTGACCTGCATTCACCCAGCTATAAGCCTATAGAAGAAGGGTTGATTTTCCAGCCTATTGATTTTTGAGTTGGCAAAATGTGGGAGGGGCCACTGTTGGATTAATTTGGCTAGTGAGCTAGTTGTATTGCATTGGCTAGTTACTCTATGCCCCAGGGTATGTAGATGTGGAGTATGACCACACACTGGCTTGCGTTTTATTTATTCTGAGGTTTTTTCATTGAACGTAGGGCACAATTAAATTTGAACTGCAGGTGCACAGATGGAATGCAAATATAGGAGCTGTTTATCCTGTCAACGCATTTTGTATTTTGTCCATTCAGTCCTGAGATGTACACAGCTCTGACACACAGCACAGCCCTGCCTGGCAGGGTGGGAGACCTGATTTGTCTCTGCTGCTTTAAAGTAATACTGACAGGTCTTGTCCCTCCCCCCCCCCCCCCCCCCAGCCCATGACTGGACAGTGAAAAGAGAAGCAGCAAAACGGATGAGCTCATCTTTCCATCACTCTGCTCTTTCCTCTTATCAACATGCATATTGCAGGGCACCTAGGATTAGGAGGTCTCAGCGTACTGCTGCAGCTTAAAAAGCAATTGAAGCTGAATTCAGGGATAAGCAAGTATCGAAATACAGGAGCCATGTGTATTCCTCCCGGAATCGTAGTGAGCTTTGTGTATTTCTTCCAGATCTGTGCAGTAATCCAGTGTGAGATCAGGAGCTTCCTTTAATAAAGACCGCTCACTGCTGCTCTCTCCTTGTGCGGGGTGACTGGTCTTGTCTCCGCCCCCTCCTGTAATAAAGACCGCTCACTGATGCGCTCTCTCTCCTTGTTGAGGATGACTGGTCTTGTCTCTGCCTCCTCCTGTAATAAAGACCGCACACTGCTACGCTCTTTGTGCTGGGTGACTGGTCTTGTATCCACCCCCCCTGTAGTCTCCTGTAGTAGGTGGGGCCTGCTCCTATAGCTCTGCATAGGCTATGTACAGCACAATCGTAATGTCACTGCTACTTTTAACAAGGTAATATCCGAGTTTGCAAAGGCATTTGAGTCACACAAAGCAGATTTATATCATTGGTGGCTATTGAGGAATAGATTTATATGAAGGTTTTTGTGGCCGGAGTTCAGCTTTTAATAACTCTCTGTACCTAATTCCAGTCTTATTTGTACCGGTCACCTATAGCGCCAGGGGTGCTGTCTTCTATTGGCTTTGGTGTATTTGTCCTTTATGGAATCCGAGCAGTATGGCGCGGTTTTACGGGACATTAAAATAAAGAGTTTTTACTGACTGCCTATTATAAGTAATAAGAGGTTTTATAGGGGAAGGTTATACCGGGTAAGTGAACGGAATTGAATTTTCAGAATCAGTCAGGCCCCTCTGGGAACAAAAGGTTTAAGACGGAAACATCACCCAATTGACTTTTCTTAAATCCTCTCCGCCTCATCGTCATAAACCGAGCTTAATCGCCACGAAGTCCACCCCTAGAACGCGGCCGACACACCCTCCCCTGTCCTGTTGAGACGCTTTCGGGGAGCGGCTGCGCTGAAAGACCGAGGACGTAAATCTGTCTGGTTTACCTCTTTGATGCTGTGACTCAGACCGGTGTCGGCTGTCCCTAAATCCTAAAGACTGTCCTATGTTTTAAAGTGTACCGGTCACTGGGAGGCCACAGACTGATGTAGAGAGGTGGGGCTCATTCACACGGGGCGTGCGCATACGTGCAGGCCCATGCAGAAATGCTCCCAGGAGGGACAGGTGCTGCATGTAATTGTGTGCAGCCGTCTGTACCTGCCTATGGGAGAACGCTGCTGCATACCGACCAGGGCCAGATTAAGTATTATGGGCCTGGTGCTGTCAGTAGTCGAACGGGAAGCAGCAGAGGTGGTGCTGAGGCTGCGTCCTGGTCCAGAATTCTTTTGCAGTCCAGAAAAATTAAAGGACATCGGCTGTCTAATTAGGTGGCCGCTTGCTCCTCGCTGGGGCCCTGTGGCCGCCTAATGTGTCTGATTAGAGAACAACTGGCGCCTCTGCCTGATTGAGTTCAGCCTGGATTGCCATACCGAGGCGATCCGGGCCTCTTCAGCGGTGGGTCTGGAGCTGGCCCGCTTTTGTTAATCCATCCCTGATGCCAACCCAAACCTTCACATCCGTGCAGGTCTGGGTGCCCGAACTTGCACAGTCTGCGCTCAAGTGTGGGCACCTGGACCTGCAAGGACGTTCTGGTTCAGTTTGGCGTGCAGCCAAATGCCCCCGCATCCTCGCATAGGGAGGTATAGATGGATGCATGCATTAAATCTAGCACATGTCCCTCCTGGGAGCATGATGTGCCTGTGCGAATGAGCCCTTAAAGTGTCCCTGTCACTGAGAGGGCACAAACCAATGTAGAGTAATAATATAGAATGTGATTTTCATTTTCCCAAACTTCAGCTACAATTTGAGGGCCCATTCAGACCTTTCCAGGTGCCTTTCCACCTCTGTGTGGTGCCTTAACAAAGGTTACGTGTAGGGCTGCAACAACTAATCGACATAATCGATTATAATCGATTATTGAAAAAGTTGTCAACTTTTTCAATAATCGATTAATCGGCTTCCGATCAGTTGGCCCTGTTCACAGCTCCACACGCTGTGCGCCGCACCTCCTCCCCACCTCACGCTCGCCGCTGCCAGACCCGCTCGCATCCACGCTCCACACGCCGCACCTCCTCCCCGCCTCACATTTCCTGCCCATCCACGATCGGCAAGGCACGCGGGGAGATGTAGTAAGGAGGAGCAGGGGTGGGGGGATGACAGCAGCTGATAGACAGGTCCAATCTCAGAAGCAAGTTGCTGGAAGACTGCTCAGGTAAGCCTGCACTTTCCCACACATGGTGCTCTATAATGTATTGCTGGGATTTGTATTCCTCTATAGCTGATGGTACATTGTGCTGTATATTATACATAGGAATACAAATCCCAGCAATACATTATACACTGTATGTATAATGTATTGCTGGGATTTGTTGTACTCCTCTATAGCTGGTGATATTCTGCATTGCGCTGTATAGAGGACTACAAGTCCCAGCAATAATACATTATACAGCGCAATGCAGAATACCACCAGCTATAGAGGAGTACAACAAATCCCAGCAATAGTACATTATAAAGTGGTACAATGCTAAATACCACCAGCTATAGAGGACTACAAAACCCAGCAATAGTACATTATACAGCGCAATGCAGAATACCGCCAGCTATAATGTACTATTGCTGGGATTTGTTGTATTCCTCTATAGCTGGTGGTATTCTGCATTGTGCTGTATAATGTGCTTTTGCTGGGTTTTGTAGTCCTCTATAGCCGGTGCCATTCTGCATTCATTGCTGTATAATTTTACACTTTCCATTTCACTATATTGCACACCACACTATCTTTTTTTTTTTTTTTACTTCCACCGCTCCAAGCTTGCTCCTGTGATGGACTACAACCTCAATACAAACTAGTAGTCCCATCACTGGAGCCATTTTTTAAACTTTATTTTATTGTTTATCCGATTAACCGATTAATCGAACCTAATAATCGGCTAACTAATCGATTTTAAAAATAATCGTTAGCTGCAGCTCTAGTTACGTGCATGAACGCATTGCGGTGCCATGCATTCTGCATTTTGCATTCATACATATCTACATATGACTCAGCAAGGCAATGCACTACCACCGTGTGGATACATTTAATATGGGGTCTGTCCAATGAAGGAGCCAGCAGAATTTTTTTATTTTAGGAGCAAGCTCCATAGAAAAACTCAAAAGCTGGGCTCCTCAACAGTAAATTTTAGGGAGCCTTGGCGACCTGGCTCCTGTGTTCGGTCTAACCCTGCAGTGCTGTGAATTTTGGCGCGCTACATTGCCAAAAAATGGTGTTGAGTTATTATGGACCTTCTGGTGCATTGCCAGCCCAAGCTTTTGCAAGGCATGTTAATGCAGTGGGGGAAAAAAAAGCAGCACCGGGTTGCCGAGGTCTGAATGGGCCCTCAAAGGTTTCAACACCATATTGCAATTTTGGTGAAATCCATTGGGGTGGAAAGGAAAGACAGAATTAACATTTCAGGTGGTGGAGTGGGCTTTAAATAGCCCAGGAGGGTTACAGATGGTCCCTTCTAACTCAGACCTTTATTAAGTAAAACCCGCACTTGCTAAAGGGGGAAAAAGAGAGGTGGAAAATTTGCCCAATTGGTTGAGCTGGTGAAATGACATTTTTGAAATTGCTGCAATCATTAATTTAACCAAAATTATTTCATTCCGGAATCTCCTCTCTCTTCCGTATTTGTCGGCCATTACGGCTTTGCGCCTTATTTTATATAGCCCATTGTCTTCTACTGACGCCACCTCTCTGCTCCGGAATGGTCCTGGCCTTTTTAGCCATTCCATTCCTTTGGCGAGCAGTCAAGGTACTCTTCAGTTGAGGGCCGAGAGGGGGAGCTTTGTTTATCCTATTCATCATCCTCCGCACATAGCAAACCCTCGTTTATGTACAGATTAACCCCTTGCTGCCTTCTTAGTGGCTTGTATGCCTTTTAAATGTATTTTTGTTGGGGGGGAGGGGGGGTGAGATTGGAATTCGGCTTATCGGTGTGCTGTTGGAGATAATTCCAGGCTGCCCTTTGAAAAAATCTTCATCAATCTTTTGTATTACAGCTTGCAGATGGATATAATAAAGCTATAATCAGCCGGCTGAGGGCAATTCCTCGCTGGCTTATAGCACATCATTTACTGAAAGATTTTGCAATCGAGGAGTCAGATACATTGTTATGTTATCTTATGTTATAGATTTTTTTCCCCACCCTGCTGTGAGTTGAGTTTTGATTACTGCCTTTTGATAATGAGAAACTGACAATGTGAACAATGTCTTTCACCTGCTGCGTATTGGCAGGATAAACAAAATGCAGTGACAGGCTGTCTTAATGGTTTAAAACTATATGACATGCCTATTAAAGGGTTCCATGAGGTGTCTGTTTTTACCTTATAACAGCCAGATGGCCCTCCTTTTGTGAATTCTGATGCTACACTATATGACCGAAGGTTTGTGGACAAGTGCCCCATCACATTTATATGCTTGTAGGACAAAAACCTGTTGGGACATCCCGTTGCCAAAACCTGTTGGGACATTCCGTTGCCAAATCCATAGCTAATACTATTGAGTTGACCCCTTTGAGCTTATGTCAGTGTCCACTCTTCTGGGAAGACCTTTCATGTCTTGAAGGGTGTCTATGGGAATTTTGGGTCAATTCAGCCAATAGAGAATTTGTGAGGTCGGGTACTGATGTTGGATGGAAAGACCTGGCTCGCAATGGGTGTTCCAGTTCATCCCAGAGGTGTTCAGTAGGGTTGAGACCACTCGAGTTCCTCCAGACTTAACTTATCAAACCATGTCTTTATAGAGCTGGCTTTGTGCACAGTGGCACAGTCATGGTGGAACAGAAAAGAGCCTTCACCAAACTGTTCTCTCAAGGTTTGAAGGGCACAATTGTCATAAATGTCTTTGTATGATGTAGCATTCCACTGGAAGTTCCTGAACTCAATAGTTTGGAGGGATGACCATACTTTTGGTGTGATGGTCAGGTGTCCACAAGCCTTTGGACATCTAGTGTACCAACCGTGTGCTCCTGCAATTACATCTCTGGGATAATCCATTGCTTATTTTTCCTTTTTAGTAGGAAATATTCAATATTTGGAGGGGTGTCCATACTTTTGGCCATATAGGTAGGTGTGATGGTCAGGTGTCCACAAACCTTTGGCCATTTATTGGGGGTTAAGCCTTTTTATTGCCTCGGGAGTGCCAAAGAGGCTATAAAAGCCCCTCTTATTGGATAGGTCCAGGTGGGGCAGAAGTCAGGCCGACCCCTGGTATCAAAGTGAAACCAATGTCAGTGATGTACACAGAGGAGTTTTTTTTTTTTTAGTTTAAGTAGCATGCACCTAGTGTAGCCTGCTAGCACATTAAGGGCCCATTCAGACTTTGGCGTCCTGGTGCATTGCCTTAAGGCACGTGCGTTGTCTTAAGGCAGCTGATTCAAATCAATAGCCCGGCATTGGGCCAAAACATTAAAAAAAAGCACCATTTTTGGCAATGAAGTGCACCACAATGCATGTTAGTGTGTTACCATTTTTGATGCACTGCCAGACATGTACATTGGAGCTTAGCATGTTGGAGTGCCGTTCAAAATGAATGGCATCACAACGTGCTAATGCTCTAAAGGTGTGTGGCAGTAACATGCATTACCTCAACACACCTTAGCAGAAAAGGGTGTTTCGGCCTTGACTTTTAAGGGCCCATTTAGATCGATGAGATGCATTTGATGTCGCGTTAGGCAGGTGCACCACCATGCATCAGCATGTGTTTTCTTTGTGTTTCGACATGCGCTATGATGCGCATTTCTCAGTCTAGAATCTGGAACAGGTAGTTAACAGGCTTTGGCCAAGGCTTGTTAATACCTGTTGTCAACCAATGCGTTTTGATGGACCAACATTGACCTCTAACAGGCTGCAGCTCCTGAGATGGGAACAGGCATTATTTCCATCATGGGGAACTTGGACGCATGTAGTCAAGTGCGTTGCAACAATGGCTGACGTGTTCACTATACGGCCCCATTCACACACAACGCAAGAGAAAAATTGTATATTGGGTATATACGAGCTGTAACAAGGACACTCCACTGTAGACCGGAGGTGCAAGTAAGATGCAGTTTATTTGCTTTCAAAACGGTAGATAACACGAAATCCAACATAAATAGCTCGCTGTAGCATATAACAGATAAGGGCTCACCGACATCTGTCTCTCTTGCAGCACTGCTGCTCCGGCCTCAATCTTTAGGGCCACTGTCTGGTTCCTCCAGACAACGGCAATAACATGCCAATCCTCTCAATATGGTTCACAAACCCGCAGCTCCCTGCGGCACTGGCCTCCACACTGACTCCAGGGTGGAGCTCTCCTGACTCACAGGTGGGGCCCTGAACACATCCCAGCACACACTTCATGAGGGATGTACACAGGTGCACAATCAGGTGCTGGTCACTACCAAAGCATGGACCCAGGAATGGAGATTTCATCCCACCCAGAGCTCTAAGAAATCTCCTGGCTCCAGGATCCCAACTATGATCCAGAAAACCTGGAAAGAACTGAAAAGGCAGTTCTCTCCTGGTACACGTACTGTCTTCCTGGAGCCACTCAGCCCCTCTGGCTGAGAACCCTGGGTGACTTTGAGGCCACCTAACACCGTGGTCTTGCCTCACAATGCCACAGAGCGTATATGTGCGTATATACGTGCACTATTTGCATTCCAAGAATGCATTATTTCTAATAGATATTTTAATGAACTGTACGCGCATATATGCATAAACATGCGTACGCACGTGAAATGCGCTGCCCGGACGCATCTCGGTTCCATTCTGTTTTTGCGCATTTTTACGCTATGCAAATATACGGCTCCATACGCGGCTATGTGCATGGAGCCATTTATTTGCCTATGTTGCATATGCTACAATACGCACGTACACGCGCAGCAGTGTGAATGAGGCCTAAAGCGCAGCTCAAGCTCTAAATGGCAAGTGTTTATAATTCACAGCGCTTTAGCAACTTTAATGTCATCCCGTTAGGTCGGGGTTTCCATCTACTTCAATATACTGTAGAAGCGACGATCGCGCCTGCGGTCAATCTGGCGGGGCAGCGGAAGGGTTAATGGAGCTGCATCCTTCTGCCCGCATGTGGGCTCACATAGTTCAGTCCCTGGACGTCCTCTGGGAGAAAGAGTTGAATTCTCTGTAGATTGGTATGCAAGTCAGGCGCCACTTCACCCCAGCGCCAGCCTCTACGTTCCCCGTCGCCCCACAAAGATCGGCGAACAAGCAGAATTAGCCGCAC
>NW_017306434.1:133750-137072 GCF_000935625.1 Nanorana parkeri
GTTTCCTGGAGGGAAAACCTCTGCGTGAAAAAAATGTGGAACAGTCTAGCCAACTCTGGGCGTGTTTCTAAATATAGATATTAAGGATGCACCAATACCAATGCTAGTATTGGTGCCAATACTGAGTATTTGGGCCAGTACCAGTACTTGCCCAAATGCTCCGATACTTCCGATACCAGAACTGCCAGTCAGAGGGAGATCTCTGCGGCGAGGGAGCATGGAGCCGGCTTCCTTTCCAATCAGGAAGTATGCCGGCATGTAATGACCCGGCTTCCTGGCATCACTTGTTCCTAGGCAGCCTGGCTTCCTGACCAATCAGGAAGTCAGGAGGCAGGTCATGACTTGCTGTCCAGCTTCCTGATTGGTCAGGAAGCCAGGCAACCTCGGCAAGTGAAGCTGGTCTTCTTTCGCTAGATCACGGGCTTCACAGGCAAACAGGAAGCCGGGCGACAGGTCATGATCTGCCGCCCGACTTCCTGATAATCGGGGGAACAACGGGGCGGTACTCGGTAAAGTTGAGTAGCGAAATGTTTTTTTTATTGGTGCTCAATACTGAAAAACCTGTGTGTGTGTAATATATATATATATATATAATGTATTACACTATCATGTATATTATAGGGATGAACCGAAATTTCGGCCGAAAAGGGCACGGTGGGCAAAGACGGTTGCAAATGCACTGCATCCCCAGCTTCTGCCCAAGCCTTGGCTCTGTGTCCCCTCTGATCCCCGCTGCTCTTCCCTACCTGTGTCAGCGGGGATCGGAGGGAACACAGAGCTGATCCAGCTGCCGACGCCCAGCGGGGAGGAGAGAAGTTGTCGGGAGGCTGAGTGGGGCAGTGCGGGAGGAGAGCTTGGCTCCTGTGACAGGTGGACCAGTCAGGATGGAGAGCAGAGTACCAACACTCAGAGATCGGTACTGATCGTTCAGTGCTCATTGATAACTGGGGACATAGTAAGCTTACTCTGTCCTCAGTCATTTACAGACAGGAAGTGCTGTTCATGTGTGAATGGGGACATAGTACAGAGGCTTCCTGTCCATGAGAGGGGGAGAGAGATTCAGCTTGAGCTATTGAGCGCTGTAAACAATATCTTTTCGCAGCAAAGCTTTGTCTGAAGGGTTAAAGCCTTTGTTAGGTTTTGTTGGTGTCCCCCTCCTTTTCCTGTGCTTTTTACAACAAGACAGGAAATAAAGGGGACAGGAAGACACTGATTTCAAAAAAAAAACCTGAGCGCTTTTTTTTTTTTAACCAATCCCTTTGCCACCAAATACAATGCTGTCTGTCCCCATTGGAGAGATTTCTTTTCACTTCCTGGCCTGGTGTCACCCTTTTTTTTTCATTACAGGAAATGAGACAAAAACTCTTTCGGCAGGGTGTTAACCGCAATAAAAACCTGACAAAGGCTCCACTTCCCCACTGTAGCCAAAACTTCCAAAAAAACTCGGGTTTCAGAAGATATAACATAATTGGTAGACAAATCATTTTGTAATGTGTCATTTGAAACTCCCTTTCCATTGCAATTTGCATTCAGCTTTGATTTTCTAGAACGAACCACAAATTCAAATGTCACGCTGAGCTGCAGGCACAAATACAACACATAGATGGGGGCTGTTTTACCTGCTAAAGGATTGTACAGCCCTGTCTGGTAGGGTAGGAGACCTGATTTTATTTTTGTCTGCTGCAGTTGATTTAACGTTTACTGGTCTTGCCCCTCCGTCAGCCTGTGAGTCAACAGTAAAATGAGAAGCTCATCAGTCTCTGTCACTCTGATCCCGCCTCCTATCCATATGCGCTTTGATAGCACATGGGCATTACAGTTTCTCCTAGACTGAGCTCTGTTGTACTGGGAATGCAAATGGGTAAAAGCCGGTAGGTAAAAACACGACTTGCAAATGTAGGGAGGTATTAAGACAAGTCTGCATTCATCTGTGTCTTTTATATCTGCCTGGAGTTCAGCTTTCAAGCTCCAGTCCTCACAGCAAGTGGGTCATGCTGACACTCAGCCAGGGCCGGCCTTATAATAAGGCAGCCTGAGGCGGTTGGCATCTCATTGGGGGGATTAGGGGTCAGGGAGCAGCAGTTGTGTCTGCCCCCCTTTCGGGCCAGGGCGTCCCAGGTTGCTAAGAGCTCTTAGCAAACTGGGGAGCTCTGTCCAGAATCCCGCTCAGCTCCTGGCAACCGGTGACGTCACTGGTTGCCAGCAAGCCGGTTGGCACCACCGGCCCGAGCGTCCCTGGTTGCTAAGAGACGGGTGGGGAGTTGTGTATGGTAGAGGGCCAGAGTGTTCCGCCTGCATACACATCTCCACGCCTGCTCTGGTTGCTAAGTGCTGGGCGACCTGGACAGTCTGGCCGGCATCCCGCCCAGCTCCTAGCAACCGATGACTTCTCTGGTTGCCAGGTAGCTGAGCGGGATGCAATCGGTGACGCCAAGTGAGTTGGGCGGGATGCCGAACGGAGCCAAAGTCGGCACCACCACCAACGGCCCTCCCTGAAGAAGGTGGGAGCCCATTTCCGAAACGCATTGGCTGTATCCGACATTTACATTTAAATAACCAACTCAAAGGAACCATTTCTTAAGAGACGCTCCTTACCACCCATCCTGTAGTTCAGCTTCAGCATTAAGCAACTTGCAAATCCAACCGTGACTGGTTCTCTTTTAAATGTACTCATGTCTGAGGATTTTCTGTTCTTGTTCCTCTGCCTGCTGGCACGGCTCCTCACGCAGAACAAAGCGACACCTATTTCTGTAACTCTGCATTGCAAAAACCGCGGTTTTAAACCTTTTTTTTTCTTCTCCCCCCAAATCGCATTTTCCACCTCTAAGCCGGCCGACGTAGGGGCCCGGACCCCCGGACTGTGATCTGGAAGTGTGGCAGAGCTGGCTCATTTCTCTTGAGCTCGCTGATTACTCTGATCTTCTTGTATTTCGGAAAGCCGAGGACATTTGCATCCCCTGGATGGCGTTCAAAGGGCGACGACAAAAAACTCTCCTGGCCAGTGCAGCTGCTCTGAATCGTGAAGGGGGGAGGGGGGGTGTTTCATATTAATCTGAGTGTGTTGCAAATAATAACATTGTAATATGTTAACTTGTGCGGAGCTAATGGGGTCACCGGAACAATGGCGGGCTGTCACGCCGAATTTGCAGTGTGAGCGAAGAACGGACACCAGAAAACGATTAAAAAATTGGCTCGCTTCAAATACTTTTTTTTGTCTTTCAGGGATTCCTGTGCTGAGCTCATTTGCCTGTCAAAGAAGACTTGCTTGATGACTAGAACCCCAGTTTAATTTTAAATGGGGGGGGGGGGGGGACTGGCGTTG
>NW_017306434.1:137091-156566 GCF_000935625.1 Nanorana parkeri
GGGGGGGCTTATGTCTGATAAGGTTGAAGTCTTTAAAACCTAAATTCTTTTCAATCAAAATTCACAGCGGTCCCCTGCAGTACTCTCTTTTGACCACAAGATGTCCTTGGTTTTCCAGGTTGACTGATACCCGGCATGATACCATGCTGAAGACTGAGGACCTACTGTGAGTTCAGGACATTATGGGCCTGCCCCTTGAGTGTTTGTCATCACAGCGCCGTGTAGTCACTGTGTAATGGTGCATCACAAGGGCATACTGTGAGTGCAGGGCATCATGGGCTTGCCCCCTAAGGGATTGTCACCACGGGCAGACCCTGTATATCACTGTGTATCGGTGCGGAGAGCATCACTAGTGTCATCACATCCGCACCATCACCACAGCGCCATGCAGTCAATGTGTAATGGTGTGGAGAGCATCACTATTGCCATCACATCAAGCCACCCTCTGCATCATTGAGGGCCACACAGCGCAGATAAGATTTCTCCTGCATGGTGACATTTGAGGCCATTTTGATGAAAATTCAGGCAAAATAATTTTTGTGTGCCTGCAATCCATTTTGGTGCATTCCCTACGCACATCCGTACCCAGAATTTGAGAGTGCATAACACAGTCAAATAGGTGAGCCCTGTAATTGCTTAGCTGGCTCACAGCTATGGGACACTTAGACTGTTGTATACGCTCAGGAGCTGGGTGACCATATGCAGGGGCGTATCTGCCGCGAGGCAAACAAGGCGTTTGCCTGGAGCGGCAGATTCGCTGAGGGCGGCGATGCTGCCTTGCCTAGGGCAAAGCTAATATGGAAGGTCAGATAACTTGCCTACAACCCAGAGCTGTCTCATGCAGTACTCTCTTTTCACCATAAGATGTCCTCAGTCTTCTGAGTTGAATGCCGCCCAGCATGATACAACTCGAAAGACTGAGGATATACAGTGAGTGCAGGGCACTATGGGCCTGCCCCCTGGGGCCTTGCAATCAGTATGTAATGGTGCAGAGAGCATCGCTGATGTCATTAAATCAGCACCACTCTGTCCATTATTAAGGACAGGCCAGCCTAGAAAAGAGTGAAAGAGGAGGCAGCTTTTAGAGTTCTGTTATTAAAGAGGAAGATGACCCTGTGTGTCATGTGACCAGCCTGATGTCTTCAGAATATATGGAAAATGTGGCATAACCTACAGTTTAGGGGACCTCCAGATGAGGGAGAGGTGTCAACTGGGGTGCCACGCCTGGCGTTTGGGTTTAAGGAAAATATAAGGTGGTTTTGTACATATTTTTGTTCTTTTTCATGGCCAACAATAAATTAATACAACTTTAATCTACTGAAAAAGGTTTGTAGATTTTCTAGAATTATTTTGGGGCTGTCTTATGTGACCACGTTCTATACAAGCAGTGCTCAGCAAAGTTCTTTTAGAAGTATATCGAAGCGTGTCAGCTTTCTGGAATTCCTGTTGTATTCTGCGCTCGGCCCTTCCGCTTGTCATAGCAGCACTATGTTGAAGTGTCACTTACTGACCTCCGCTGTAAAGCTGCGCTCAAGGTCCTTCTTTAGACAGAGTAGCATGCGGGCTGCCCACACAAGTGGTCGCTTATGTAGGTCGATATTCAGGCCTCTAATGGATTTCCAAGCCTCTAATTAATATAGTGGTGGACCTTTAGGTCTCCCAGCAGCTATGATGGAGCGCGGTGAGACGTGAGAGGGTCAGCTCTTGCGGGGGCAACACTCATGGAAAATTAATGGTCTGGTATTTTTTTTGACGGGTTGCCGTACCAGATGTGATTTGTTCAACAGAACAGCCACCAGACCTCGTGTCTCAATGTGGGTAAGTGTCCATAATTTGCAGCTGCTCGGGAACGGCGAAGAGGGACATTTAAGAGCCAACGTCTTAAGTGGGAGACATGACCATGCGGAAGACATGACCATGCCATAGTCATTGCACTTACATCATTTGCAGTAGAATTATACAGAATACTTTAAAAAATGAACTTGCAACATGGTAAAGGGAACCTGTATTTTTCCTTATTAGGTCATCGCGGTTTACTCAAAGCATATTGAAAGCCAAGACTCTATCCATGGCATAAGGAAGGGTTGGATGTCCCTTCAGGTTTTTATTGCTGTTGGTGTCCTTGTTGGATCCGCCCTCTGTAGTTGTCTTGGTGACCACCGGAATAGAAAATCATGGCAAGTCCTACATTTTAAAGTGGTCACTGAAACAGGAGGTGGGAGAGAACCTTTCAGTGGTGGCAACAATCTGAGGGGATTTCGCCTACCTTTTTGAAGAGATATCTGCTCACCTTCTGTTGTGTTTCCGGGACAGGAAATAGAGAAATCTCCCGAATAGGACACAGATGGCAACATTGAAACCCTTCCCTTAACCCCTTTCTGGCCCCACTAGCTGAATGTAAATGTTCCTCAGTACTATAGGACACACTCTGTGTATATGGCTATGAACACACTGCCTCTTCAGAGCCACCAGACAACACATGGTGCAGCTGGTGGCTCTCAATCTTTGCTGTCACTGACAAATCAGGTCTTCACTGATTGTTGGGAATGCATTAGCATGGTTCTGATCATGTGACCATGGCCATGCTAGGTATATGGCAATGAACATCCTTCCTCTTCAGAGCCACCAGCCAACACATGGTGCAGATGGTGGCTCTCAATACTGGCTGTCACTGACGGCTCAGGTCTTCACTGATTGTTGGGAATGAATTAGCATGTTCCTGATCATGTGACCATGGCCTTGCTGGGTATATGGCTATGAACACCCTCCCTCTTCAGAGCCACCAGCTGACACATGGTGCAGCTAGTTGCTCTCAATCCTGGCTGTCACTGACGGCTCACGTCTTCACTGATTGTTGGGAATGCATTAGCATGTTCCTGATCATGTGACCATGGCCTTGCTGGGTATATGACTATGAACACCCTCCCTCTTCATGACATGAGCCGACGGCTCTCAATCCTGGCTGTCACTGATGGCTCAGGTCTTCACTGATTGTTGGGAATGAATTAGCATGTTCCTGATCATGTGACCATGGCCTTGCTGGGTATATGGCTATGAACACCCTCCCTCTTCATGAAATGAGCCGACACATGGTGCAGCTGGTGGCTCTCAATCCCGGCTGTCACTGACGGCTCAGGTCTTCACTGATTGTTGGGAATGTATTAGCATGTTCCTGATCATGTGACCATGGCCTTGCTGGGTATATGGCTATGAACACCCTCCCTCTTCATGACATGAGCCGACACATGGTGCAGCTGGTGGCTCTCAATCCCGGCTGTCACTGACTGCTCAGGTCTTCACTGATTGTTTGGAACCAATTATCACTGTTCCGATCATGTGACCATGGCTTTGAAATATTGATCATATGCAGTCTGGAGGCTTCATCGAGAAAAGTGGAAGCCTTCAGAGTGCACCTGAAATAGAGGCTGCAGTGTTTACCCATAAATTAAAAAAAAAATCTAAATACATTTTATGTAAACCTAAAAAAAAGGTTTTTAAATGTTTTATGTATTTGTCAGCCAGTAATAAATAACAAAAAAAGGTTTTTATTAAATAAGTATACCAAGTAAAAACCTTTTTTATATGTCCTTTTTAAAAAATTATAAAAATGTAGGAATGCAAAGTAGTTCTAGTCTAAAAAAACAAAAAAGAAGTAATCCCTGAGAGGCAAAGCTGCACTATAATAACATAATTAAATTACAAGGGTCCAGATTCAGAATATTAAAAATGACCATTGGTAACTTTTTTTCCTTTCCCTACCCAACTCCCCAATAAATTGTGCAGTTATCCCTAAAAAAATAAATGAAAAGAAAAAAAAATGTTATGTTTTTGAAGCTTGATAGGCTAACTGGTATATTGGAAGCCTATCCCTTATTTTTTTATTAAAGCCCAACTCTTAAGTATTTTTTTTTCTTTTTTTCTTTTTTTTTTTTTTGATGCCCAAGGCTTAGTAAACATTTTTAAAAATACAACTCCGGCTGCCATACACACCTCCTCTCCAGCGCTGTCACCTGCAGTAATTACATTCTGCTACTAGATGTCCTCAGTCTTAGGGGTTAAATGATGTGCAGCGGTGGGGGCATCACCACAGCGCCCTGCAGTATAATGTTGCAAAGAGCGGCGCTGACATCCTCACTGTATGTTTTACCTGATGAAGGGGATCCTTTGTGACCCCGAAACATTCGTTGTTTTTTACCATGATGCACGTCAATAAATAGACGTATTTTGCAAATTTGGAGTGCCGGTGTCTCTGCTTTTAGCTCACGATTGTTACGGCTGCCACCCGTTGGCTACCGCCTCACCCAATTTTTGAAGGGATTCACGCGGTCAGGAGTGCGATGGGACCATGGACTATCGACATCCTCACATTGGCGCAGCTGTGTGCATTGTGGACCGCTCATCCCTGGGACATGATCCCAAGAGAATTTTATATATTATAATTTTTATATATACACACTGAGTGGCCAGATTATTATGACCGCCTGACTTTTGTAGGCAAATTAGCTATAATTTTACATTTTGGTTATTTCATGTAATCAGTTTAGATGGCGAGTACTTAGCGGGGTTCTGGTGTATTTTATGGAAAACAGAAAGCCCAGACAAATCCTCTTGTAACAAATGTAACAAATAAAATAAAAAAGAAAATGTTATTTTCCATCCTTTTAGCCGTTTATGCCACCAACAATTATGTATTCCATTTACAATGGGAGCGGACGCATGCCTCCCGTTCTGCTGCCCTTTAAATGCCCTCTGCAGAGACTGCCAGAAACTTTGAACTTTTTGATATATATTAAAGGCTTTTTTTTCCTCTCCCGTGGTACATATAAGTTGAGGCGGATTATTAGGAGCCGCTACCTGTAATTTAAGACAGACTTTAATGGCTCCTGATGAGGCTTGGAAGAAAACAAACAACTTAATTCTTAATTCAGCTTTATTCTGTATGTTTTTCTCTGCTTTTTTTTTACGAGCAGAGAGGGGCCGGGTTTTATTTGCATTTAAAATGCATAATGAGTTTTTCACTACACCGCGCGTTCGGAGATGTTTACACGGCCTCGCCGGTGGGTTTTTTTTTTTTTCAGTTTTTTTTTTTTTTTGGCAATACATCTTGAACAGCTTTGCCCCCACCCCATAGTAGATCATGCTGCTTGACATTATAGCTCATGCAGAAGCAGCACAAGGAGAATCCCTGCGGAATCATAGGAGCTAAGCACTTTTTTTTTTTTATGGTGCTGCATAGCTGTGAACAGTGGAGGAGGCAGAGTAGCCCACCCAACTTTTACAGTCACTCTAATAGATCTCTTTTTGACCCTTGTATGTGTATGTTGTTTTAATATAAATATATATATATATACACGCTATATTGCCAAAAGTATTGGGACACTCTTCCAAATAATTGGATTCAGGTGTTTTGTGAAATTTCCTTGCTACTTAATATTCCGCGGTCACCTGTTAGCGGTATTATAACAAAGTGGAAGCAACACTGATAAGATTATTTATATTGATGACATTAAATTAAAAGACTTATGCCCTACAAGAAAAAAAAATAGTTTACAAAAATCTATTTCTGTACTGCCCCACAAAACCTGCAGCCCTAGACACATGCCTAGTTAGTCTGAATAGAGCATCCATCCCTCGCTTCTGTGCCTGCAGGCTATTTCTGTAGGTATTAAGGTAACCAGGCGCATCTTCAAGCCTTGAACAAAGCGGTCTGATTATATTTATTGCCTTCTTATTTTGAGGTCCCAGCAGGATGAAAAGTAGGAACATAATGTTTGTATGACAGTTAGCACTGGACCGAAAAGTCAATTAGTACCTGGAGGTCGGATGCAGTCAGCTTTTTGCATAAATTGACTGTTGTGGTTTAGAAAAGTGTTCAGTAATTCTTTCAGTAAATGCTTTTTTTAAATGTATTTATTGTTTAGCAATGTGAGAATTTTCTCCCTTTAACAGGGGGGCTTGTGTGCTGGCCGTGTTTTGGGTATAGAGAGATATAAAACATGGATTCAGTTGTTTGCAGGGAGCCAGTCAGACAGCCAGTCGGAGAGTGAGGATAGGGAGGAGACCTGTAAGTAAAAGTGGAACTGCAGCAGAGAATATTAGGTCTGTGCTCCGTGGCAGAGCTATGTGAATCTCGGGACCGGATAGACAGAGGTACAAATCCTTTGCCAAATAAAAACGGCTTCTGTATGTGGATTTCATCCGTGTGGTTGGCGGCGTTGCTTTGTAGATCTGGGGTCCTGGGTTTGATTCTCTCCAGGGACACTCTGCCCACGTTTGTGTAAGGTTTACAGTAGGTAAATCTCCCGCCCACAATGCCTCTTTTCTCTCGCTTTTTCTTTTCTTTCGCTCTCGCTTTTTCTTTTCTTTCGCTCTCGCTCTCTCTTTTCGTTCCTTTACTCTCGCTCTATCTTTTAGCTCGCTCTCTTTTCGCTTGCTCGCTCTTTTCGTTTGCTCGCTCTCGGTCTCTCTTTTATCTCGCTCTTTTCTCTCCCTTTTCTCTCCCTCGCTCTTGTTCTCTCTCTCTCTCTCGCGCGCTCTTGTTCTCTCTCGCTCTTGTTCTCTCTCTCTCTCGCTCTTGTTCTCTCTCTCCCGCTCTTGTTCTCTCTCTCTCGCTCTTGTTCTCTCTCTCTCTCGCTCCTGTTCTCTCTCGCTCTTGTTCTCTCTCTCTCTCGCTCTTGTTCTCTCTCTCTCTAGCTCTTGTTCTCTCTCGCTCTTGTTCTCTCTCTCTCGCTCTTGTTCTCTCTCTCGCGCTCTTGTTCTCTCTCTCTCTCTCTCTCTCTCTTGTTCTCTCTCTCTCTCTCTTGTTCTCTCTCTCTCGCTCTTGTTCTCACCCTCTCCCTCGCTCTTTTTCTCACCCTCTCCCTCGCTCTTTTTCTCACCCTCTCCCTCGCTCTTTTTCTCACATATATATACACACACACAGATACTGTCACGCTCCCCGTATGTCAAACCGCAGTCACAAGAGGCTTGTATGTATATATATATTGAGCAAACTTGTCTGACCCCAATTTGTAAATATAATAACTTGGCACAGGAAAAGTTTTAAAACCATATATGAATACATTTATTTACATGTTTATATAAAATGGATCATTGTTTTTAGCTGAATAGATAGCGAGGAGGAGCGATGATTTTGTCCAATGAAAACCAGCTGAAAGTTCCATTCCAAAGACTGATTTTGGCATTGATATCAGGCGGCTGTTTAGTGTCTCCCTGTATCTTACGACTGTGGAAGGAACATTAGATTGTAAGCTTCTTGGGAGGCAGAGACTGATGCGAACGGCTCGGCTTTCTCTGCAAAGCACTGCAGCATATGGTAGCTCTATGTCAATGAGTAAAATAATTAAAAGACATGTCAGGATAGAGAAAGATGGCTGCTGATTGGTTATACTTTGCGTGCTGCATTATCTTTTAAAAGCCCATTTACGTGCAGTTTATAGATCTATTCAAATTGATTGATTGAGTTTTTTATTAAAGAGGACTAATGCTTTCAGAAGGACAAACCTTTCCTTTATTGTAATGACCACCATTAGTGGTAGCAATAAAGCAAATGACAAAAGGTGAAAACCACATCCTACCTACACAATGTCCGTATCATCTGGGATCGTAGTGATGGCGGCTACACTGTGCTACCGATGACACCTGAGTGAGATACAGAAAACACAAAATTGAGACATTCACATTTACTGATGCAGTGCAGGCAGTTAGCTAGCATCTCACAGTGCCTTTTAGGTAGGACAGCAGCCTCTCTTCACATGATACCGCAATGAGCAAACTCTTTCTCCACTGTTTATAGGCAAGGCAGCAGTGACAGAGTGGGCAGTGACTGAACCAGGGAACTGCTTCACAGGCTCAGCTTAAAGCTAGGTTCACACCTGCACTACACCGCACAACCCCTGGGATGCGCGTCCCGAGATCGCGCGGTCTTGTACGATGCAGGTAGCGATTTGCCGCACGGCCCCATTGATTTCAATGGGGTCACATCCACGCGGCAATCGCAGACAAAAGGTACAAGTACCTTTTTTATACGACGCGTGGCTATATGGGTTAGAAAATAATGGCGCCCACAGTGCGATCGGTTCCCACCTAGGCGACCCCTGACCGCGTGGCAATCCGCGCGGAATTGTGCACGATTGCCGCACGGTGAGGTGCCACCTAGGTGGGAACCTAGCCTAAAGAACATCTCTGGCCAAAACTAAGTCTGCCCCCACACTGTGTGTAGGGAAAGGGCTTTAGGGAGATGTAGTTCTGGGGGGGTGTTTACATCAATAGGAACTGAGCTCCCAAGAGCTGCCACTGCAAGACTTTTACAAGTCGGTTTATTTTGGTTCCCAGCGAGAGAAAAAAAATGCAGCTGCCATGACTCAAAAGCCTGGCGACACACTATGTGTAGGAAAAGGGCTTTTGGGAGATGTATTATTAGGGGGTGTTTACGTCAATAGCAACTGAGCTCCCAGCAGCTGCCCCTGCAAGGCTTTTACAAGTCTGGTTGATGCTTTTCCTAGCAAAAAAAAAATGTTGCTGCCTTGACTCTCAAGAACCTGCCCATACACCATGTGTAGGGAAAGGGCTCTTGGGCAATGTATTTCTGGTGGTGTGCTTACGTCAGTAGGAACTGAGCTCCCAGGAGCTGCTTCTGCAAGAATTTTACAAGTCTGGTTGATGTCATTCCAAACAAAACAATGCTGCTGCCTTGACTCCCAAGAAACAGTCACACACCATTTGTAGGAAAAGGGCTCCTGGGCAATGTATTTCTGGGGGTATGCTTACATAATTATGAACTTAGCCGAACCGAAAGTGGTCCAAGGAAACAACCGGTGAACCAGCATCAGGGTCGTGTGCGGCCAAGGCCCACTGATGCATATTATTTTTTATTATTATTATTATTATTATTATTATACAGGATTTATATAGTTTGTGCAGCGCTTTACAAAACTGAGGGAAACAATACAATTAAGAATACAATTTCAGTACAAGGGGTAGGAGGGCCCTGCTCATGCGCAAGTGATACAAAGGGTAATAACTGTTTGGGATGATTTAATGGAAGAACCTAAAGGACAGTTATTATGATAAGGTGGGATAGGCTTCCCTGAAGAAATTAGTTTTCAAGGATCTCCTAAAGGTGAACAGAGTAGGAGAGAGACGGACAGATCGGGGTTGGGAGTTCCAGAGGATGGGAGACACTCTGTGAAAGTCCTGGAGGCGAGCATGCGAGGAGGAGAGCTGGAGAGCAGTAGGTCTTGGGAAGAGCGAAGGGGGCGGTTTGGGTGAGATGAGGTGGGTGATTGTAGGTTGGGACAGAGTTATAGATGGCTTTGTAGGTTATTGTTCGAATTTTGAATTTTATACATTGGGCAACTGGGAGTCAGTGGACCGATTTGGCAGAGGGGGGTGGCGGACACTGATGGGTTGGTAAGGTGGATGAGTCTGGCAGCAGCGTTCATGACAGACTGAAGAGGGGTTAGCCTGCCTAGTGGTATCCCAACAAGGAGGGAGTTACAGTAGTCAAGGCGAGATTTTACAAGAGAGTGAATTAGAAGCTTTGCGGTGTCATTTGTTGAGGGACACATTTTGAAAATGTTACGGAAACTGGAGTCGGCAAGATTTGCATCGTGATTGGAGCAGCACTTGGGGAGCAGAGGAACTTACAGGCTTAAAGGATCTGCTACTGCCGGCTTGGTGCCAGATACCACAGCACACCTTCAGCTCTAGTGGAGTCTCGATGGGTCAGGGCTGTTTTGGAGGCCAAAGGGGAATCTACTCAACATTAGGTGGGTGGTCATAATGTTATGGTCAGTGTATATTAAGCCTAAACAGAGGTAATTTTCAATGGAACAAGAACAAGAGCGTCCATGCCTTGATGGCCCAGGCTGTTTTGGAGGCCAAAGGGGGACATACTTGATATTAGGTGGGTGGACATAATGTTATGGTCGGTGTATATTAAGCCTAAACAGAGTTGATTTTCAATGGAGGAAGAACAAGAGCGTCCATGCCTCAATGGCTCAGGGCTGTTTTGGAGGCCAAAGGGGGACCTACTCAACATTAGGTGGGTGGATATAATGTTATGGTTAGTGTACCCGGAGTGGCCAGATTATTATGACCACCTGACGTTTGTAGGCAAATTAGCTATAATTTTGCGCTGAAGTTGCTAGAGGGCCAGACCACTATAAATAGGGAAGCAGGTCGTTTACCACGACAGTAGAAGTGATTTTTTTTCTGAAGATACGGGTAAACAACGAGATTTAACAGCCTTTGAACGTGGGATGATTATTGGCGCTCGGAGCCATGGAGCGAGTATCAGCAAAACAGCAGAATTCGTTAAATGTTCAATAGGGGCTCATTGTTAAAGTGTTTAAAGACTGGACTGTCAGCCAAAAATCTAGGTCTGACCGTGCGAATTGTGGCCGTCAGCGACTAGTCAGTGTTAGGGCAGAACGGAGAGTGGCAAGACTGGTACAAGACAACAGAAGGGCAACAGTGCCGTGTCAGATTCCTCGCATCACCTTTCAACATCACGTAGAGTCACGAGGCGGCCCAACGAATTCATCTCGCGGAGTCATCTCGTGGCCCAACGAAGTACTGATGGGGGGGGGTCATAATAATCTGGCCACTCAGTGTATATTAAGCCTATACAGAGTTGATTTTTCAATGGAGGAAGAACAAGAGCGTCCATGCCTCAATGGGTCAGGGCTGTTTTGGAGGCCAAAGGGGGACCTACTCAACATTAGGTGGGTGGGGATAATGTTATGGTCAGTGTATATTAAGCCTAAGCAGAGTTAATCTTCAATGAAGGAAGAACAAAAGGATTCCAACTAAAGAAAATAATCATTGCCCTTCCAAAATCAGGATAGCTTATATCTATGTCCTGTGTAGCATTTATACTCATCAGGTTGTCTGGTTATGCCCTAAAAGTAAAAAACAAACCCTCTGCGTAGTCATCTGCGACAGATAATGCACTTTAATACAGAAACAATTTTTGCAAATGCACTTTCAAAGCATTCAGATCACTTTGACCTCAAAGCTTTCAACTTTTTTTTTGTTTGTTTTTTTTCCTATCTCCCCATCCGCAGAATTTTTCATAGAACTGGTTCACCGCGACAACACCGTTTTTTTTGTTTTTTTTCCCGGAATAAAAAAAATATATAAATGATGGCTAAAGCAGGACTTAAAATATTAACTGCTTCGGGGAGTTGCGCAAACCGCCAGCGCGCGGATGAATGGATGGGGCTGGCGGGACCAGCCGGGAAAACTTGTGAAATGTGTCGCTTGAGTGTATTACAAGTTAAATTATGTTTGTACCTTTTTATTAGACATAATATATTTGTATTTTCAATCTGCGTTTCTGGCTTTTAACGAAATTGACTTGTTGTTTTTTGTTTTTTTTCTAGCGTAGAAATAAATTAACGCTGGCAAACGCTGCAATTTTAATACGCCGCCGTTGAGACTGGTGCTGAATTTGGCAAAGCCTGGAGCGGGCGTTTGGGCTATAGGGGGGGGAGGGAAAGGGTTTTTTGGGAGTCATAGTAAAGCTTGTGACGTGTGGTGAATAAAAGTGAAAGCTCATTTCCGGGAAGGTATAAAAGGCACCAATCATGCTGCTTTATCTGCCTTATGGGGTACTCCAATTCTTCTTTTTTCAAGGCTAGGTTCAATCGTGCACGAAACCGCAAGGATGGCCGCGCAGTCACACAATCGCACACCACCGCCGATAATGGCACCCCAGTTGCTCTAGGCTGAGTGTGTGGTTTCCTGTCGCGATACCGCCCATGCAATCGAGCAAGATCGCGGTTCAAAAAAACCATGCGGTGAATGTCGCAAAAAGAGGTACTTGTACCTTTTTTCAACAATTGCTGGGTGGATATAACCCCATTGACATCAATGGGGCCGCGTGGCAATCACTGTGTGCAATCATGCACGATCGCACAGTCCCGGGAGACGCGTCCCGGGTTTGCCAATCTCTGAACCTAGCCTATGTGCAAGCAATGCAAGTACCTACAATGAATGTGCAAGCAATGCGAGTACCTACAATGAACTTGGCATCACCCTTTTGCAACCCTGTACAGCAGAGCTCAAGCTGGGAGAGAGAAGCAGCTGATGCAAACAATCTGTTGTGTTGCAGGGCAAGCAGCATACTAATGGGAGGAGAGAGAAGAGCTCGTCGGAAGATATAAAATGCCCAATTTGGTCCTTTTTAATACATAATTAAATGCATTTGTAAATGCAAGCAGTGTAATTACCTAAGTTTGACCTGGTTTTAACCTCATTTTACTAATGGTGCTGTGAAGGGGGATAATGGGCGGCTATTAGGATCGAGTCTTCCCAAAAAAAGGGCTTTGACTGTTTATCTTGATGATCCGATCTGCTCACAAATGCATTGTCAGACCTATAGCTCTACACTCACTCTGCTTAGCTCATGTCTACTGCTGATTGGAGAGCTCTGGTTCTGACTCAATGCTGCTGCGGAGTTCTGTTCTGTGCACTGCACATCAGCACCTTTTTTATGGTGCCGTATTGATTCAGCCCATCGGCAGGTTATCCTTGGCATTCGTATATACAGACGAAGTGGGGTCGGAGATCTTTGTGGATGAATAAAGAGACTGATGCTAAAATATGAATTATAATGCATATAAACAACATACTCATAGCTGCATAGTACTAGATTGGGTACATCGGTATCTGCAGCATAAATGGCGCATACAGATTTATTGCCGGGTGTGTATCAACAGATAGATCTGTATGAATTCTGTAGTGGCCATTATTCATTAAAGGGGAAACCTTTTGATTTGCAGAGCTTGGATAAGCACAGTTTGCATGGAAGAAGAGCATTGTACATACGCGTACTTTCAGAAAAGCAACAAACCTTTGAATATAAAATGATTATAAAGGCCCATTGCATGTACGTTACTGCTCTGGATAAGCTTCCTGGAGGACAACAGTGGACCATGCCTGTGCAGCGTGTGTTAGCATGCATATTTACCAACATTTCAGTCCCGGTCCCCAAAACAGGGAACCCCGCCCTTTGACAGGGCTGCTCTGACCAGACCCCACCTGCTTAACAGTGTGGCATGCCCTCGGCTCATATCCAGTAACTTAATAATAAAAGGTGACACTGATCTTAGGACATCACCTGAAACAATGGGCCTGTCCATTGACAGTGTGCTCCTGGCCAGACCCCATCCACTTACCGGTGTTACCCACCCACAACGCATTCGCGCAGTAACTTAAAAAAAGGGGACCCTGATTCCGGGGCATCATCTGGGACACGGCGTCATTGGTGCAGGATTGTGATTGGCCTTGCAAATCCAGGACAGTTGGCATCTACAGTATATTGTGTATTCTTCATGAGCAGGGTGACAACAGGGTGAGAGTTGTCAACCAATAACAGGAAGTGCCTGAACAGGAGATTCTCAGGGCGAATGGTCTGCGAGTTGTTTATAAATAGACCCCTATGTGTTTCAGTTTAGATGGTGCAGTTGACTGCTATGGGCAACTTGTAAAGGAGTTTGTACAGTCAGACGGTAACTCCTGGCTAGTTAAAGTGCTGCGGTTTATTTCAACCACTTAACAACCTTCCGGAAGAAAGCCAAAGCTGCATTGCATAGAATTTCTGTGCTTTTATAATATTTATTTGTCTCTGAAACCGAGAATATGATTTTCCATGAACCCTTTTTCTCGCAAGATTCCCAACCTAATGTTAATGCCTCTGAGAATATGTACAGGTCGCCAGGTATGCGGCGAACACGTAGACAAGTCCATTATCTGTGATGGAGTAAGGTCAGGGGCTGCGCACCTGTATGCTTCCAGTAAATATCACACAGATTGTATCATCCACAGCAAAATGCAGAGGAAAGTGACTGCACAGCAATTGAAATGTGCAGTCCATTTGTTCCACAGACAATGATCGGCATTGTAATTTCATTGTCACTCACGGCAGATCAATTCGGCTTCGCAGGCCTCATTGTGCCTTGGTTAAATGCATGCGCACTGCATAGTTTATGCCCATTGTTGTATGAAATGCATTGTTAATATATGGAGGAACCTTTGATTGCAAAGATTGCTTATCTGTTTCCAGCTTGCAGAAGAGAATTTTCATCTTGCGCATCTTGGGTCTGCCGTAGAGCCAGACTTCAGTGGTGTGCCTGAAAACACTGTGTGCTGTAGATGCACGAGTGGCTTCTTTAGCCGCTGAGCAGTCAGCTCGCTTGCCTTGGAGTGCTGGGGAACTGACGCCCAACGTGGATGCTAGATGGAATTTTTATGGTCTCCCTTTTTATTTGTCATTCTGGTTTCCTCCTGTAAGCCAAATTCATACTGGTAGGTTAATGGCGTCTGTAGGGCTTGAGTTTATACTTTCTGTCACCCAACTGTCCCTCATTTGGAACCAAATCCCCTGTGCACTCTACTCTGCACCTCTCTAGCTGTTAGAGAACCCCATAGCAGTTTAATTTTAAGAGGCTACCGAGGGTAGACGCATAAGGAGACCTGAATTTTGGAGGCAAAGCTCATTGGATTAAGGGTATGGAAGCATAGGAGAAGCAAGTTGTTGTCCTCTCCACACCCCAATCCTGATATCCTGGAGTTTTACGTTAAAGTGTAATGCATAAAGATTGGTAGCAATTGTGGGCACATTCATGAATGGGTTAACTTTGGGCGGAATGGAATTTGGTCTCTGAGTAAGTCATACTGTTATGCATCACTGCCCAATCAGAGAGATATTGTTAGCTGGAGACATATATTGTGTTTTTTGGTTAGGTGTGCCATCTGACTTAAAATTATTGCTGGGGAGACAGAATGAAAGCTAAATTGTATATGCGAAGGGAGGGTGGGGTAGAGGAGGTGTTGCTAATCAGAGGCCATTGGGAGAAGAAGCAGAGCCAGGAGCCCACCATGATCTTGCCTTCTCTTATGAATGCAATAATCTAAAATTGTTCCTCATATGTGATTTATCCAACTCCAAGGACTCTACTCATTCATTCAGAAACGAGAGGGGTGGGGGAGGAGCAGGGGAGGCTCTAACATTTACAGGATAACTGAACTTTGCACAATTATCCTGTCCATGATCTTGCACTGACCCCATTGCAACTGCACACTGCTGCAAGCTCCTCTGGTTGGACCCAAAGTTTTCATAACCTTTCACATTGCAAGCAGATTCCCATTCAGTACTATGGCGAACCCATCTATCATGGGACCCAACTACACATGGCCTCTCCTTAGAAATAAATAGGATTTGTCAACCCATGTGCAGAAAACTTTGGGGCTGTGCAGTTCTCCATTAGCCACACTGCAAGGATCTTCCATGGTCATGGACAGGAGTCTGCAAGACCTTTTGAGGGGAAGGAGCCATTTAAAGGAGGAACATTATAAAATAATCTTCCAGTGATCCCAACTCCCCTTTCTAAAGTCCACACTCCATTCCTATAACTACTAAGTCATGAGCTTGCCATGGGAGCTCAGCCTTTGTTAAAGACTTTGAGGAAAAAGAAGGAAACATTGAACTGTCAGGTCCCTTGATAATCCCAGTAAAGCCCTCCAAAGGACAACATGAGCAAGGAACAAGTCAAATGTTATGCTTACAAACATGCTTTATTTTTATTATATTAATGTACGCTTTAAGATTTGACCTTGTACTAGACTATCCTTTAATTTAAAGTCATGGCTCCATAAGGGTAAGGCTTGATTTTTGCTTTTGTTTGGATTGACGTTTCATTTTGTCCTATTTTGCTGAAGATGCCCGATGGGGCGAGAAGCTAGACGAAAAGGATGGATATATAACTGGTCATTTGGTAACGCTCTACGTTTGGTAAAAGTAATTTCCTGTGTTTGCTCTTTCCGCCTGCCAGGCAGCAGTTTACTCTTTGAGCCGTTTCTTGCCTCTGTTTGATATGTGCAAGACCTAACCTTTATCCGCACAATAATCTTAGGATTGCACACGAGGTATTGTCTCTGTCTCCTGTGCTTGCATTTCAGATTGGAACATAAATTGGCTGAATCTTGGACTTTATTTTGGTCTTTGCAGTTGACTGATTTGTCTTCTGGCGTGCAGTTTAGAGTGTGCTATTGCCAAGGCCATGCATATAGGTTATAATAGAGAAATGTCAATAAACTGGAAAAAAGTACCTTCTCCCATCCATGCTGTGTACTATACATTAGAAAGAGTTAAACGCAGCCCTCCCCAAGGCATTCAGAAAGTGACCCTGCAGCTCTCTCAGGTGTGGCAGAAGGAATGCATGCCAACCTCAAACAAGACAAAACAGAACAAAAAGCATAGTCTTGCGCAATAAAAAAAAAAAACCTTTTAATATGAACAATTAAAAGGGCAATTCATGCCAGGAGTTGACAACCTTGGAACTCCAGCTGTTGTGAAACTACAAATAGAGGCGGAAGCATGATGGAATTTGTAGTTTTACCACAGCTGGAGTTACCTACCCTGATCTATGCACTCACATGTACTCAGGAGATGAGGCACAGTGCACTCAGTTGAGTATGAAAGTATAAGCAAAACCCGGGTCATCGGCAATGCTAGGACAGTTCTGTTTCTTTTTTCCTGCACGGCAAAGATGGTTGATAGACCAAGGAGCTGGAAAGGCAGTAGCATACGCCTGCATGGTGTTCCACACCAAAGCTCACCCCATGCTATGCTAGCTTCCTCAGCCAGTGTCATGACCCACATTCTGGTATCCAAGGCAATGTGTTTGGAGGGCATGCCCCCCTTAGTCAAGCACTGGCCTTCTCCATGCCTCCTAACTATTTCAAACGTGTTCTAATTTTTGAACCCTAAGGTTCTTACCACGCTGGTGGTGTTTCCTGAGAAATTTAGCATCAAAATGCTTTCCTGAAGGCTGCCCACAACTTACTAAAAGCTAACGCAAGCACTGCAATCAAGATCTATATTTAACACATCGTGACTAGAGCTGTGTAGTGTTTACCTAACCAGGACAGGTTTTGTGGACCTCCTTTTGGAAAATGCTAGGGGGTGGGCTTTTATGCTAACCATTGACTTGAGTGCTTTGAGTCATTGACCTGGAACAATTATGCAAAGAAGAACTTCTGAATTTCTGACTTTCCTAATCCTACTTACAAATTTTCCCAACGCCGTGTTCAAAAAGGTTCATATTTAATTGTAACAACAACTTCTATTCTTGCCCATCCCCTTCTTTTTGTTTTGTGTCTTGGAATGTTTGCTCTCATTTCTGTAGACGGGCATCATCTTTCGGTAGACCAAAGCTGAATGAAATTGAGAGCTATAATTTCCCAACACTTAAGCAAAAGGTGCACAATTTTGGCAAAATGCCACCATTTTTTCAAAAAGCATTGGAGTCAATGTGTAAGGGATATTTACGGTGATTGGTGTTTTTTAAACGGTACAATTAGCTTTAAATGGCTCCTGGGTGTTTCAGAAGCTCTGTTCATGTATCCTGGACCTGTTCTTGTGGCAAAAACGGCCCCTCATTAGCCCATTTTTTTTCATGCAGACCATTAAAAAAATGAAAACATAAAAGCAAAAGTTTCCAATTGGAAATCAATTCAACATACATAAAGTTAGCAACATGAAGAGTTTCCACTTTGGCCACTCTGTGAAATAAATTTTGCCAAAATTGCCCAACTCCTCCCCAATCTTGACCTTTTTGTATCCTCTCAGTATCCACCAAAATTTTAAACCACCTAACCTGGTGTTCTTACTCAGCAAGAAAATCTTGTTACGCCTTCCACTGCAAATGGGGAATTTTGGCAAGACCGAGGTATCGGGTCCCAGGTGGAAAATTCATCACGGGTCGACGTCAAGAAAAGGAAAATATGTGGAGGTTAAAAGCTGAGGAATGTCTGTTCTGGTGGCTTGGGATTTGTTGACTCACCTTAATGTCTCCCGTAGCACAGGGCTTGAATGAAATGTTACGGGAGAAACAAAATTCACTCTGATTGATCCACCTTTGTGTATGATTGAACATCTGTGCTCATTTGTCGAGACTCTGAACAGCTGTACATTTAGCTGTCCCCACGGGCGGGAAGCGTTGTTCTATTCCATGGTGCAAAGCAGAACAGTCATTTACCTGCTGGCAGAAAAGATTTGACATGTTCTGCAATATCATTTTGTATTTGATAGGTCTTGGTTAATATCAGCTTTTGCTAATTCCATCCCTGAAGGCAATGCCCTCAGAGAAGTAAAAATCCAGTATTGGGCAGTTGGAACATTGGGCCCTTTGGGCAAGTCTTTGTGTTGAGAGTTGAGACCTCTCCAGAGCAGTCTTTGTCAATCACGGCTCCGTGGAGCCCTAGGGTTTCTCCAGAGGTTCCTTGAGCAATTTCTGCCTCTCGGATATGTAACCACTGATGCCGATCTTCTAGCTATCTCTAGGGGGGGGATTCTTTCCACTAACCATCACACTCCTATTCCGTAAGCTGTACATATAGTAATAGCAGAGGTTCCTTGAGACTGGGGAGCTATTTCAAGTGTTCCTAAATGTTAAAAAGGTTAAGATAGACTGGTTATGATAGACTGGTGTAGAGGAAACCTTGACTGTCTCTAGTGTATAGCCATATCTCGCTTGTTCAACTCTAGGCTAAATTAGGTAGTGAAGACCTTGTTCGGCAGGGCAGGAGACCCGATTTTTCTCTGCTGCAGTTAAGTAATGCTTACAGGTCTTGTCCCTCCCCCGCCTGTGACTGGACTGTCTAAACAGAAGCAGCAAAATGATGAGCTCATGCCTCTGTCACTCTGCTTTCTCCACCTATCAGCTTGTTCATTGTTAGAACATGAGCAGAACAACATGAATGTCTCTTTGTGCTGCTTCTTTCTCCCCATCTAATCTCTGCTGTACAGGGACTGCAATAGGCTGACAGCAGGTCAAATTATGTACTTGCACGGCTTGTATTAAAAAAGAAAAATTACATGTAAAGATTACGGGGCCCCATTAATTGGACTATTTTATATTTGCTTGGGGTATAGCTTTAAACCGGACCTTTGAACATAATGACCCTACATTATCCCCCTTCACAGCACCATTAGTAAAATAAGCTGTGCTTTCACTAGAGCAATGGGTGGGTTGGATGGAGCATCAGCGACTCCAGCTAGGAGATATGGACTGGACCGTATTTAGATGCAAGCCTGCTCTAGGTACACTTAAACAACGATGTCATTTTGTACAAACTCCGCTCCTTGTCTTGTGACTGACAGTAAATGCTAATGTCATTTATTGTGTGGGGCTATATGAAGTCTGCTTTATCTGCAGGGTTACTTTTGGGGATTCATTCACACCTTGGTTTCCTTGTGCGCAGTGTTCTGTTACAATTCGGCAGCCTATTTAAATGAATAGATTTGCAAAGCATAAAAAATCCAAACGATGTGGTGCGCTGTTACACATGTGCTTTGGAGCTGTGTTTCATGAAACTGACAGGTTTCAGGTTTCCTGAACTATAGAGAGCCTTAGTAACTGACAACTGTTACAATTAACCCCCGCCCGCACCCCCCACCGAACAGG
>NW_017306434.1:156659-176210 GCF_000935625.1 Nanorana parkeri
CCCCCTCCCCCAACAGCTAGAGAGTTTTCCTCCTGAGTTCAGACAAAAATATACAGAGGTTGACAGAGGAGGGAAAGAAAATAAGGAAAAAGTTATCACAGTTACTACATTTTGAGGTCTTATGCCACCCCTAGGCACTGGTCCATAACGGTTGGACCCACCCAGTAGATGGGTAAACAGCTACACTGTGCTTGGATCTGCAGCCATTCACCCAATAACGACTTGTATCATTTGGGTGGACTTTACTTCTTCTTAATTGGTAAGCATAGAGTCATCCATTCTTTGGGATGCACCAGTATTCATATGATTGAGCCTCTCGTTGTGGTTGGATGAAGCAACATATCGTAGACATCAGACACAAAGCACCTCAGTGGTGTAAATTGCTTCCAGCTCGAGTACTGGTTTGGGGCCGTGTCTCGTACGTAAACCTTATTAAGAAGAACATTGTACCTGATGCAGAGGCACTAAACAAAAGGACAAGTGGAGGTCTTATTCATAGTAGCCAATCACAAGTGGCCGTTCATCTTCTAACCGTCATAAGAACGGCGACAGGTATAACCTTACTGCTGTGGGTGAAGGCTCAGGCTTTGATATACAATTTCCATTTTCTACAGAGCCATTTAGGTGTGCAACGAGCTGAATTGATGCATGTTACTACAGACGGTGACGCTGGAACTCGAATGTCCTCTGACCTCGGGTCACCAGCAAGATAATAGTCTACCTATGGCTTTACAATGCCCTGTTTCATCAAGTAGCAGACACGTTTTAAAAGAGCGGACTGTATCTCGATTACCCTGCTGAATCGGGATGAGCTGACTGCTGTATGTTATGTTGGATCTCCGGGAAAACTTTTGCCATGTGGAGTCCTTTCATACATGATTGCTCAACTTGGCCAAATGGTCATGTTTAGTCAAAGTAGGGGGTGTACAGTAGGGGTGCCATTGTTACTTTTAAGTATAGCTGGCCAATCTGTCGTTTTTGTACAGTGCTTGTAGACTGGAGTTGTCGGATCCAGACGCTTTTGTAACCAATGAGAGGTGAAATCTGGTTACTATGATTCAATGCTCTTTGCACATTCTGAAGGCCAACTCCATGCAAATTAATATTTCCATTTTTGTTGCCACTGGTGTGAAAAACTACCTCTTGGTTCCGGTGGTTAGAGTTCCTTTCAGTAGTAATGAAGGTGTCCGTCTTTCACAGTTGGTTGTCCTAATCCTTTATTTTCCATTATTGAGAATCCATTGGGAGTATCATTTGGCTTTATAATGACCACAGCTGTTGTAACTGATCTGGAATTACTTCATGGAAAGCTCTACACTGGAGCCCTTGACAGATTTCAAGGGAACGTGCATTGAGAGAACTCTGTAGGCTGCCACTGCTAACCTGTTCTGAAGGTGCCAGTAGCCTGGCTGTCATGGTAATTCAATGGCTTCACTACCCTGAATCACTGGGTAGGGGCTGTGATTTCACTTTGATTCTATAATGCACATGCCTGTTCCTGGAATTATATAAACCGGAAACAGTCTGGCAGCTAGCATCTTCAGAAGGTCCGCAATGGCAGTCTCCTTTATTTCAGCACAGGTTGCCTTTAAAGCTAAACTCCAGGCAAATAAAGGACACAAATGTTTTAAATAAAAGCTTTGCAAGTACCAGCTATCAGCCTTCAGTGCCTGTAGGGCTGAAATGGAAGGGGGAGAATCAGCCCAAGGAGACAATCCATTGTACTGTAGTCCTCATGTGCCAGCAAGGAGCTTGCTGATAGGAGAGAGCAGAGTGACAGAGAGATGAGTTCTGTATGGCCAGCTTTAATGTTCCTTTATTTGGTGGAGGTTAGAACCTCTGTGTGCTTTATAAGATTGATAACAAGCATGTGGTAACACACAACGATGTATTGACACACTTTGCAGGGACCCCTAAAATGAAGTGCCGGCTGTAGGTTTTTAGGGTCTCCGGCTAATGCTATCTGGCTTCATAAATTAGGTCGGCCCTGTTCTATTCTCTAAGGCTTTCAATCCATACTTTCCAACAGCCCCTATATTAATGGGACTATGATACTGGATTGGTCTTAAAAGGGTTGTCAATACAGGACGTGGGCCTCCCCTATATTGCCATGCCGGGATCATTCGTTTTTGTTGACTGAGGCTGATTTGCTATATTGTGTGTCCTTCTGCATCTCACATTCTAATTCCATATATGTGTTTTGTTATTTTATAATCATTTTTTTCGGCTTGAAACCGTAGAAATAAGTGATTGTAGGTGCTTCGTCTTTCCACGGCTGCCAGTTAAGGTTTGCGTGTAACATCTTTATGTTTCCTAGCCTCCCCGCTGCAGAATTTACATCTAGAGATGAGCCAACTTGCCGCGCTTTGTTCTGTGAATTAATTTGAGACTTTTTCTCAGTGGTTGTGTTTTTCATGGCATCGTATATATTCAGCTTCAAAAGATTCAATCTTAACGTCTTGGGAACGGTACATCTTCAATGTCACTTTTTTTACATGTTATTTACAGTAACCTTGAGCCAACCCAATCCAACCAATTAATAAGACCAGGAACATGTGTTTTTATTGCACTTATAAACCTTTTTTGTGAAATTGATTAAAATGGAAAGTTTCAAATAGACGGGATGCTTCTATTCATGAACAATGGTTATGGGAAAGGCTTATTATTATTATTATACAGGATTTATATAGTGACAACAGTTGTGCAGCGCGTTACAACATAAGGAAGACATTACAATCACAATATAATTCAAGACAAGATGGTAAGGAGGGACCTGCCCCTGAGGGCTTACACTCTAAAAGGAAGGGGCCAGGATGAATTGTTTGAGAATGTGATGGTTCAGTGGTTGGGTCGAGGTGGGATAGGGTTCCCTGAAGAGATGAGATGAGTCTTTAGGGATCGCCTGAAGGCAGTCAAGGTGGTAGACTGACGGACAGGTTGGGGTAAAGAGTTTATTCCACTTTAATCTGACACTTTAGGTTTGGTTGGGTGCTGATGGATTGAATCGTGTCCCTTCTACTGTTATATTGGTAGAGCAGCAGGGAACATTCCCCAAGTGGTGATCCTCAATTGAGACCAACTTCCCATTGTAATGTTTTGACTCATTTGGCTTTGAAGCACAGTAGGTTGCAGCCACTTCGCTCCTTCCCTGCTGTTTCCACCACCTACTTCATTTTGGGGTGAGCAGTAGGAGGACATGACTGAATGTGCCTCCCTAAACCTGGCTGGACAATATTTGCAAAGAGGGGGCATTTAATGAGTCTAAAAGAGTTATTTATGTTGATCTACCTCCCAGTGTTTTGAGATGAGAAAAGGGGACACACAATGTATTTAGGCAATGGACACATCCCTGCCATGCCTCCAGTTGTTTTTTCTCCATTGACTTTCCCCAAAACTGGCTTTTCAAAATGGCAAACAAGATAATTAAGAGATAAGATCAGGGTTTTGGTAGTTAGAAATGACATTTTCATGCATATCTGTACATCAGACCAAAAAGAGGGTCAGCTGCGGAGGAAAGAGGAACAGAGGGATCTGGTTCCAAACGAGGGACAATCCTTCCTAATTAGGGATAGTTGGGAGGTATCATAATGATGGTGATAAGTTGGTGGTAATGGTGGTATAAGAAACTGTGTTCACTCCAGAATAAGAAGCAGTGCTTGTGGTAAGAAGCCAACAAGTAATTCAGTCTCATAAGACATCTCTTTACTATGAGGAAGGGTCAGATATCTTCAAAGTGTACCTGTAGTGTAATAAACCCTAAACTTGGAAACTATCTACAGGCAACATGAGTTTTATCTTCAAAAGTGCCCCTGGAGTTTTCAAATTTCTGAATGCTTAAAGTATAACTAAAAGCACTTCAATCTGGCTAGAGTGGTGAGGTGTCAAGTATTTATTGCTGTGTTCCTGTTAGGGTGATTCATTTTCTCTGATTGTCCTGAACACCAATGTCACCAGAAATACAAATGATGGGTTAACGAGTTGCCACCATAGCAGAATTAGGGGAAACCTTCCAATGGGGACAATTATGAGAGGATTTCCCTCGCATTATAAAGAGATTATCTCACTTCCTGTTGAGTCTACAGGGCAGGACGTAAAAGAAAATCTCAGTAGTGAGATACAGAACCCATAAAAAAAACAAAGCTGACAATGGTATTAAATCTTCCTAACGCAATCAAAAAAAAAATGACTTTAGATATACTTTGATATGTAAATTACAACCTTCTGCAAAAAGATGTTTTTGTCTTTCCTCTTGCCTCTTTATGTCTGATACATAAGAAGCCTATTTTATAGCAGTCGAACGACTTAAAGTGTTGTACTGTAATGAGCCTTTTTTCCCCATCTCTAAAATATTGCTTTTTGTCATTTTGAAAAACTGGTATAAAGTAACAGAAGCAGTGAGAAAAAAAGCACTTGTGAGTTTAACCAAAGCCATTGGTGTGTTGATACTTCATGGCCTGATTAGCTGGGGAACATGGCAGGCGATGGTGTCCTTTTGTCTACCTAATTTGTCATAAAAGGTGTCCTTCTTTCTCATCTTAGTAAATTGGGGGATATGCATTAGGGATGCACCGATACCAGTTTTTCGGTATCGAGTACGAGTACCGATATATTTTTTTTCCGGTACTCGCCGATACCAGAAGTCCCATTAAGGAAGCCAGGTGGCGTGTAATGACTCACCAGCTGGCTTCCTGATTAGCTGGGAAGCCGTCTCCACGCTTCTCGTCACCAGGTGACAAGAAAGCATGGAGGCGGCTTTCTGTCCAATCAGGAAGCCAGGCACCGTGGAAAACATGGAGGCGGCTTTCTGTCCAATCAGGAAGCCGGGCGCTCCCTCGTCCCGAGGGAGCATGGAACTGGCTTCCCGGCCAATCAGGAAGCCGGGCAGCGTGTAATGACTCGCTGCCCGGCTTCCTGATACCGGAAGCTCAAGTGTCGGCTAGGTATCAAAGCATTAGGGAGAGTACGAGTACTCGCTCAAATACTCGGCATTGGCACCGATACCTATACTAGTATCGGTATCAGTGCATCCCTAATATGCATACACATAAGTCTCTCCTCCCAACCTACAGTCCCTTCATTAGGTAAACACACTGGTCTATGCCATTGCACACCTGTTAATTTACCTGTATGATTTTGTATTGGTGGGGAAACCAGAGATGGTGAAGAGAATGCATCAAGTCTCCAAGGAAATGTAACCAGTTGGCCAGCCCACGTGTGGCATCTCAATGTTGTGCAGTCTGGCTGCTTAGATCGGTTACATTGATGTCTTACATAAGTGAGGGCAGAGATGGTGAGGTACGCTACCTTGTCACTCCAGCTGTTGTCAAACTACAACAGTAGTAGTTTGACAACCGCTGGAGTGTCGAGTTTGCCTACCACTGGGTTAGACCCTTTGTTGCAATTTTTTATGCTTTTACCTGCTAGGGTGATCCCCCCACCACCGCCACCACCTTCATTTGTCCTGGTGATCAGTCACCAAGACAGAAAGGGTAAATCCAAAAACTTTGCGTTGTCATCAGAGCAAGAAGTGAGGGGCAAATCTTCCAAAAGGGACCTTTTGAAGGCTCTCTAGGAGGGAACTTCCTCTACTTTTGTAGAGATCTGCTCTCATTTCCTGTTGCAACTCCAGGATTGGAAGTGATGGGAGATCTGCCACGGGGACAGAAAGAAAATAATAACCTGATATGGGTTATCCAAAACGTTGGCTTTACATACAACTTAACAGTGACCAAGGCCCTTTCCGTAGTGTTTGTTTTTATTGATCTGCCCTTTCTAGGCCACAGAGGTAATTGCTATTTGGCTCTTTTATTTACTTAGATATGTTCCATCCAGTCCTGCAAATTTTTTTGGTCTAGGTGGTTTTGTACTTTTATCGTGGCTTGCAGATCAGAAAACCTTTCATCTCACGCAGCTCTTTACCCTCTGTTTCTACAGTTTCTAGTGTACATCTTGTCTTCCTTCCGGTGGTTTTGTAGTGATTGTCCCCTGAGTGCTGATATGCGCAGTAATATGGCCGAGCGGTTTATGAAACAAGTATTTTTTTTTCCTTTTCTACTTTGTTGGCAATCTAACAAAAATCCAGCTGAGGATTTATCAAGTGAAGGCTGGTGTCTTTATTTTTATACATCAGATGGTTTGAAAGACTTGTGGCTCCTTTAGATATTAAAAACGTGCTTAATGCATTCGGTTAAAGAACTCTGGTCTAAATAAAAACTTTTCTAGTCTTTCTGATGGCAGAGCTGTTTGAATCTCTAAATAGAGCTTATTAATAATTTTGTCTCCTATTCTGAAACTGGGATTGCAGTCGTTGGAAATATTAAAGCCAGGCGCCCAGAATGGTTTTTTTTTTTCCCTTTTCTCATTGTCCATTCGGATGTAAGGAGAACCTGTAAGAATAAGGAAAAAAACTGCTACTACTGACCTGTATTGAAGGTATAAGCCCTGACAGGCTGTCATTCTTACCATTCATTACTACTTATTAAGCAATTGACCCAGAGCAAGCATGCAGTCAGTGCAATCAGAGCCTTGACCTGCTTTTTGTTTTGTGTTAGACTGACAGCCAGGCAGCAAGCCTTTTCAGATGGAAATCAACAATGGCACCCCATTTTGTGTGTTTTACATGACTGGTTTCCTCAAAAGACTCATTCACATGGGAGTGCACATTTGTGCGGCGTGCATGCCCGTGCAAAGCCCTGCTCCCTCGCGGGACAGGTGGTGCAGTGTGTTATTGCGTGCAGCCGCTTGTGCCTCCTTTATGGTAGGACGCGGTGACATGCAGACAGTGTGCGTCCAAGTGAGGGCACCCAGACCTGCAAGGATGTGCGGCTTTGGTTTGTTGTGTAAATACGTGCAGCCGCGCCCTGCCATAGGGAGGTACAGGAGGCTGCACGCAATTGCTGGCAGCACCTGTCCCTCCCGGGAGCAGATCTCTGCATGGGTGAGCATGCTGTATGGCTGTGCATGCTCGTGTGAATGAGCCCTAAAGCTGGCATTACACCAGTAGAAATTTGAGCAAAAAAATCTGGTATTTGGAACGTTCATATAGTAAATGGGGTCCAATTGACTATTGTTTTCGACCGCAGTGGCGGAAAAAAAATCAAAGGAGCAGGATAGAAAATTTTTTCGTGTACAAGATTCTGTGACTGTGGCTTTCGCTCTGTAAACTTAATTCTTCTCTAAAAATTGAATGTTAAAACCAAACAAAATTTTAAAACAACATTCAACAAGATTTTGATCGCGCTATTGAACTCTCTGATGAGATTTTTCATATGAACGTTCTTATGAAAATCTGCCAGTGTATGGCCAGCTTAAGAGGAGGGGGAAGCATGCACACTTGATGTGGTTGTTTCAGATCATTGACTTTCCAAGTGATGAAAATAAGGATGACTGTGGAATAGTGATGAGGGTGATCTTGGTGCAAGCCCAGTGTCCCATCACACTCCAGACCGGTTTCCAAATTAAAATGAATCCAATAGGTGCTGTAGTGACCTGTGGATGGCACCACATACGCCGAATGTAGAAGAGATGGTCACCAGCACACCAGGGGTCCACTTTATCGCTCCTTCTTCTTTATTGACGTCAGTTAACACGCAGTTCTGAAACATTGCATTTTCCTGGCATATTATGTGGTGTGCTGGTCACTATCTCTTTTACATTTGGTGCAAGCCCAATTTGCCTGAGTTTGCCCAAGCCTCTCAAAACGCTGAGCGCCCCCCCTTCTCTAGACCCAGTCAGTTGCTATGTATCACAAAAGGGTGGGGAATGCCGCTGCAACTGCCGCCACGGATTGGGTCAGGAGGAAGGGGTGGTAATCAGTTTTGAGCGGGTTTGGCCAAACATGTGCATTTTTATGCATTACCATTTGAAGTCTATGGAGTCAAAAACGTGATTCTACCTGGGCGAAAAAAAGCTTGTTTACTTTTTTGCAGCATGACGCTCAGATATGTACAGGCACCATTGAATGTAATGAGAATCTTTATATTGAGCATTGTTATACTTTGGGAAACTCCCAACAAATTGCTCCATTGTAAATGGGGGTAAATGTTTTTCAGACCTCCTGTCAGCTAATATACAGTGTACTGACTGAGCTGATCCGCCTCAATTTTCTCATGCTGCCCTAGTTTCCAAAATGGCCGCTGTTGTGTAAACAACAAGCGCGCACAAGAGTGGGTTAGTTTACCTCACTTCTGATGCTGAGCCGATTTCATGACCTCGGCTTACGGCATCTGCACTAAATAAACATTTTACATCCCGATCACATGTTGCATCAGACATATCTGAGCTCCATTTTAAACCATTCAGTAAACATTAGCAGACGATCCTGTGTAAACACGGGAGACTGTAATTCTGTCTCACGGCCTATCATTTGCGCAAAGTGGGGGGTTAACGGCAGTGTCATATTAGGACAGCGTGTGTACGGCCCAGTGTTGCTCTCTAGGGAATGTATGGATTGCTTGCATAGCTGACTGTGTAGGCCGGGCTTGGGATTCCTGTAAATGTGACAAAAGTCTATTCACTTGTCTGAGGCGGCAGGCTCCAAGGCGTGCTTTACATTCCTAAAGGAACGGTCACATTTGGTGAGTTGGTGGCTGCGCAGAGCACAATCGCCAACCTGCTGGCAGAGTCGTCCGTTGTGACATGCCCGCCTGACAGAAGCGGCCTTCCTTATCACCCGTCCAATCTATTTCCCGATGCGGGGTGACAGCAGGAAGCCGAAAGTCTGCTCCGTGCAATCTAAACTGACACATGGACAGAACGGTTGTAACTCATTGAATGTGTCCGTTGCAATGCGCGGCGACACGAGAAGACAGGCCGTATGGCTCATGAAACCTGTCTCCCTCAATGTCATGCGACATCAGGACACCGCGTAACCTGCTGTGTCTGTCCTGCCTTTCAATTAAGGTGATGGCACGGCAGGGGAAGAAGGGACACTTGTGTGAGCTGCTCTGGCTGCGGGCAGCACGATGGCGGGGAGGCATATGTCCACCTGAAGATATCATTGTCACGCTGCTGTTTGATGGCGGGCGCAAGTAGGACACCCTACGTTTTTTTTGCTGTCCTCTGCTCAGTCTATGATTTCAGGACTTGGAGAGCACCAAAATGTAGTTCATATGGCGTCTAACGGCTGGTTATGTGCCCTTGTCTTCCTTTAGGCCAGAGGCAGCCAATCTTTGGCCTTCCAGCTGTGGTAAAGCTACAAATCCTATCATGCCCATGGCTATCAAGTTGTACAGTGACTTATGGGACTTTTAGTTTCACAATAGCTGGAGGTCTGAAATTTGGATACCCCTGCTTTAGGCTTTGCATGCATGGGCAATTTTTGTTAAATCTTGGCTTGTGGATGCTTAGTATCACATTAACTGCGTTGTTGTAGCCAGGATCTGTAGCATCCACGCATCTCTGATTATTTTGCATCTCTTTAGTTCATTTCTGGGGCAATTTGTAGCTGGGCGTTGGATAGCGAGCTCTTGCGTCTATGTAGCTGGCTCTAAAAAGCAAATCACTCAGCAACTTAAACTGCAATCTGTGAAGATCGCAGCAACTTCAGCGGTTTGCAGTTTATACTTTTCTTAGCAACGACGCACTGCTACAAAACCACCCTAAGGCTGGCCATGCACTAGGAGATTTTATTCTTTTTCAGTTCTATGGGCTGAACAAGAAAGATAACTCTTGATTCTGCCATTCATGTATCCCCCCTCAAGTCTATTTAAGCCCCATAGACACCTGAGCACTTTGTTGCGCATTTTCCAAAGTGCTACAATACTGGAAGAATCCCATTGTTTTTAGTGGTGCCCGTTTACACCTGAGCATTGTGTCGGTTGTTGTTCCAAAAAGTATGTGAGCTTTTTTGGGGGCAGAATTGTAAATTTTTGGCCCTAGAGACTTCAACAGATAACATAACATGCTTGTAACATTCATTTGTTGTGCTATTTCGCACCTAACAACAGTCTTGTCCTAATATCTAGCAGTTGGCATGGAGCTGGAGAGAGTCCAGAGAAGGGCCACGGTACTCATTAGGGGCTGGAGGATCAAAGCTATGAAACAAGGTTGTTAAATTTGGACTTGTTTACGCAAGTATGAGTTGAACTCGATGGACCTGTGTCTTTTATTCAACCTCAAATACTATAACTATGTAAGTTAGTAATCAGTTACTGGCAATAGGGGTAGCGTTTATAACTGAAACAGAGCTAAAGTAATGTTTTGCCCTGGGCTACCCCACCATCTTTGTTTTTTCTCTGACTTTAAGGTATTTTGTGGACTCTTGCTAGGGGCCACTGTGGGATAACAATGGCTTGTGTAAAAGGGCTAGGTGGTGTAGAGAATGCATTGAAGCATACTGTAGAGAAGGACCTTTTGCTCTGTGTAGAAGCAGTGGTCCTTCTGCAGAGGTTCAGCACCTAAAGCTGTCCAATCAGAAAAATGCATTCTCCCTGCTGATTGGAGAGCTCTAGCTCTGACTCAGCAGGAGGCTGAGTCAGGAAGTCCACTGCTTCCACACACAGAGCAAGGGTCCTTCTCTGCAGCATGCTGGTAGGGGACAGGCTTTTCTACTTGGGCTATGATTGCTTTCTAAAGGAAACAAACTGTAAAGGTGCCCATACACCTTACAAACATCGCAAGACTTTTGTCTTGCGATGGTTGTAAGATAATAAAAAAAACATATGATCTGCCCATCTTGGACAGGCAGATCGTACTTGCAATAATCGCAAGCCCGCCCCGCTGAGGGGCGGGCTTTAGATGACGGCAATGCTGAATGGGCAGTGTGCGCATGCGCACACCGGCCCGTGCGGCATTTGTCTTACGAGCACGCCACAAACCAGCTGAAAATCGTACGATTTTCGGCTGGGTTTCAAACATGCTCGTAAGACAAAAGACGTGTGACCGTATAGTAGAAACGGTTGCACGCCTTCCACACACCTGCCGATTATCGTACAATCGCGGGATTTCTCGCAATTATCGTACGATAATCGCCCGGTGTATGGGCACCTTAATACTTTCCACACCTTCTGTTTTGATGCACCTGGAATGTACTTAGCTGATTCAAACAGAAATTCCAACTGGGCTTTAACGATGCATCATATTGGTCAGTGTTACCATCTGGAGCTGTTTTCTCAAAACCACCAATTGGTGAACAGTGAAGGCGTGAAAACAATTTTTCAAAATTTTACCTTTTTTGTCCGATAAATATGAATTTTTGGCCATTTTGTATTCTCCCTTTGGAGCCATCAGGTGGACTGGAAGACATTGTTTGTTTTTTTCCTGGCAGTTCAGCTTTAAGTTATTGAACTTAGAGATTTAAAGTGACACTAAACTCAGGAGTTAAATCTTAAAAATACATTCAAGTACCTTAACTATTACGAAAAATTTACCTTATTTGTGTATCACTCGGCTGTAGATCATCAAATCATCTCTGAATTGGTGCGGACACTGTCCTTCCTTCTGGAGGGGGGGCTACTTTTGTTCCCTATGGTCCCTGTGTGTGTTATAAAGTAGTCACTGCTCCAAGCTCTCTCCCGGGATGGACTACAATCTCAGTGCAAATTAGTAAACTTAACATGAGATTGTAGTCCATCTTGGTTGTAGTCCATCTTGGGAGTGAGCTTGGAGCGGTGACTACTTTACAGCACACACAGGGACCATAGGGAACAAAAGTAGCCCCGCTCCAGAAGGAAGGACAGTGTCCGCACCAATTCAGAGATGATTGGAGGATCTACAGCCGAGTGATACACAAATAAGATACAGTATTGTTAATAGTTAAAGGTACTGGAATGCATTTTTAAGATTTAGCTCCTGGGTTTAGTGTCATTTTAACTCCTTTATTCTAGTTCCAGGTTTTGCTTTTGGATTGGGGTTTTCGATTTTTAAATATAATTGAGACTATGAAAATGATTTTTTTTGGCATTTAGAGTAAGCCCCAAAGCAAGCTAAAAATTATTCATTATTTCTGGAATTAAGAAACACTGGTTGTTCTGAAGGCTCTTGTGGATTATCGCAATGTCCCCCCCAACAAAAGGCAGCTTGTGTTCTGCTCCGCTTCCCTTGGACTGTGTGTATTTTAGACGCAGTCACGCTGCTTTGAGCTCAGTCAGCAAACACAATGTATCCAACAAATACTGTATGTGTTTAGCGGAGTCGTCTCTGGAATGCCATTGTTCAGAGACAAAGAATTCTGTCTACAGATACGCACCAGCCAGCCTGCGAGAAATTACAGCCAAGAAGAGCCACATCATTATAGGCCTGGTCATGTGACTGGCATGACGCTCGCTGCATTTACTGTAACTGTTCGGCGCTGGTTTGATTGCCTCTGTCCCTGGCTGGCTGGGCTTGTAGTTCCCCAGTGTTTGAAGAATCCCTGCCTGCTGTAGCTTTTTAAGCTACAACTTGAAAACTGTGGAATTATAGGTTATTGCACCCCATCAAATCTCTCCTTGGCACACTGAGTCACCCACCTTTCCTTCTCCCAGTTCCATATCCCTCCCCCACCCACTGCCTTTTGACACAAAGAGCTTCTCCCACATGCACCCTCCCTATACTCTCGTACTTGGAAAATTTAAGCTTTTTACCATGTATGACTATATCTCTACAGTCACACTAAGCACGTATTCTTCTTCTCCCCACAGGCACCTTAATGGTAGCCATATATTTCTTTTGTTTAGCCTTGCGTGATGAACAAAAGAAAACACTTGATTCTCACATCCACGTTTAACAGCGTGGATATTCTCTATATTGGTTAGCGATATAAGTTTCCTCTCTGGTACCCACATCCAGGCAAGAGTTGTATTTCAGCCTGACTCTTTCAGTTTTGAAATCGACCTTACCATCACTATCCATAGGAACACTAAGCCCTTCCTCATCCACTCTTTTTGAACACTAAGCCCCTACCCATCTATTCTTCTTTGGTACACTAAGCTTTCACCATCCACTCTTCTTTGGTATACTATGCCCCTACCCATACACTATCCCCTACCATTACATTCCTCGTTGGTACACTAAGCCCGTGCCCATACACTCTTTGTGGGTACACTAAGCCCCTAACCATCCATTCTTTTTTGGTACACTAAGCCCTTACCCATCCAATCTTCATGGGTACACTAAGCCCTTCCCCATCCTCTCTTCTGTGGTACACTGTCTATACCAATCTACTCTTCTTTGGTACACTAAAGTCCCTGCATATATAATCTTTTTAGGTACATTTACCATCTCCCCACTAACTCCTCTTTGACATTCCATGGACCTCTACATACACTCTTCCCCGTGACACTAAGCCACACACCACCTACTCTTCTTAAGTAAGCTTAATATCTTCTAACACACTCTTCCTAGACACTTTATAAACATCAATACCCACTCTTTTGAGGCACCTCCCCAGCCATTCTTCTTGGGCACACCATGCCCTCACCCAGCCACTCTTCTCACCTTCCCACCTACTCTCTTCCTAGACACAAAACACCTCCTTACCCACTCTTCTCAGGCACACTAAGTGTCTCTTGGCCTGGTTCTTAGGAACAGTAAGGGTGCTATAGATAGGGTGCTATTTTTAAAGCAGGAATAGATGGATCTCAGCTTTTCTTTTCACGGAACTTCACAGTCTTGTTTAATTCCTGTTTTTCCAGTCAATAAAAATGTCAAGTGTTATATAGACAAACAAAATGCTGCGGTGATAAAAACCAGTGAAAACTGGCTAATCTGGGGAAAAGGTGAATCAACACAAAAAAGTTTAAGAAATGCACTTTCTCCAGTTTCTCTCATGGAGAATATTGGCTTACCAAGTCAAATGTGCTATAAAAAAAAGTCCAAATCACAGTCTGTGTGTGTATGTGTTATATATATATATATATATAAAAAGAGAAAAATATATATGCTTATAGTTTTTTACAAAGGCAAAAATGGGGAGATTTGAAAGGGGAATGGGGGTGACAAAAATGCTTATCATGGCTTTGTAAATGGGTAATTAATCACCACTTGGCACAATTAACCCATCCCCATTCATTTACTTTTGCCATCACGGCAAGCTCTGCCCTGTGCACATGCTACTCACCTTTCATAGAACAAACTGTTGCCAGAGTATACTAGGACTTGATGTTCCTCAACAGATGAAAAGCCATATGTTGCCTAAGCCCGGTCTAGTGCCAACATGAATAGAGTTCTATCACTACAGTGCCCTGTTACATAGCCACTGTCCTATAAACTATAAACTGTCCAGTGGAGACCAGTATCAACAGAATCATCCTTCACCCTGTCCCCGGCCATCTCTCCGGCTACAGCTAAGCAGTCCCTTCAAATTTTCAGCCAAGAGACACGCAGCTCTAATCCAAGCATAACACGTTTTCCATTGGAAAAAACGTGTGACACTTGGGTAAAAGTTGTTAAAATCTTGGGTGAATAAACCCCTTAAGGTGAAAGTCAAGATTATTATTTATTTTTTTTTCATTTGTATCAGTCCACCACCTCTATGTCCTCCCACAGAGGGTGATTGACAGCCCCGTACTCTGTCTCATGCCTACTGAATGTCTTCCAGTGCAAATTTCCACCCAGGATCATCTGACCCCATCAAATGTGAACAAATTGAGCCTCTGCATAGATCCATACCTCCCAACTTTCTAAGATGGTAAAGAGGAATGCCTTCCAACACAATGTGTTTAGACGATGGACACAGCCCGGCCATGCCCCCTGTTATGCAGGCCATTAAGAATTTGTATGCCAAAAATAATGGGTTAAACCCAGAATTGTCTTTGCTCACCATTCCTTTTCATTAATTTTGGCTTTTCGAAATGGCAAATGATAATTAAGAGATGACATAAAGGCTTTAGTGCAGAATAACGCTTTTGGTAGTTAAATAGAACCTTTTTAATTAGATATCTGTATATCAGACCAAAAAGAGGGGCAACTGAGGAGTCAAGAGGGATCTTGGTTCCAAATGAGGGACAGTTGGGAGGTAAGCAGATCTATTCTCCTAAGCTGCATCTTTTGGAATACGAAGCGGGCCAGCATGGTTATATTATTGCTTATTAGTGTTTTTATGGTACTTTTATGATTTATTTTTTATAAGTGAAAGTTATAGGTACATGCACCAGGGGCTTTTCTACATAACTATGTCTTTATTCTGCATATTTTCTGTTTTTCCCACGGCAACCCCTTTTACTGGGACAGCGCCCGGAAGGCACCCTACGTTGGATGCTCTTTTGTATCCAAGGCAGTATGAACATAGCCCAAAAGAGGATGTACTTGCTGCTATTCTCAGATCACTTCCCCATTTCCGTTTTTGTGATTCCAGGCCCAGCCGGCTGTTCGCGCAGGCAGTCAATGGCAAATCGGCAAGGAAACGTGATATTCTGCCAGTTTCACCGAGGAGTTGTTTATCCATATACAACTTGCATCTGTTTCCAAAGACAAGTTAAACGTAGACCGCGGAGATCTGAATCATTAGGGGGTAGCCCTTTAATCCTTATACGGTTTTGTAATTTCCACCGTTGCAGCGTCCTCCTATTACCCATATTGCTTTCCTGACCCCAGCCATGTTTTTGGCATCATTATCTCATTTTTGAAAATTGTTTATCTTAACAGCTTCAGCGTATCGGGGCTGTGCTCATTATCCAAGGCTTCACTGCCCACGCTGCTGTCTTATGAAGAATAATAAGATAATGGTTTGATAAAATAAAGAGGCGCCCTGCGTTGTGGGTGTTTAGTAAATGAATTTGTACGTGGCTCTGTCTGCCCACCATCTAATCATGTCGGGCCTGCTAGGTCATGTGGCCTCCTGACGTAGGCCATGAGGCTGTTCGCGTAATTAATTGCTGCCCACTGAGGTGACAAGGACAAGGTTAAATGAGCCATCTGCCTGAACCTGATTGTCTCTTTCTCCGAGGCTTCATTTATGGAGCAAACAGGAAGTTTATTTGCTGCTCACAGCAACCATATAATGGTTTGTCCCCATTTTCTAATTAACCACAGAAAAAGTTGCATCTGATTGGTTGTTAGGAGGCAGCGCGTCTATGTCAATTTGCTTTAGTATTTTTTTTAATTCAATCCAAAATTGATTAGATGTCCATTTCAGCAAAACATGAACATTTTCCATTCAAACTGGCTCCAGGGACTTAATATAATTTACTGTGAGGCTTTTATGTACCTGCCATATATATTTGGTACTTCCCTGTCTATATATTACATTTTCATTGTAGCGTGTGGACCCACCCAGTATTCTTTTGAGCTTAACAGGACTACTTTAGGCAGTTGGAGTGTAGCTGGTTGAAGGGCCGTAAGTCTGGGTGCATCTGCAGCCCCTATTGTTGTAAGTGCTTGTGAAGTCTGTGCAGTGGGCCCAATATTGTGATGTTCAACTTCCTAGATATGGGGAGCCTTAAGTCCTTTTTTGACATCACTAATGGCCTTTATTGTCAGTGTATATATAGCAATATAGGAGAAAGCCTACAACCAGTCCTGTAGAATATTTGCAGACCATCTAAAACTGAGGACATGTTACAAGAGACAGCTAATACTTTCCTATTGAACAACAATACTGCCACATTTATGATCCTACAACGTCTTTAAAAATTACTGTTGTTGTATCCAATGTTCCTCACAGCAAGCTAAACTAAACCAAGTCCTTTATCTAGCATTAGCCAGTCTAATGAGTATTTTCCCTTAGTTGCTCATGTTCTGACTCTGGCAGTGCAGATACTGAGTATGGAACATCAATTTTGGTAGTGTGGATACTATAGTAGTTTGTGACCGTCCTCATTGTGCACATATGGCCCTTGAGCACTCCCTTTGACCTCCTACTGAACACAGAACCTGTGCAGAGTGAGGTAAGGTGCTCCAAAGTTTTCCCTACATCAAAGGTCAAATGATGGGGAGCCTTAGTCCAAGAACACGTTATCTCGTTCTGTTCTTGTTCTTAGTAAGCACCTAGATAGGGAAAACCCTGGATGCTAGGGCCACACAGGAAGTACCAGAGGTCTGCACATGACCCTTAGGGCACCAACTGGCCCCCAGGGGCTTAGTACATAAAAGTGTTTGCCCTCAACAAGTGGTCGCTGTCCCTGCTGAATCTTCAGACACCGGACTAGCATGGACTATAAATCTGACATGTCCATTAAAGAGAAACTCAAGGAATGAGCTAAATTAACCCTTGCAGTGGGTGGGGCTACCCCTGAACTGCAATGGTTAACTGGTTTGGGCTAGGGGGCTGAATTTAGGAAGATATACTCACTTGATCCTCTGTCCCATCTGGCTGCTTTATAGGTACTCTTTTGAGAAATGTTGACCACTATGACTGATGTTGAGGAATAATGATACCTGCTGCAATGCCCACCTGCTTGGGGGCCTCAGCTGTCCCTGCCTTTCTGCAGAGTTCTAAGGCCTTTCTGATACCTGCTGCCCAAAACTCAATTTATCCAAAACCTTCTCACCGTACTGAAATAAACAATGTGTAAAAACTCATGCTCTGCGATTGATACATTGAATGATCGGAAGCAATGGTTATTTCCCTGCATGGTAATGTCTTTCATCCCTCCGTGCCAGATAAATTATTTTCTCCTAATTCGTTTGGTCGCCGGCCAAGTCTGTAGGCCTCTCCGGGCTCCTGCGGTTACCATTCCATTAACCGCCTCGCTTCCGCAGACCCCGCTTGCTGACCGGGTCCGCAATCATCCATCAGTACCGGGACCTCATTTAGAAAAGTAAAAGAAAATGTTTAATCACACAGCTCTGCGAGAAGGGGAAAGACCTTGAAGAATCGCCCTCATTAGATGCTGTAACATGAGGATAAAGAATCAGCGAGAGAAGGGAGAAGATGGAAATGCTGGGGAGAAAGATGGACAGCAAGGTTAAAGAACCTTGAAGGGAAATGGAGATGGACACAATCCTGGAAAATACCTGGGGGGAAAAAAAAAAGCTTAAGTATGTTTAATAATTTTGATTCTACAGCTGCCAAGTGAGGTAGTTTATAGACCTGATTTAGCAATAATTGCCGTGCATATGGACATTGCAAGTACTGTAGATCTGCTTGGCCAAAGCATTTAGACTGTAACTTGTTGAAAAGTAGAAAAATGCCCTCCAGTCGACCTAAATCCTTTGGAAGGATTCTAGCAAACATTATTGTAGATGCTTACTTTCTTCTGTCCTGTAGACAATGACCTAGGCATTGGCAGCATTTCCTACAGAAGGCTTCTAAGTTTTTTGAGAGTCTACTTTTACAGTGATCACCCAAACAATCTGAGTGGTGTAGTAGTTGCATAGTTACTAAGGTTGAATAAAGACACATGTCCATCGAGTTGAGCTTCAGCCTGGTTATCATTTTATTGATGTAAGAAACTTTTAAGGCCTCATTCACACAAGAAAAGGCCGGCACGTACAGCTCAGTGCTGCGTGCACGGTCATATTGGGCAGCTCCCGGGAAGGACAGGTGCTGCATGTGATTAGTACGCAGCCCCTGTCCTTCTCTATGGGACTACGTGGCCGTACGCCTCCCTACGCTCACCCCAAGTGCAGGTCCGTAGGCCTCATTCACGAGAAAAGGCCGGCACGTACAGCTCCGTGCTGCGTGCATGGCCATATCGGGCAGCTCCTGAGAAGGACAGGTGCTGCGTGTGATTAGTACGCAGCCCCTGTCCTCCTTCTCTATGGGACAACGCCACCCTAGGCTCACCCCAAGTGCAGGTCCGTGCGGGTGCCCCGGCTCGGACGCAGACAGGATCCATCCTGTCAGCGTAAGAGTACAGACACCCGCATGGACGTGCAGGGCGGGTGAGCGTAGTTCAGGGTACGGCCGCGTAGTCCCCTAGAGAAGGACAGGGTCTGCATACTAATCACACGCAGCACCTGTCCTTCCCAGGAGCTGCCCGATACGGCCGTGCACGGAGCTGTACGTGCCGGCCGTTTCCCGTGTGAATGAGGCCTGAAAGTATGTCGACAGTGATGAAACCACTGTTGCAGGTGATGCTTGTTATTAGACGTCAAGCTTTGTGCAAACTAAAGCGCTTCGCAAAATTCTTGGTGCTATGTAATTCCTGTATAAAAATAATCTGGGGAAAATCCGTGAGCCAAGCGCGCAGGGGGTGATGGTTCCTAATAAACATAGGCAGGTAAGTGTGGCCAGTAGAATGGGTATGATTGATTACCCAGAATCCCAAAATGTATGCTTGGCTCTGCCAAGTATATGAGTTAGCTAATAAGAGCAGGGAAAATCCGGTAGACCGCATGTGTAATGGCTAAGTCAGATACAATGGGATGGCCCTCTTATTTTTGGAGTATTGGTATAACTGACCGAACCATGAACTGCATTAAAACCTTACTAGCTACTGATATTCACTTTGTTTCACTTTTTTATAATAAAATGGCATTCCTTGAGCTCCAGCCCAGTAACACTGCCAAGGCTGAGGTGATGTCATCTCCCAGTGATCATTCAGGCTTTACTTTATAACTTTGAAGCATTGATAATAGGTAGATTTAGGATTAATAAAGAGTACCACTGATTTCATATAGCACATATAGGATATGACTAGGTGCTCATGTGGTTTTTTTAGTGTAATTTTACCAGAAAATTGGGGGGTG
>NW_017306434.1:176531-190074 GCF_000935625.1 Nanorana parkeri
TTAATATGATCAAGTAATAAATTAATGACTATTACAGAAGACCGCTAAGTGCTTTTTATTCCTACAACGGTTTATTTTGGTTTATGATAAATGTGTATTTATTACCTCTCACAAACATTTCAGTACAAGCCCTGGCAATGTATATATCTGCCTTTTTCTCTCCAGAAGGGCTGAGCCATCGTTGTGCAGGCATAATCCAGGGTTACCATCTGCTTCCAGGACTGAAATGCCCATCTCCGAGATGGCATAGTCATGTAAATCCCAGTGTCTGTCCTGTTGACATCATCTAAGCCTTGCCAAGTCTTGTTACCGGAATGGTTTCTTTTGGTTTATGATATATGGTATTTGGTAGGTAGCACCAACCTGAAATGAGAAGACGAGTCTATCTATGTAGGTATTTTATGGTATTTGTTTGCCAAAATCCGTATTTATGGGTATTACTATTTTAAGTTTGCACACAGCATGCATAAACTCTACAAGAAAAATGTATCTGATACTAGGTCCATTCAAAGGATAATAAATCTAATGTGAGATTCCCTTTGCCCAGGTCTGGGTCTGTATAGGTCACACAGGCCTACAACAAGGGTTAATCAGCACGTCGTCTACGAATCTGTTTGGTTTATCTTTGTGATGCATCTTGTTACCTGGCTGGTTTCTTTTGGTTTATGATGTATAGTATTTGGTAGGAAGCACCAACCTGAAATGAGAAGGCGAGTCTATCTATGTAGGTATTTTATGGTATTTTTTGCCAAAATCGGTATTTATGGGTATTACTATTTACACTTGCACATAGGATGCATAAACTCTACAAGAAAAATATATCTGATGCTAGGTCCACTCAAAGGATAATCTAATGTGAGATTTGCTTCGCCCAGGTCTGGGTCTGTATAGGTCACATAGGCCTACAGCAAGGGTTAATCAGCACGTCGTCTACGAATCTGTTTGGTTTTCTCTTTGTGACACATCTTGTTACCTGACTGGTTTCTTTTGATTTATGATATTTGGTTGGTAACACCAACATTAAATGAGAAGGCGAGTTGAGCCTATCTACTGTATATAGGTATGTTATGGAATCTTTTGCCAAAATCTGTATTCATGGGTCTTTACACCTGCACATAGCATGCATAAACCCTACCAGAAAAATGTATCTGATGCTAGATCCACTCAAAGGATAATAAATCTAATGTAATATTTCATTTGCCCGGGTTTAGGTCTGTATAGGTCACACAGGCCTGCAACAGGGTTAATCAACACGCCGTCTACGAATCCGTTTGCTTTTTCCTTCGTGACACATTTCATCCTAACATCGTAGGCATGGCATTATAAAAAGAAAGGCCAGCCAATGAAATCATCCACATCCCTTAATATCGTATGATAAATTCACAATTGTATTCCATTTTGCTGCAGCACATCTCCTCCATGGGAGCCACCTCTGCAGATGTTTAAGCCATGACTTGCAGCATGGCACAAATGGCACGTACTGATGCCCATTCTCCAATTCCTTTTGGAATATTATATATCAGGGAGTCTTGTCTTGACTTGAAATATTATAGGCAGTAAAAATCTCCCTGTTGCGTGCGCGGTAGGTTCGGTATGGATTTTAGCCCTAAATCTCACTCGTTTTTTGTTTCTTCTCCATTTTTCTCTCACTTTCCCTCCAGAGTTGGCTCCTTTTTTTTTTTCCGATTTCTATCTTGATCGTTTTACCTAGGACGCCATTTTGCTCTCTCGCTAACTCGCCATCCATCATCCTCCCGTCTATCTCTCTATCCCTCACTGGCCTGGCTTGCTCTGTATCTTTCCAGCTCCGTCTCTTTGGGACACACTATCTATCAATGCTCAGGCCACAAGTAAACAGCCTTTAGCCGGCTCGCCGCAGCTGTAAACGTCGGTTATTAATGATCACATCGAGTTCTGGTGGAAAAAAAAGGTGCGGGAGGGCTGATTGTGCTTCTCGTAGCTGCAATCGAAACCGATAGAATCCTGACACTTCTACCAATACAATTTTATATCGCTTATTAAAGGGACTTGAGACCCCCTAATGCCTCAAATAAACAATAAATGTCAAAAAAAAAAATTAAATAAAACAAATAATTCAAAGGAAAAAAGTTAGGGGTTTGGCGCAAGTAGACTTTGCGATACAGCAACAGAAATTGAGGTCTTCACCATCATTTAAAGCTCGGGTAGGCAACCTCGGCACACCAGCTGTTTTAGAACTACCAGTCCCATGAGGCACTGCAAGACTCTGGCAACCACAGGCATGACTCCTAGATGATTGAATTGTAGTATCACCACAGCTGAAGGTCCAAGGTTTCCTACCATTGATTTAAATGGTCATTCCACCTAGGTACAGGTCAGCAGTGTAACTATGGATGATGGGGCCCCATAGAAAAACTAGTAAGAGGCCCCTTGCTTTCTACCCTCCATGCTCAATGTAATCCTTCTTGCAATCCAAAATCCTTTTTGTCTTTGTAGCAGTCTTATAGAGGTTCCCAAATTGTGGGTACGTTAAGTTTATCCAAATCTATTTGCCAAAGGCTATCGCAACTTATATAAATTATGTAGACAGAATGAGTTGGGGCCCCCAGCACTGCTGGACCCCATAGCAGTTGCATGGTTTGCTATTGCAATAGTTATGCCCTAGGTATAGGTGTGTTCTGGTGGGCTGAGGGCTCCCTTGGCTTCTGTTTTGGATACTCCATTGGGATTGAGTGAAATTAGGGAGTTTTTATTTTCCCAGAAATGTTGTCCAAAATCCGGAACTTTTGGTGAAATGACTTGGAGTCCATAGAAAAGGCAAAACTTTATTTAACCTTTTTAAATGAAGCTCCCTTCTCCAATCCTGGACTTTTTCTTATTATCCTTTATTAATTTTCTTATTATCTTATTTTCAAGATTTTCTTATTATCCTTATTCATTTATATTTTTTTCACAGGAAAATATAAATACAATTGAAGTGATAGCATGCAAAAGGGAAAACACAAATTCAAGGAACACTAAAGAAGTATATCGGGGAAAAAAAAACATCCTCTAAATCAAGGGTAGGCAAACTGCGACCCTCCAGTTCTGGTTTATCTGCCATCAATCCCTACTGTACAAATCACATCATGCATCTGCCTCTGGATGTCATGCCTCTTGCAAAGGCTTATGGGATTTGTAGTTTCACCATAGCTAATGGACCAAGCTTTGCCTGCCCTGAGTCAATGGTTGTCAACTTTAAAGGTGTAGGGGCCCTTTACTGTGGCACCAAATTTTCCATTAATGGTTCTGTCTTTCTGGGAGTCGTATGTGAACTATGCCTGTCTATGAACAGCATATACAGTTAAAAGAGCCTAGAGGTATATGTTAATAGGTTTGCTTTAAAGGGTCTCCATAATTCCCAGCATGACTTCAACATTGCTAGTGTTTTGGTGATTGGCCCAGCACTGGTTGGGGGGATTGGCCTTTAGCCCTGTGTAAACACTGACCATATTTACTTAGAGCAGGGGTAGCTCAAGTCCATCCCTCCGGCTGTTCACCACATCCCTTCCTCTGCCTCTGGAAGTAATGCCTGTCAGAGTCTTGCATTGCCTCATGGCCCTCTACAATAGCTGGAGTTTGACTACCCCTGACTTAGAACTTACACCGGGTTTTTAAACTAGATCAAGGAGGCATTGTATAAATAGGGGGGGGGGAGGGGGAGCTACCAAAATGACCGCCCTTGGTGCAAATGAGCGTGTACACTTGAAGGGACTCATGAGGAAAATTCCAGGGCTCAACATTTCACACTTTGTTATAGGAATAACCAGAAAATTACTATTTGCTGATCTAAGTGTCCTTGCTGGAAGGTATTGTATAATCCTGTCACCTAAATAGGGTGGGGCAAAGTCATTACCAACATTTAGAATGTAATAGAATCTAGAGGACAACCAGCAAAGAGAATTAAAGCTGAACTCCGGGCAAGCAGCTAAATGTATGGATGAAATGCATACACATTTACATACATATATGGGAGCTGTTTTATCTGCAAAAGGTGCACTTATAAAAGCCCTGAAAAACCAGCCTAGTAAAATACTCAGGGGGACTCAGTAGAAGACTGGGGGGCAATCAGTAGACTAAGGGCACTTGGTAGAAGACCTGAGGGAATTCAGAAGAAGACTCGGGGCACATGCCCAAGGTCCCAGGGTCTAGCAACGCCCCCGAAGGCACATTATCTCATAGTAGTGCTAGAGGTCATCAGCCTGGGGCAAATACCTGCCAGGCCTCACATTAGAATCAGCCTTGCTGTTATTGACATCTATTGCTGCGCATTAATTCCTTTGACTAACCCTTTGGTATTTACTCCTTGTATGGCTTTTATCTGTCTGCGTGAACCATGGATAGAATTCAACTCACAGACCACCTTTATCTCCCCCTCCACCATCCTTCAGACAGATTTACTTTATGAGCAAATTTTTGCATAGAGATGATTTGTGTAAATACCGACTATTCCCGTGATTTGCTGCTGATTGCCGCGACGCGCCATAAGAACCTGAGTCCTGGCAATATTTATGGAAATTATCCACGTTCTAAAAAGGATCTACAGTTCCCCCAGCCTTCTCTCGCTTTATTTCCCAGTGTTCAGACATTGTTTAATATGCTTCCTAAGTATAATGTATCAGGATGCTCTGCACCTGTCGAGTCTGTCGGTGCCAGCTTGTGAATAGAGCATGCCAGCTCGGAGTTGGCTTCCAATGGGAGGTATCGCGTCGCTCTAAGGCCTCTTCTTTGTTCTAACTTAAAGTGTAAGTTCACCTTTTGAGAGTCAAAGAAACTTGAAAAATATTTGACGGATCACAATGTATCTGTTTAACGTCTATATGTTTAATTTTCAAAGGCTCCTATCCTTTAATTGACCTCCAGGTAAACCTCTAAATGCAAAGTTGAAACACAAACATTAACTTTTACAGGTGAAACTCGAATAATTAGAATATCGTGCAAAAGTAATTGCAGTAAGTGCTGCAAAAGGGGCCCAAACCAAGTACTGAGTACATATGCCTGCTTGTACTTTTCAGAGGTCCGATATTATTCTATGTACAATCCTTGTTTTATTGATTGCATGTAATCTACTTTTTTGAGGTTGTGGATTTGGGGTTCTTGGGGTTTTCATGAGCTGTAAGCCATAATCATCACAATTATGACAAATCACGGCTTGAACTATCTTGCTTTGCATGTAATGAGTCTATCTCATATATTAGTTTCACCTTTTAAGTTGCATTAGTGAAATAAATGAACTTCGCACGATATTCTAATCGAGTTTCACCTGTATTTACCTACCGTAGGTTGTTTTTCTATTTCCTGCATAGGTGTGCTCTGCAGGGTCTCAGGTAAGTCCAGCACGCTACTGCAACAATAGAGACCGCTGGGGGAGAGGGGGCGGATGACAGCGTGATCCGCGCCCCCCCCCCTGTCTTGGGAGGGGGGCCCAAGATAAAATCTTGCACCAGGGCCCTTTGGTTATTAGGGCTAAATTTACAGCGGGGAAGCCGCCGCTTGTTTTGCACAAGTGATCTCCGTGATGTCGCCGAGATCACTTGTATGCGGCCTGCATACAGGGTACAGGGGGGTGCATTGAGGAACCTGGCCTTGGGGCACCAGGGAGAGTAAATCCAGCCCTGCACATACGCATTGGGAGTTACTTCGTCCCGGCACAAAATTGTGCCAAGGCTGCACAAGGCAAAAAGGAGCATTTAGGAGAGAAGAGCCATACAGAGTCTCTTCTATCACAAAGTGTACCTGTCAGGGGTGTTTAGAAAAGAGGGTGACCCTGTCCCTAAATTTTTGACTGACAGCACTGTAGAGCAAAGGAGGCTGAGGGTGCTGCTGCTCCTCCTCCCAATGCTTTTGCTGTGCAGGAAATTAGAAGAGGCTGTACAAAGCAGTGACAGTTGCTGGAGCTGTGCAATTGCTGTGCGGCCCGCTTTGTGTATGTATCTCCATATCCAGCAGTTACCTGTGGCTAGGAACAGATGAAAGGCCCTGGATGTGTCCAGGACCGGCCATTTGCCCCTAGCTACAAGTAACTGCTGGGTGTGCAGATACATGCAAACAGTGGAGGACAGCTGCGTGCCTGTCAGCCTGTCATTGCTTTGTAGAGACTTTCCGGCCGCAGCTTTTTGCAACCATCTGGGATTGCAGCCGCGCTAATCCCTTATAGGACGAGTGAATGAGACCTCAGACTTTGACTTGTGAAGAAACCAGTTTTTTACCTCTGTGATATGTGCGCCAGATATCCCCCTCCCCCCCATTACCTTCTCCTGCATGGCTCGTCTCTGAGCATGTGCACACCTGGCAGTTACAGATCCGCCACGTTCTAGGGGTTAATCCCCAGTTTGATTTATCTTCAGCGAGGCAGAGGCGCCTTGACCAAAAACTGCGGTAGGATCTTTTGAGTCACATTAAGCCATTTGAGTAACTCGATTATCAAAGATTGTACATTAGGCGCATATTATTTGGCGATTACTTTGCAGCGCCCTGAGGCAGTAAACGGATTAAACAATTAGAGTATATTACTGGAATCCGTTGGCCATTTTCTTTTATTTTTTTATTCTCTCTCTCTCTGGGCAGTGACGCCGAGACACCGACATCTTCTTTTTTTAATGTCATCTGCTTTAAGCATTTCCCAGAATCCTGCAGGATGCCAGCACTCCTGTGCCTTCTGCAATCATGGCACGGCACTGGGGTGGCAGGCCCCCCCTCGCCAACCCCACTCCCCCCCCGCCTGCACTGCTGGGATAGTGAAGCGATTGAATTTCTGCAGAATAGGCCTGAATTCAGGGTACAATTGTGGCTGATTGCAGCCGTTTTATGGTGGGGAGGATGCTGTAATTCCTGGCAGGTGCCAAGGCTTGCAGAATGAGGAACGGTGTTTCAGGGCGGAGGGTGGGGAGGTCAGCAGAAGCCGGGTGTGTGTGTGTAGGGGGGGTGCAATTGATAGAAGCTGATTCTAATTTTCTTTCATCTGTCATCCTGCTAGAATCGTGTGCTGGCTTTGTAATAGAAATATATCTATATATCGAAACCAAACCGAATGGCATTTAATTTGGAACCGGCCGGCACGTACAGCTCCGCGCGGTGTGCACGGCCGTATCGAGCTGCTCCCGGGAAGGTGCTGCGTGTGATTTAGCACGCAGCCCTTGTCCTTCTCTATGGGACTACGCGGCCATACACCCCCCAAGTGCAGCTCCGTAGGGGTGCGCGTTTCCTGGCTCGGACGCAGACACGGACGTGCAGGGCGGGTGAGCGTAGGGGGGCGTAGGGCAGCGTAGTCCCATAGAGAAGGACAGGGGCTGCGTATTTATCACACGCAGCACCTGTCCTTCCCGGAGGCTGCTCAGTACGGCCGTGCATGCAGCACGGAGCTGTACGTGCCGGCCGATTCCAGTGTGAATGAGCCCTAAAGGATAACTAGACACGAGGACAACATTTGAATATATTGCAGCTTACCAGTCCTTCGATGTGGCGGCTTTATTCATTTTTCAGGCGAAGAACATTTTTAGGTACAAAAAATATGATCCTGCCAGAAATCCAGTGTCCTTAACACTTTGTGGAATGAACTGAAAGCAAAAACATGGGTAACTTTGTTCTGTAAACTACTAATCTCCCCATCCTCCATGTAATAGAGGCGAACTGACGCAGTAGTCCAGCCTGGTGACAACGGCGGCTTCCTCGATAGATACAGTGAAGGAGAGTAGCTGTCTGGGGACCGGAAGTGTGTTCCTGGCACTATAACCAGGTGCAAAGACAGAGAGAAAAAAAAAGCCTAAAAAATAGAAAGAATGCAGCCGCCACATTGGGGTAGTCTTGGGTTTAAAGCAGGGGTGGGCATACTCTGACCCTCCAGCTGTGATGAAACTACAAATCCTATAATGCATCTGTCTCTGGGAGTCATGTCTGTGGCTGTCAGTCTTTGTAGTTGCACAACAACTGGGCTGGAGTCACAAATGTGACAAGCTTATCTGACCTAAATCAGAAAGAGTAATGATTAACATGTTATTAATGTAATAATAATATATATTTATTTGTTTATATTAAATGTATTATATCCGTCATTTTAATGGAGTGGTTTTACATGAATTTTTTAAATTTTTGTTGTCTAAACAAACAAAAACATTGTGAATGTGTAAATAATATATAGATATGACTAATATAGAGATCTTTTTTTTCTAATATAAAAAAAATCCCAGGAAAATTTTCAAGACTAATTAAAAATATTGCTGTTTTTTTTTTTGCATTTGCATAGGGAGGGGTTTTGTAGTCCAGCAGGGCAGAATTGTTCGGGGCCGACAACACTGCTTGGGATTTCAGGGCAGCCTTGTATTGCCATTTCATACAGGAAGTTAGGAGCTCCCTGGACATCTGGCAGGTCAGCAGGTAATTTTCTGCACTTGCAGCGTTTTTAAAGAGACAGAACACGGGGAAATGAGCAGGTCTCGCAGAGCTGTACTAAATGGTTTGACATTTTGCCCGGATGGACCTGCACTTTAAGTTGCCCGGCTCTTTCGTAGAAGGTATTTGTGGGCTAATTTGGTGTAAAGTGGCTGTCCAGATTGCCCACGAGTACCTGTGGCGTCCGGCCGATTGGTTTTGTGCTTTCGGCGGCGGTGAAAACAATTCAGCTGCGTTATCGCTAATTAGTTGATAGAATTTCAAATACTCGGCTGTTGCTTCTCCATGAGTGAGACGAGTTCCCTCTCAGCCTATATATATATATATATATATATATATATACCGGCTACATAATTACTGGGATAGAAAAATACCACCTCTAAGACAGCGAGCGGCCCGACCATTTACATTCTCGCCGTGCCATTATCTGCTACATTTAAAGTACTTGTAGTTGGGCATTTGTCTGCTGGTGCAGGGAGGGGTTATCCCGACTATTCAGATTGTTGTCATGCACAAAAGTTCATGAAAGTGCATGCTGCCTACGTTTTTCATGGACTCCCATTCAAGTCTATAGGACTAGCGCTCTAAAATGGCTCTGCGTGCACTCCAATGCTCTGATTGGCTCTGCATGCACTCTCATGCTCCGATTTGCCCTGTGTGCACTCTTTTGTTCTGATTGGCCCTGCATGCACTCTGATGCTCTGCTTGGCCCTGCATGCACTCTGATGCTCTGCTTGGCCCTGCATGCACTCTGATGCTCTGCTTGGCCCTCCGTGCATTCTAATGCTCTGCTTGGCCCTCCGTGCATTCTAATGTTCTGCTTGGCCCTCCGTGCATTCTAATGCTCTGATTGGCCCTGCGTGCACTCTGATGCTCTGATTGGCCCTGGGAATCCAGGAAGTTGATGGAAGTGATGCAAAGATAGAAGGCAGCAATCACTACATAAAAGGGATTTTTTTCATGTAAGCTTTGATTGATTGTATTATCCAAAACTACTCAACTATGTATTCCTATTACAATGCTGCTGTTATAAGAGGAGAGAACATGCCGGGACTTTACAGCTCCTTATTTCTGATATTCTTAGGCCTGAGATGTACATATCTCCTTCCAAAAGCCAGCCCACTGATTGCATCAGGGCTGCGGTCTTAGGGTCCCCACACACCTTACGATAATCGTACAATAATCGCGGGAAATCCCGCGATCGTACGATTATCGTAAGGTGTGTTGAAGCCGTGCGACCTCTACTACTGTAAGGTCGCACGACTTTAAACTTACGGACATGTTCGCAAACCCGCCGAGCATCATACGATGTTCGGCGGGTTTGTGGCATGTCCGTACGATAACAGCCGTAAGGGGCCGGTGTGCGCAAGCGCACACTGCCCGTTCGGCATTGCGGTCATCGGAAGCCAGCCCCTCTGGGGGCGTGGCTTGCGATCATCGCAAGTACGATCTGCCTATGCAAGATAGGCAGATCGTACGTTTTTTTAAGTACCTTACAACCATCGCAAGACAAAAGTCTTGCGATGGTTGTAAGGTGTGTGCCCAGCCTTATGAGAGGCCTACTGAGACATGTGCAGCACCCTGCTGGCCCCTCCCACCAGCCAGGATTTGCCTGCATTGCATAGCAAAGCATTGAGATCCATAACATAATAAAACAGGGTACCTAATGAAAACAGAATGGGTTTTATTCGTCATATCATGAGCATGTTGATGAGGGGGGTAAAGGAGGAACCGGGGAAGGCAAAAAAAAAAAATCAGCAGCTTCAATTTCCACATTAAGCCCTGTTTAGCACTTCTTAAACGATTATTGCATTTTGATGAATCGGGGCCCCTCGTGCGTTCTAATGCTCACGGCTCGCTGCTTAAGAATACAAATGTCACCTTCAAAAGGATCGATTTGAACTGTAACGCAGGAACTCTGTAAATAATAAAAGGTGGAAGTTTTTGGAAACATTGTATCACTGCTGTGTCATTGTAACATGCCGGGAGTTTGTTCATAGGAATCCGTAAAGTTACCGAAAGGTATACTTTAAACAAAGTGTTACAACTCAAGTCTGGAGTGTAGAGTTAAAGAGAACCGGTCTATTTCCATGGAATAATTCATCTTACATGATGGGAGATCAAAGATTGAAAGTATTTATCTTTGAAGAGCTGCGCCGTCTGTCTGGGCCAACATGGCAGCCGAGGAAAAAGTTTTGCAGTCGCCGATCGGCGAGGATAACGAAGTCTGCCCAGCCAGTGTGAATTTTTTTTTTTCCTGTCACGTAACATCTGAAGAGCTCTCCGTGTTGCGATTCCTCTCCATCTCCGGCTTCCAAGTTGCTCTTTTTCTTTTCTCCTAGAGTCCCCCGGGGGCCTCTTCATCCTTCATGGATTTTATTGCTGTTGCCACTGGAAGGATACCGTGCACAACAGTGGGAACGTCTTCCTCCTGCTCCACTTAATTATATCTCATTGCTGGCATTTTTATTTTTGTATCATTTTTTTTTTTTTTTAACCTGTCATTCACGTCGACTGCGTTCCGATCCACGCTTACGCTCGAATCGCGTGCAGATGAAATGGCACTGCCTTAAAAAAAAAAAAGAAGCTCTTTCTAATTAGGAAGGTTACAGTTTGGACGTTCAGGTTCACCAAACACGAATTCTTCAGCTCTGAGTTATGTTTAGTTATCAAGCGCCTACCTTTTTCATTTATACCTTCTAGCGCCGGGGTTCTGGGTCAACATCCATCACTGATACCTGACTGCATATTTTTTTACATTGAATTTCTTAATAGCCAATCTACTTTGTGTGCGCCAAATGTCTTTGCAAAGCAGGTATCGCCTTGTGAATGTAGGAGTGACACCATCACTGTGCTGTACATAGCCTGTGCAGGGAGTAGAGCTGTGGGCTCCACCCGCTACAGGCTGCCTGTAGATAACTACAGGAGGGGGCGGTCATGAGACCAGTCACCCTGCACAAGGAGAGAAAGCAGCAGTGACTGTTTTTTATTACAGGAGGGGACGTAGACCAGACCAGTTACCCTGCACAAAGAGAGAGAGCAGCAGAGGATGGTCTTTACTACAAGAAGGCCCCACCTACTACAGGCTGCCTGCAGAAAACTACAGGAGGGGGCGGAGACCAGGCACTATGCACAAGGAAAGAGAGCAGGAGTGACTGGTCTTTATTACAAGAAGGCCCCACCTACTAGAGTCTGCCTGCGGCGCCCCCGTCGACTTTCATGCATGATGACTGGCTACTATGGTCTAGTGTCCACAGGTGGTCCCTCAACATCTTCATGTACAATGCAGGCCCCATCATTGTACTTGGTGCTGTTAGTATGTGACCGCCGGCCATGAGCTTCTTAGAGAAGACTCTTCAGGGGCTGGTGGAAGAGACTGCGGCAGCGAAGGATTGGGTAGATGAAACCTGAAAGTACTTGATTCTGGTACCCCAGCCATAAATGAGCATTGAACTCTTGTAGAGTGAGGGGAGCCCCACTACCGGGGTATTCAAACTAAATTAAACTCAACAGTCCATTTAACTCTATGCATGGCAGCTCGTTGTGATGCGTTGTAGCACTTATCAATGCCCTAAACATAAATGGAACATGTCCTACCTTTTTTTTTCCCAGAGCACACCAATGCAGTGTACTGGACTAATAGGACATAAGGCATGCATTGCTTATGCCTTGGGAATGTGTTGGGCAACACTGCCCAATGGGGCTGGTGTGAACGAGCCCTTAAAAAGGGAACCTGCCCCCTCCCCTTGCTTTTTGTTAATCCCTCTCACCTTTTTGTGTGGCACTGTCCTCAAGTCACATACTCACCTGCCCAGCAAATCCAGCGTTGTCCTGCGACAATCTGCTGATCGAGTGACACTGGCTGGATCTTGAGCCGCCATCTTGGTGCTCCTAAGTCACTGCAGCTGGCTGCCTCTTCCCTGATGATGCTCCTGATGACACCCTGTGTCCCTACTCCTGCAGCCTTCTGGGATACTTGTTGAGGATAACCCAGGAGGCTGTAGGACAGGGGTGGGCAACTCTGGCCTTCCAGCTGTTGTGTAAGTCCCATGAGGCATTGCAAGACTGACAGTTACAGGTATGACTCCCAGTAGCAGAGGCAAGTTGGAATTTGTAGTTAAAGCACAGCTGGCGGGCTGGAGTTGTGCGCCCCTGCTGTAGGGGCAGGGCATGTCTTTCTCGCCTAGGTAAGAATGGGGGCCGAGGGGTAGGACATAAGTACCAAAAATGGCAAAAAAAATTATATAGCAGAGGACGATGGGGTAGGGGGTTTGGATATACCTTTGGAGTCCAGGTCCACTTTAAGGAAGAAGTTGTTGCATAACACCCTTGGCTATTCGATTTCCTGAACCTGTTTTATTTTTTACTTTTCCCCCCCGATAAGCCATTCATTTTTATTTTATGCGTTGCTTTGAAGTGTGTCTGAGCGGCCGTGCATGTTTAAAGTTTAAATTCTTCCTCCTTTTTTTCCTGGTTTCCTGAGTAACTGCTGCATCCTACCTTTTTTTTTATTTTTTTTATTTACTCATTTAAAAAAAAAATCCTTTGCGTTCTGTGTCCTGCCTCCACTCCTAGCCGTAAGCTATAATTTTCCTGCATTTATAATAAAAATTGCCTATGCCATCTCCGAGCAACTAAAAACACGGTGAAATCTGTCATTCTTCACTAATTATACCATATTAGAATACTTGTATAACAAATGCGCGGGGATACTTTTGTCTATACCTTTTATTGTTATCTACTGTATGTATAAAATACAGAACCTGCGCGATACATTCAATACAAATGATGCCACAAAGGGTTTGCCTGCCCTGTGATTAGAAATCCACGCACATTTCAGGCTTGCATATCACAGGGAATGCTACAATATGTTCTTAGGCTAAGTTCACACTGGCGGTAAAGGGGGCGGTAAAGCAGGTCGGTAAAAACAGGTCAGTTATTCTGTGTTCCCCTCCCCATCGACCGGTGGCCAGTCAGGTACCTATACATGTCATCATTGCTGAGCCTGATGAAAGGGACCCTGCATGGCCCCGAAAGCGCTGGTTCTGGTTGCATAACGTTCCAATAAACGAACACTTTGGACCGCAATATCATTGGTGTGCTGGTGACATCCATTCATTTTCTTCTATTTGGTGGA
>NW_017306434.1:190090-191324 GCF_000935625.1 Nanorana parkeri
GTATCTGTATGTTAGGTCCCTATACATGCCTGTAATTCTTTACAGTGTGGCAGTTGCAATGTTTGGCAGGCACTTGCCAAACGCTCCAGTTGACCCCACTGGGATCACACTGCAACTACACGGCATGTGGTGGTGAGTTGGTATTTCTATGTAAAATTTTCCTTGGGATGAAAAAGAAACAGGCATTGAAGTTGCCTTCTAAAAGCCTACAAGCGGCCTATCAACCACCTCTGAAAAGCGATCCATCAGGGGGGCCATAAAGTCAGCTGCCTGTGTGAACGAGGCTCTAAGGGCTTGGATTTCCAAAGCCATAAGGACTGCTTAAACCAACTTCTGTTGAGCGTGTCTTGTCTCATTGTAATCCCTGGGGAAGGGGCTCTCATTGTAATCCCTGGGGAAGGGGCCCCCGAAACGTGTTGGAGTACACCTGCAGAACATTTCAAACCATTCAAATGGAATAATACTTATATTTGAGTTCTTAGTTTGGGTTTGGTGCTCTATTCTTGTCCCTTTTTAGCTGTAATGTCATTTATAGCCGGATACTGGGGGTACACTAACTGGTCGGTTTTCATGTGGTCGTTGAGTGCAGCAGTACTGGCATCAGACCTTTTTTTGGGACCACGTGGGATATACTGCAGGTTTACCACACTCCAAAAGCAAACCGTTGGAGCAGAAAACAAATTGATGCTAAAATTAATAGGCTTTTCCTTTTAGGTCTCTTTTGGGCCAACCCTTCCAATGGAGCACCCCCTTCCCCCTGGAAGACTCCCCCCACATTTCTTTATTTTTATTACTTTCTGCATACATATCTTTTATGAAAATATCCAGTAACCTGACATCCTGGGTTCACGTCAACCAGGAACAAGTGTGGTGGCCGGGATCCGCGGAACAGGAGTGGGGGCCGGGATCCGAGGATGAGGAGGAGTGTAGTGCTGGAGCATGGAAAGGGCTGGTAATACTTTGAGACCTTTTTTCTTTTTTAAACTGGGGGATAACAAGGACTTCAAACTTTTTTTTAATTTATTTATTCTTTCATTGTCATTATGCTATTGTGCAATAAGCCCAACTCCAGGCAATTTTTTTCAAATTTCAAAATACAATTTTTGCAAGATATATATTTTTTTTTTTCTGTCTGTTTGGTACATTTTTCCATCACGTCCTGTCTTTGTGACACAAGGACTCAAAATGGGCAATTAAGTTGTCACCGGAAAAGATAGGCTTTGTTAGAACCACC
>NW_017306434.1:191502-201614 GCF_000935625.1 Nanorana parkeri
ACATATATGTATATGTATATATATATGTGTGTATATGTGTAATATATATATTATAATTTTTTTTTCTCTTTTTATGAAAGATCAAAAACACTATAAAAAACCAAAGCATGTGAACAAAAATAACTTCTAAGGTATACAGCAGGACATATATCTGTATTCCAAGTTTACTACATGCATTAGTACAATAACAAGAATACAACAAGAAAAAAATATATTGCATTTTTGCAGCGACGGGCCTCTCCTTTTATTCTTTTTTATTCCGCTATTATTATCGGGGGATCATTGGAGATCATATATATATTTTTTTTATATTGCAGAAAGTGGAGTTTTTCTTTAGGCTGGCTAAAAAAAAACCTCCCAAAACCTCAGGCTCATTGCAATTGCCGCTCTACCTCTCCGCCCTCTGCACATATTATTTGACGTTTATCGCTCTAATAGGTCAGTTAAGCTTAAATAAATGTAATATATTACAGCTGAATTAATTTTTAAACATTGTTTATTTTACGCAATTAAAACAATTAATCCGCTCTAAAATAAATTAGCTTTGCAGGTGTTCACTTATTTCGCTCAGCTGAAGTAGGTAATTCCTGTCTAAACACAAGTTGCTGCCACTTAGACTAGAGAGAAAAAAAGAAACCAAAGTCATGCCGGCAAATGGGCGCTGTCCATGGTGAAGACAACTAAGCTGCCCACAGACATTGGATTAAAATTGGTGAAGACAAAGACGGCGTTGGTTACTTTTGGCTTGTCACATGACCGTAGGAATGCTTGCTTGAGAACTAACTTTAGTTCGCATAAGTACTAATATTTGTATGGAGTTTTTAGAGGAAAACTGTTCAAATTCTGATTTGAAAAATTGCCACGGCTCCCCAAAATAGCTGTTTTTGGCCATATGCAGACATGTGGGTGGAGTTTGACTTTGATTGGCATGTCACATGGCTATATGAATGCTCGCTTAATATGAAGAATAGTTTCCATAAACGCTAACATTTGTGTTAAAGTTTTTAAAGGATAATTGTTCAAATGTAGAATGTAGAAATGCCACTGCTTCCAAAAATAGCTGTGTTGTCCATCTGCAGACACATTGGTGGCGTTTGAGTCTGATTGATTGGCATAGCCATATGAATACTCGCTTGATAACGAACGAACGTGGGTTTGACCCTGATTGGCCATCAAGGGTCAATCCAAGAGAGTCCACGCCCACGCTTTAACATCTCTGGGTGCAACAGTGGGACAGGCTTGTGTGTTCATGTATTCAAGCCACACGCTTTTTCTTGATCTCTGTGCAACCTATCTTGCACCCATTGGAGCATGAGAAATGGTTTGATGTCCCCCCATAGATGGTTTTTGGTAGTGTGAGTCACATAAACTTCAGGAGAGACATGGAGTTTGCAGAGAAAGTTAATTCATATATTAATTGGGTGTGATATTGGGAGACTGAAGGCCTGGATCACTCATTGGTGTACACCAGTGGCATAATCTCCCAAGGCTTAATTGGACCTATTGGAGTTCTTGGTGGACTCCAGTGGCATCATCCCCCAAGGTTTGGAGACTGAAGGCCTGGATCGCTTATTGGTGTACTCCAGTGGCATCCTCTCCCAAGGTTTAATAATTGGACCTGATGAAGTCCTTGGTGGACTCCAGTGGCATCATCTCCCAAGGTTTGGACACTGAAGGCCTGGATCACTCCTTTGTGGACTCCAGTGTTATTATCTCCCAAGGTTTATTTATTGGACCTATTGGAGTCCTATGTGGACTCCAGTAGTATCATCTCCCAAGGTTTGAAGACTGAAGGCTTGGATCACGCCTTGGTGGACTCCAGTGTTATCATCTCCCAAGGTTTAATATTTGGACCTTTTTGGAGTTGTGATTACCCTCACCCACCCTGGGCTGTTCTGCTCTTTGTGTTGAATTTGTTGTAATGGCCGCATTAGGTGTGCAGATCCGGGTACTCTGTTTGGGAAGTTCTCACCAATAAAGGCTACAAGTGATGGGGAAGGTTAGGTGGGTTTTTCTAACATTGACCAAAAATTAATATATCCGTCTTGGCTGCTCTTACTCTTTTTAAAGTGAGCCTGTTCCCAGGCTATAGGCATTCAAGTATTTTCATATTCTTCAAGTGTATGTCCAGCCAAACTTTTTCTTAGTGCTGGATAGAGTGGGAAAGTTTTAGGGGCTCTTGTCAGGTTTTTTGCTATTCTGGGCTCCGGAAGTGAAAGGAAATGTCTCTGCTGAAGCCCCGGATATAAGAGGGTTCTAATCCTTCACCAGGCTATCCAAAGTTTTTTGGCTTGTACTTTAGCAAGCAGTAAATTAAATGTGAACTAAGCCTACATTGACTTCTGTAGCTGCAGGAAGGAGCTGAGCTGAGTCACTGATGGAACAGGGAGCAGAGGGAGATGAGCAGCTCAGTCACTTTTGAGAGGGTGGGGCATAGGGAACGGAGCTTCTGGGGGAAGAGCTGGACTACTGAGTCACTGATGGTAGGGAGAGCAGAGGGAGGTGATCAGCTTAGTCACTGATGGGAAGGGAACAGGTAGAGCTGGGCTGCCTGGTCATTGATGGGAGGGGAGATGAGCAGCTGAGTCACTGATGGGAAGGGGAACAGGTAGAGCTGAGCTGCCTGGTCATTGATGGGAGGGGAGATGAGCAGCTGAGTCACTGATGGGGAAGGGAGCCAGGTAGAGCTGAGCTGCCTGGTCATTGATGGGAGGGGAGATGAGCAGCTGAGTCACTGATGGGGAAGGGAGCCAGGTAGAGCTGAGCTGCCTGGTCATTGATGGGAGGGGAGATGAGCAGCTTAGTTACTGATGGGAGGGGGAACAGGTAGAGCTGAGCCTCTGGGTCATTGATGGGAGGGGGAAACGGAGGGAGCTAGGCTGCTGAGTCACTGCTGGGAAGAGGAGCAGAGGAAACTGACCTGCTGAATCACCAATAGGAGGGGAGATCTGGGCTGCTGAATCACCAATAGGAGGGGAGATCTGGGCTGCTGAGTCACCAATAGGATGGGAGATCTGGGCTGCTGAGTCACAAAAGTGGAAGGAGTAGGGAGAGTTCAGAAGCTGAGTCACTGATAGGGGGTGGAGTAGGGACAGCTGCTGAGTCACTGCTGGGAAGGGGGAGGCAGGGGGTGCTTAGCTCCTAAAAGAACCACTGGAAGGACTGCAGCGCTTCTGCTTGGAACTTTGAGGATGAAATGCTCCCCAGTGCCTGCAGCTACAGAGGTCAGTAAGGGTTTTATTTTAAAGCTAATTTATTACTTGCTGTGAATATGTAAATACTTGGTTGTCCATGGTCTGGCCACAGACTCACTGTAAACTCAGCAATACAGTAAAAATAAATGGTAATTCTTTTCGGGTTAGTGCGTATTCAGATGACAGACAGCTAAAATGATTTAAAATTATGCAAATGACATTTTAACAACCGGTAAAAATAGCAAAAGCTGACCCCATGCGTACCTCACCCCGAGGCTTGCCTGAAGAAAAGATGGCCGCCCTCTCGCCACTTGCCAAAGCCCCCCCAGCGCTCATTTGACAATGGCACGCCGACCTGTGGGTCTAGATACGAGGCGCTCATCCTACTGCTCGGAAGGAATGAAAGGAAATTCCAGCGCGTTGTCTGGGGTCCCGATGACTCCTAGCCTGCAGGCAGCCGGTGGGTGAGGCTGCCATCGGTGTAGAAGGCTCGCGTCTTCTGCGCCGAGCTCCCCTATCTGAGCATCCGCTGCGCGGCGTGAATAGCGACCCCGGGGGCTTTCGTGTTATTGTATATTGTGTGTCGCAGCGCTTGCCGGGGACTATGGTGTTGCTCTAATCATGTTAGGCTGGTGCGGGGAATGTGTTGCATAGTAATCAGCCGGCGATAATAGATTATCACTCCCCAATTCCAGCTTTCTGCTGCATCGAGTGGCACTAAAACATGTCCTCGCCTCCGGTGCGTCTCGGGAAGCCGTGTTACCGTAGGGCCGGGGGTATGCAGTGTCATGTGTGGTGTTTTTTTTTTAACTAAAGCTCCATTTATTTTTTTATTTCATTTTTGTATTCTTTTAAAGTAGAGCTTGGCTCAGCAGAATTTACATCCGCGCTGACTGCCTATAATAAATGCCGCCGGAATAATAATAATAACAATAATAATAAATACAAAAAACAAAAAACAGCTGCTCTGTAAACCTAATCATGGCAGTCATGTACACGCGCAAGAATTACAATATAACATAATAAAGGCCAAAAATAAAAGTTATCAAACTAAACATCCCTTACCTAATAAATAAGTCTAAATTGAATGTATCTTAAAGCTGGACTCCAGGCAAACACCATCCAGTTTTGAGATTTGCACAGCCCTGTGACCGAGCAGGAGACCTGGTATGTCTCTGCTGCAGTTTAGAAACACTTACAGGTCTTGTCCCTCCCCAGCCTGTGATTGGACAGCGAAAGAAGAAGCAGCACACAGATAGGCTCATCTCTCTTATCAGCATGCGCCTGTTAGCAGTTGAGAGCTGCAGCACACGTGGCTGGCTCCTTTTGTTGCTTCTCCCGCTCCCAGGCTGACCAGAGAGCGACTTTTAGGCCTCATTCACGCTGCTGACAGCCGGCCCGTACAAATCCGTGTTGCGTGCACGGCCGTCTCGGGCCGCTCCCGGGAAGGACAGGTGCTGCGTGTGATTGTACGCTGCAGCCTGTTCTTCCCTATGGGAGTACGCAGCCGTGCGCTCACCCGAGCTGCACATCCGTGCGGGTGTCCGTATGGTATGGATCCTGTCTGCGTCTGAGCACGGACACCCGCACCCCCACGGATGTGCAGTTAGGGTGAGCGTACGGCAGCGTACTCCCATAGAGTCAGTGGCGTAACAACCGGGGGTGCAGCAGGGGTGCGGGCACCGGGCGAAAAGTGAAGGGGGCGCAGGCCGAAAATGGCACTTTCGGCTAAATGCCGAAAGTGACATTTTCCTGCCGTTTTGTCGGCGAGGCCGTGATTCCTTTCATCCCCGCTGGGACACAGAGCAGTGCCCACCGGGATGAAAGGAAACAGAGAGAAAATGACAGCCGGCCGAGCGCTGCGGGACGAGCGCTGTGAGCGGCCGGTGTCTTTCCTCCCACACCGCTCGCTCACCTATCACAGTGCAGCAGAGCGGTGTGGGGGCGGAGATAGCCAGCGCTGTCACAGGAGGCTGGGCTCTCCTCTTGCAGCCTCCTATGACAGTGTGTGTCAGAGAGGAGAACGGGTACAAGCACTCAGCGATCAGTGTACATAATTGAGGACCTGGTATGTAAACTGTATCCTCAATTATGAATGAATGGGAGTGATCTACATCTCCTCCTGTTCATTCATAATTGTAGTTATAGTAAACATACCATGTTATCAATGAACAGGAACACTCATAAAGGATTCCTGTTCATTGATAACAGGGGACACAGAAAAAGAGATTGAGGACTCTGTGTCCTCAATCTCTTTTTCTATTTTTAAAGGGAAATATCAGGGGTCTGTTTAGACCCCCAATATTTCCCCAAAGCCCCTAAAAGTAAAGTAAAAAATAAAAATATTTAATAAAAAATTAATTAATAAATAAAAATTGATTTAAAAAAATGAAAAAGTTTCAAAAAAAATAAAATATTAAAATTTGAAAAATTAAAATAAAAACGTGTGTGTGGAGGGGAGGTGCAGGGTACAGTTCCAGTGGTTGTTTATATAATGGGTGGGGGGCGAAAAAAAATTTCTGCCCCGGGCGCCCAGAACTCTGGTTACGCCACTGCATAGAGTAGAACAGGCGTACACGCAGCACCTGTCCCTCCCCGGGAGCAGCCCGATACGATACGGCCGTGCACGCAGCACGGATCTGTATGCTCCGACTCTTAGCAGTGTCAATAAGGCCTTAGGCTGCAGTCGCAGCTGCACGTTCCGTGAACACGCACAAAAACAGAAATGCAGCAAAAGGCGAAACGCTCTTGCATTGCCATTCGTTTCTAACAGCACCCCAAACGCAGCCAGAAAGACGCGCGTTTGTGCTCTGCAATTGCGTGCATTTAAAATGTGCACAAACGCGGAAGGCAAAAACACGGAATGCATGTATCAAAATAAGCTTTTTTTGCCACGTTTGTCGCGCGTGTAGGCCCCATTGAACTCGGTGGGGACATGCACAAGCTCACATGATCACGCACGAACATGATGTGTATTCCTGGAACGCGCAGGTGTGAATGCGGCCAAGTTGGGGTTCACGTCAGCCACACCCAAACAGGGACAGTTTTAGCGTGCGGCTGGCATGGCATCTGCTGGGTGGCAGCAGTGTGTAGAGGTGGCTTGCCACTGCATATTTATTTTAAAAAAAACTTTATTGGCAGTGTACAAAGCGCGCACTCCGTTCAGGTCTCAGCAGTGCAGATGCCTCAGGTGCAGGATTTGCAATGGGAGTTTAGAGGGCAATGCTGCATATACTTTGCTGCTTATCTGCATACGCCGCCATCGGGTGCGCAAAAATATCATGTCCATCGCGTGTTTACCTCTGGTTTAGGATGCTTTTGCACAGTCCGCGGTTTACGGTACATGGGATCATGTGATGCTGACATAGAAAGATTTGTATGTTGTCTCCTGTCATGCGTTTTCGGCGCTCTGTCTACAATAGCGCAGTTGCGCCAGTCCGGCCTCGCTCATTTTGCGGCCTTACCGGAGGCCCAGGGTGTGCTTGAGTGAATGCGTTTTCTTTGGTTCCAGGGTTGTTGTCCTAATATATTTCTTTGTTGCCATGGCAATAACAAACATAGCTGCGCTGGTACCGTCAGACTCCTAAGCCCCTGACCGCGTTTTAAGCCGCTGTTCACACCTCTGTGATTTGGTCTTCACTCATCAATGCGCAGCAGAAGGAATCCCGCTAGTTTCTATGAGGCCTGTTCACACCGATGCCATACGACTTTGGAAAAGGCGCTTCTTAAAATGCGTTTTAAGAAGCCCCATAGACTTCTATGTAACGTATTTTCATGCGTTATAGTGCATAACAACAAGCCCCCACCCCCTAGCAACCAATCATGTGTTGTAGCTTATAACTATATGCTCCCACCCTCTAACAACCCAATGTGTTTTAATGCATAACAACCTCCACCCTCGAGTAACCTCATGTTGTAGCAAAACAAGCCCCATCCCCCCGTAGTAACCTCATGTGTTGTAGTGCATAACAAAAAGCCCCACCCCCTAGCAATCTCGTGTAGTAGCCAGGGATCCCAACCTGAAAGAAGCAATTTCAGGGAGGTGTCCCTCTAATTTCAGGGAGGTGCCCTCTCCCAAGATAATGTGCTGAAGAATATGTAGGTGCCAACGCTGACCTCTCCTTCTGAATAACACGAGTCGCCTGTCATGCTGATTCAATTATTTCAATGCTTTCTCAGTCGATGACCCAGAACAGCTACACGCAGCCAAAGGTGGGCCTTCACTGGGCACATGCTTATTGTAAGTTGGTGACCCAGAACGTGCTAAAGTCAGAGGCAGCCGAGCAGGCCCGGGCAGCAGTGGCAGCTTATGTATGCATCTTGATCTTGCTACTGTTTTCTTGTAAAGGATCGGCTCTGCGCTGCATTGAACTTAATCATTCAAGAGGTTTTTTGTCCCTTGTTGGGTCCCCTTAGCGTAACATAAACTGGTTTCCATTGTAAAGCAGTTCCTTAAAATCTCATATCGTTCTTAACGTGTTGATGATATTCTAAAAAGTTGTCTTTTTTTTAGTATTTTTTTAATACTACATTAAAATAATATCTGGTAATCCTGCCTTAATGGTCCTTGGTTCAGGCACTTCCTGTTATCGGGTGACCACGCTGTGTCCGTGCCTCCCAGTGGCGCTCCTGCGTTGTCAGCTTTTCACAGATGCTCCTGATAGGGACTACAGGGGGCCATGCCGGTGAACTGTGCAAGCGTATTCTACTCTTATCACCATTGAAATGATGTGCAGTCAAAGCCTGAGACAGGAAATGGAAATGTCATCCAGTTAGGGATGAAATTGGGGCTCCTAGCCAGGTACCTGCATGCTATTGGCTGGCCAGGGTTGCCCTATTCACGACCCCCTCTAATGGGAAGATTAGACAGTACTGCTGGCCAGCTTAACGGTCTACTGAAGCCCAATTGCTGGTCAAAATTTGTCTGATTTAATTGGATTTCCCTCCAGGATGAATCGTCCCTTTTAGCCACATTTGACCATTAGCAGATTGACTCCAATCTTTTTGGTGGATTCAATTTGTGGCTTCTCCAATTATTACATTCATTATATTGTTGCATCTGTGACCAGCATAATGATTTCTCTGCAACGAGGACTCAACGAGCACACAGGCAGCTCTGACTTGGGGGAAGCTTAGGTATTAGAGGTGCACCGAAATGAAAAATGGAAAAACCAAAACAAAACCTGAATAAAAAAAATGTCAGGCCAAAACCAAATTTTGTTTTTATTTTAAATTTTTAAAAAATATATATTTTTTATCTTTTTTTAAAAATGTTTTTGATATTTTTATTAAATATTTTTTTACTATACTTTTAGGAAATATTAGGGGTCTAAATCCCTGGTATTTCCCTTTTTAAAATAGAAAGAGATCGAGGACACACAGTCCTCAATCTCTTTTTCTGCAGCCCCTGTTATAAATGAACAGGAATCCTCTATACTGAGTGTTCCTGATCATTCATAACATGAGGACAGAGTATTTTTACTATAAACACAATCATGAATGAACAGGAAGTGATGTAGAGCACTTCCCATTCATTCATAATTGAGGATATAGTAACCATACTCTGTCCTCAATTATCTACAAACACTCAGCAATCACTGACTGCTTGTACCCGCTCTCCTCTCTGACACGCTGTCACAGGAGGCTGAGCGTGCCTACACTGCTCTCCTCTGAGGTGTGTTTGTGGATACGCACACAGCTTACTAGCACACACAAGGGTGACTGCATAGCACTCTGCTTGAGAAAGGAGTCACTCTAAGACCCCGTTCACATGTAGCGACATACCTTTGCAGCGGCCGGGATAGCGCGACTTTTGGGGCGACGTTCCAGCGACGATCCAGCAACGGTAGCGCGACCTTCTCCGTCGGGCTCCATAGAAAAAATAAAAAAAAAGCAAAATCGCGCAAAAGTCGCCGAAAAAAGGGTCCGGTAGAAGCTACTTGCGACCACGACATGGAGTTAAGACAGCTCCATTGAATAGCATTGGCCGGCGACTTCTCGCGATATCACGTGGCAAAAATGCGCGATATCGCGGCGGAAATCGCACGATACATCGCTACATGTGAATGGGGCCTAAAACAGGAAGTGCTCGGGGAACCAGCTGATTCTGCAGGAAACTAAAACTTTTAAACATCAAGGAGCAGCGTCCGTTTTACGTGATTTCATTAGCATTTGAAATGGCTTACAATCCTTTTGACTTTAATATCACTTTAATGAAGGATTAGAAGAATCCATCAGTATCCTGTTGTCTATTGCTTAAGACCCTGATGAAGGTGGCGTCATGACCCCCACAATGTGTTAGGTGTGTATATGTTCTTGTTGCCATTTGTGAAGCCAATAAATGACTTTTTGGACTTTTGAGACAATTACCTGGCGCTCATATTAGCAATAACAACCTGATGGGGTTCTAATCCCCTTTCCACTGTATAAAAAAAACTAAAAAAAAAAACTGTGGGGGTTTGCATACCCTTTAAGGCCCCATTCACACTGAGTGATTTTATCGCACGATTTTTGCAGCGATATCGCTCATATTTCCACGCGATATCGCTCTATGTAGCTTCTCCAATCCATTTCAATGGAGCTGTTCACATCTCGCCGCTCAATGTTGCTTGTAGCTCGTCGCTCCTACATGACCCTTTTTTCTGCGGATTTCGAGCGATTTTGCTTCTGATTGCATACAGCCCAATAGGAAAAAGTCGCGCAATATCACACACATAAAATCGCGCGATTTTCATGTCGCTCAATGTGAATGGGGCCTAAGTGTTTTGCCTCCACTGCAATGAGTGCTTGTACAGAATCATGCGTCTCAGACTATGATAGCTTCAGGCTTGTTTTTTTGGGGGGTAATGAGCGGTATTTTGTCATAGGTCATGCAGGGCCGTCTTTAATATTGATTGGACCCTGGGCAAACATTTTCTT
>NW_017306434.1:203065-211066 GCF_000935625.1 Nanorana parkeri
TTGTAAATCTATTGTTCAGTGCATTCTATATGTAGTATATAGTACATGTACATATAGAGTGCCTGCAACAATACATTTACAATTATCCTCTGCTAACACGAATGGGTTAAATGATCCCTAGTACAGGGCTACATACAGATCATTTAATCCATTCATGTTATTATGTATTGTCTGCACTGTATTAGCAGTATGTACTCTATATAGAATATATACTGCTAATACAGTGCAGACAATACATAATTGCTTAATAAATCCCCCCCCCAAATCTGCCCTCACTCACTGTGATTCACTGTGCCGGAGAGAGCAGGGACGAGTCAGCGGCAGCGCTGATCCAGTGGGAGGAGCTCCAGGTGGGGTCCTAATTTAGCTGGACCCCACCTGGACCCCCCAAACTATCCACTGAAGTTAATATGAAATCCCTTTAAAGAAGAATGTATTTCAATGGTTTTTCAAGACAAGCCTAAATTTTTAAAATTCTTATGAACAATTGTGACTCAAGGCCCATGCACACAGATATCAGACTCAGAAATAAGTTAAATGCATTATGCTTTCAAGTGTTTCAGAGGTGGCCTTGTGTTGCTTCTGGGATGCTTTCACTGGCTTTCAGTTGCTGTTGCATTTACATTGATTCAAGTTGGGAAGAAACACAGCTCAGACATACACAACAACATGAGTTTACAAAGTCTTAAACTATTTTCTTCTGAAAAAAACTAGTAATTTCCCATCATGTCCAGGCAAAAATGATTGGTTTTCATATCTTCACTTAAAGTCACCCACTACATTCATTGCACTACACTCATTCATTTCTAATTATTCCAAACCTTTTTTCTTTTTCTCAATTTCTATAGAACATGTATGTGTTAAACATATACAGTAATGTGGACACTATTATATTTTCATATATAATATTTTAATAATTCCCCTAAAAAACTTTTAAAAAGTAATTTTGTGTTGCTCTAAGAGATTTATTCACAAAGCTGCCAAAGGCAGCTGAGTGAATAACCCACCCGAAGTGAAGTGAGCTGATCGCTGTTCGACCTTTTCTCATTCTCCACGCTGATTTCAGTCGTACATGGGCTTGCTTCGGCTGGCTTCGGTTCAGCCGAACAAGCTCAGCATGTTCGACTGAGCCGAATTGAATAACACGTTCGACTCAGCCGGTCCAACATCTGGATCGGCTGAGCCGAACCTCCGACAGGCTACTCGCTGCTGTTCGACCTATTCTCATAGCTCTCATGGCTGAGCGGCATTCGGCTTGGCTATTCTGCTCGGTACTTGGTACCAAGCAGAATAGTAAATCAGTGAAAAAAGTAGAAAAAAGATAAAAAATTTAAATAAATGATACATGTTTAAAAAATCAAGATTTCTTTTAAAAAAAACAAAAAAACAATTGGATGGAGCCAGCAGTGACAGCTAGCTCCTCCCAACTGTTTCCTATTGGCCGGGACCTGCTAGAGTCTTCTAGCAGGTCCTGAGCAATGAATAACAACTGGACTGAGCCGGGCATGACGTCACGGCCGGCTCCGCCCAGTTGTCATTGCTTAATGACAGTTCAGCGCCCCCAGGAAACCTGGGGATGCTGATCTGTCATTGCAACTGGGCGGAGCCAGCTGTGAGATCACAGCTGGCTCCGCCCAGCTGTCAGCTGAGAGGATTTCAGCCGGCCAATGGCCGGCCGTTTGCCCCGCTTTGGGTGTCACTTCGGCTCAGTCGAGCCGAAGCATATGCCCTCGGGTCGGCGGAGCCACTCGGCCAGCTTTGGGAGCTGTACGGGCTATAGTGAACAGCCCTTTGGTAATGCTGAACCGAAGGGCTCCGGCGGCCGAAGTTAGCCAAAGGATCAGCTGCAACGCAACTACGGCTGATCCTTCGGCTAGCTTTGTGAATAACCCTCTAAATCTCAAAAACCTATAGCAGACTGCACTAATATTGAATGGGATGCATATAATATAAATACTTTCCAAAAGTGCAGCGTGCGGTGCTTAAAATACACAAATTTACTAGAATACACTTGATATTACGAAACTATAAGGTCCGAATTAGCTCTGTGGTACTAACTTATACATGCACCAACGTAATGAAATACTGTGACCTAAAACAAAGGCAAAACATTAAATCCACAAATTGTGTTACTTCAGTGTTAACACAGAAATTGTGATAATGCGATAGTCCAGTCAATCATTGTTCTTTTTATTGACTAGAAAAATGCACTTCCAAGATTATCTAAAATATCCCTAGTTCTCCTTCTAGTGGACTACAATGTCAAAGTTCCAAAACCTCACAAACTATGTGCTCTTAAAACTTATTTATAAACATTCACGGGGTTATTCACAAAAGGGTGAAGAGTTTGGTGAAGGCCAAAATTGAAGTTCTAAACAGCCAGTGGAAAACACCACTTAAAACAACAAGACATTCAGAGGGTGAATCATTTACCACTACTTTCTGTACCTGTTCCTAAAGCCAACTTTCTATCCATGTAATTGCCTCCTCCAGTACAACTGCCTTCAGACCAACAGACTTTAGTTTGTAATTGGAGTTTGTGGGGTACAGTGCCAAATAATTTTGCAAACTCCAGACAAATTACGTCTACTGCCTTACCTCTACCCAAGTCACTGCTTATTTAGAATTTCAGCTGCTTAGTCTGACAAGAGCAGCCCCTCATAAATCTATGTAATTTTTCTCTGACAATTTTTTAGTATAGTCCCATAGCATTCCTTCAAAAACCTAACATACTATTGATGTTAGTCTGGCTGGTCTGTAGTTTTCTGGAATACATCTAGATAATGTTTTTAATATTTGTACTATGTTTGCTTTACATTAATTATCATGTACCTTTCCAGTCAGTAAACTGTCTTTTTAGGAATCATTAATAATGGCTTGGCTATCACCAAGCTAAGCTCCCTGAGGACTTGTGGGTGTAAGCCTTCAAGTCCTGGTGATTTATTGACATCTGGCCTTTGTAATTTATTTTGGACACATTTTCAGGCAACCGCAAGGGAACTTCCTTATTTTAATATTAGCATTACTATTTCTATTTAACACATCTTTTTCTATGAGCTGACGTAAAAAATGAATTTAACACATTTGTCTTTTACCTGTCATTTGTGACCATATGCCCCTGTAGATTTTTTCAGGTTTTTTTTTACTGTCTGTAGAGACATCTATATATAATTATTTCAAGGTTTGCTATACTCACTTTCATGAGAAACACATTTATACACAGGATTCAACCAGTGCCTGGGGTCACATCACATGGACTCTGCATGTGAGATTTTCTCTTTATATTTTTGCTGTTCTTTTTGCAATTGCACCACAATCATTCAGCAAGATCTGCTTACCTCTGCTGTCCAAATGTCACAAAATATGTTATCAAGAAGTCATATGCTTCATCAACAATACATGCTCTTTATACTGTATGATAACTGTAAATGTCATTGTCTGCCAGTGCCTAATAATGGTCGATATTCAGCATTACCAACAAATTCTGATATCGGGGTTGATCAAGACATGGTTATACTTGTACTTAAAAAATTAGAAAATAAATCCATGCATATCTTTATGGTAAATGTATGTTTTCATGCTTTTTCTTTTTGTGTTTTAAGATATGTTTCCTTTCTTTTTCTCATGCTATCTTTACTATGGTTACATTGTTAGATAGTTAGTCAGGTTGAAAAAAAGACAGTTCAACCTATAGAGATAAGAGAGAAAAAAAAAGAAAAAGAAAAACCTAAAACAGAACACTATGCCCACAGCTACCCCCTGTTGATCCAGAGGACGGCAAAAAATACCCCTGTTAAGCATAGTTCAATTTGCTCCAACAGGGGAAATAAATTCCGTCCTGATACCATAAGGCAATCAGATATTGCCTGGATCAACAATCTCTGCTGCATAACATACTACGAACTCAATATCCAGTAATATTCTGTGTTTTTAGGAATACATCCAGATTTTTTTTAAACAGTTAACTAAGCTAGCTAGAACTAGCTCCTGTTGGGGTCTATTCGACTTTTTCACAACTATAACTATGAAGAAGCCTTTCCATATGCAAAGGTTAAACCTGTTTTCCTCCAGAAGCAAAGGCTGCTCCCTTGTCGTTTGCATGACCTTAAAGTGTATAATTTGGCACCAACCACACTATATGGACCATTTCTGTATTTATACATGGAGATCATATCCCCCCCTCAATCAGCTCTTCTCCAGAGAGAACAAATTCAGGTCAGTTAATCTTTCCTCATAGCTGAGCTCCTCCATGCCTCTGATCAGTTTAGTTGTGTTTTATTCAGGTAGTTATTTAATCAAAATGTAATCAGATAACAACATCTGTTATTTACCTCAATGAACTGACAAGGTAAGGACTTTTAATGAATACTGTGCACTCTCATTGTTACAACTTAGATGTGAAGTTCTGTATTACTTATAACAGAAATCACGTAAGACCTTAGAATGTTATTGCAATCAAATAATTCAGCTGACTGAGCACTTGTTAGTTTTGGTACATTGGACTTGATGTACAGGAATTTAAGCTGATTCATCTGCACTGCTGTGTGAATGCAATGTATATAAAATATTTCAACATATTTTCCCATATAATACATAATATTAACATTTACATTTTTCACCTAATGCTAAGGCAAATCCTTTTGCAACAAATTGTTGAATATTAGATCATATAATATAACCAAAGAAAAATATCCCAATTTCAGGTATGCAAAGACCCGGAAAGGGGGCTATAAAAAATATATTATAGATTTTTCCCGTGCTGGGAAGCAGTAAAGTCTGTTCTTTATTTACATATTTGAAACAGTACGTAATGTGGTTGGGTTGATTGTAGAACAAGTAACTTAAATAAATATATCTTGTGCAGCACAGTAAAGTTTCTTATGGCAACCACTGAACTCTTTTTTTTTTCAATACGAATACAATTTAGAATCTTCCTTTCAGTGAAGCAGGTATATTTGTAGGTCAGAAAAGTACTGTTTTGTGAATAATATAGAAAATAATATTGGTAAATTAATGGGCAGAACCCGACTTTCAGAATGCACACTTAATTCACATTTATTGGAATAATTGTAGTAATATTCTTCTTATTCCCATACTGACATCAGCTAATGTGCACTAGTAATCTCTATGTACTAAATGTTTTAAATTGTGGTGTCAAAGGAAGTGCTTTAAATGTTTTTCCATGTTTGGAAAATATGGCAAGTTAAACATATGCTTGCTTTTAGTGTTTAAAGCTTTAAGTAAGCCCTACCATTGTAGGGTTTTAGTATTTGTAGCTACTTTATTATGCACCTTATTTTATAGCTTTTCGGTATTTTCTTTCATGTGAAAATGTTTCCTTCCTTTTTCTCCTTTCTTCCCTTCCCTCCTTACAAACAGCTACCAACAACCATGCAGCCAGTGCATGGCTTCCTTATTAGAAAGTCCAGCAATTTTAATAGAACTAAGTATCATGGGTACACTTGTATTAAAATGTTTATTTGTTAATTGATTATTTTAAATTTTTAAAAAATATATATTTTTTATCTTTTTTTAAAAATGTTTTTGATATTTTTATTAAATATTTTTTTACTATACTTTTAGGAAATATTAGGGGTCTAAATCCCTGGTATTTCCCTTTTTAAAATAGAAAGAGATCGAGGACACACAGTCCTCAATCTCTTTTTCTGCAGCCCCTGTTATAAATGAACAGGAATCCTCTATACTGAGTGTTCCTGATCATTCATAACATGAGGACAGAGTATTTTTACTATAAACACAATCATGAATGAACAGGAAGTGATGTAGAGCACTTCCCATTCATTCATAATTGAGGATATAGTAACCATACTCTGTCCTCAATTATCTACAAACACTCAGCAATCACTGACTGCTTGTACCCGCTCTCCTCTCTGACACGCTGTCACAGGAGGCTGAGCGTGCCTACACTGCTCTCCTCTGAGGTGTGTTTGTGGATACGCACACAGCTTACTAGCACACACAAGGGTGACTGCATAGCACTCTGCTTGAGAAAGGAGTCACTCTAAGACCCCGTTCACATGTAGCGACATACCTTTGCAGCGGCCGGGATAGCGCGACTTTTGGGGCGACGTTCCAGCGACGATCCAGCAACGGTAGCGCGACCTTCTCCGTCGGGCTCCATAGAAAAAAAGCAAAATCGCGCAAAATCCGCCGAAAAAAGGGTCCGGTAGAAGCGACTTGCGACCACGAAATGGAGTTAAGACAGCTCCATTGAATAGCATTGGCCGGCGACTTCTCGCGATATCACGTGGCAAAAATGCGCGATATCGCGGCGGAAATCGCACGATACATCGCTACATGTGAATGGGGCCTAAAACAGGAAGTGCTCGGGGAACCAGCTGATTCTGCAGGAAACTAAAACTTTTAAACATCAAGGAGCAGCGTCCGTTTTACGTGATTTCATTAGCATTTGAAATGGCTTACAATCCTTTTGACTTTAATATCACTTTAATGAAGGATTAGAAGAATCCATCAGTATCCTGTTGTCTATTGCTTAAGACCCTGATGAAGGTGGCGTCATGACCCCCACAATGTGTTAGGTGTGTATATGTTCTTGTTGCCATTTGTGAAGCCAATAAATGACTTTTTGGACTTTTGAGACAATTACCTGGCGCTCATATTAGCAATAACAACCTGATGGGGTTCTAATCCCCTTTCCACTGTATAAAAAAAACTAAAAAAAAAAACTGTGGGGGTTTGCATACCCTTTAAGGCCCCATTCACACTGAGTGATTTTATCGCACGATTTTTGCAGCGATATCGCTCATATTTCCACGCGATATCGCTCTATGTAGCTTCTCCAATCCATTTCAATGGAGCTGTTCACATCTCGCCGCTCAATGTTGCTTGTAGCTCGTCGCTCCTACATGACCCTTTTTTCTGCGGATTTCGAGCGATTTTGCTTCTGATTGCATACAGCCCAATAGGAAAAAGTCGCGCAATATCACACACATAAAATCGCGCGATTTTCATGTCGCTCAATGTGAATGGGGCCTAAGTGTTTTGCCTCCACTGCAATGAGTGCTTGTACAGAATCATGCGTCTCAGACTATGATAGCTTCAGGCTTGTTTTTTTGGGGGGTAATGAGCGGTATTTTGTCATAGGTCATGCAGGGCCGTCTTTAATATTGATTGGACCCTGGGCAAACATTTTCTTGGGCACACCTCAATATGTACCGGGTCGGATTTGTCCCTCAGCCCCCCACAGAAGGTCTCCAGGCCCCTCATGGCTCCCAGCACCTGCTTGGCACTCCTCATCTCCTCGATAGTATCGGCCGCCTTGATCAGGCCTCAGTACCTCCTTTGACCATCTGCCACAGCTCCTCTTTATTCTGCTCCATCCCTGCCCGCACCTTCCTCTCCAGGGCCTGGATCTCCTCTGTGCTGTGCACCTCCAACAGAGCCCCCAGGTTCCGCATCTCAGTCAGCCTGCCTGCCACCATCAATGACAGCTCGGCCCGAAAGGATGGACGGACAGGCCAGCGTCGGACATCATGGGAATTGTAGTTTGGAGGGGTAGAGCCATGGGCAGTCTGGCCCTGGAGCCGCATGTGTGTGTTTTGTGGGCTCTAGGGGCAGCTGCTTTGGGCCCCACAACAATGACTGGGCCTGGGGCAACTGCCCCTTTTGCCCTGCTTTAAAGACGGCCCTGAGGTCATGTCAATGTTCCCCACGCATAGCTATCCCGGCAGTAGTTGGTGCAGATCCTTGCAATTCCCCCCAAATATTGCTTTTTTTTTGTCAGTACTCCTTAACATATTTAACTGTCTGGTTTATGCCGTTTTCTACATGTTTTACCTTTTTTTATATATTGTTTTTTTGTGGTCCGTCAGGCTTCAAGGAAAAACGTAGAAAGCGTAGTACCTAATAATAATTGTGCATGTTTCTTTATTTTTGACACACACACACTGATGCACTCGATAGGCTGTTTAGAATGTGTGAACGGTCTATACAGAGCTGGCAGGATTCTTGCACCATCCC
>NW_017306434.1:211620-213190 GCF_000935625.1 Nanorana parkeri
ATGCGAGCGGAATGCTTAATGTTCGCCTGAGAGCGGCAAGGTGATAATGCGAGTGAGTGACATCTTTATAAAGCCCAGGAGTGGAGTCAGGATCAGGCGACACAAAAGAGCGGGGGCCTACTCTGACGTGATTTTATAATAACTAATCCCTGCCTCTGGGATATGACAGGGAGCAGAGCTGAGGGATATTTAGAGGGAATCGTTGTGGTCTTGTGTGCAGACCCGGATCTGTGGAATGGCATCCATAGCTGAGGGCAATAGAAGACTCTCCACCCAGTTTATTTCATCTCAGTTTTGTTAAATAGCAGCCAACCGACATTTCAGTGGGCTGCTTCTGCAATATTTGCACCAGACTTCCAAACTCCACCCCTGCCCAATTCTGCCAGAGGATTGAGAACTTGGTGGTGGAAATTCTGTTGAGGTGACTCCACCACTGGAATCCATTAAAGACTTTAGAATCCAGGGGGTCATTAAGCTCACCATGGTTTATTTATAACTGCGGTCTCAATTCTGGGTGGACAGATCCTTTAAGTGCCCATTCACACCGCATCCAGATCATCTCCATACCAGATCAGATTGCTTCTGGACCCAAAATGCATCCTAATGTATCCCTATGCTAGTTCTGGCCTCTGTTCACATCAGCGCAGTCCGTTCCAGACCAGAAAAATACTGCATGTCTCATTTTTTCTGGTATGCACTGGAATTGCGTGCAGGTTCACACCGTTTTCCAGACCAGAGCTGGACCAGATCTGGACCTGAAAATGGTGTGAAGCTGCCCTAAAGCCTGATGCTAGCCAAACAAATTAAGGGCAGGTTCACACCATTTTTCGGACCAGATCTGGTCTGGAAAATGGTGTGAACCTGCACGCAGTTCCAGTGAATTCCGCACCAGAAAAAATTAAACATGCAATATTTTTCTGGTCTGGTCTGGACTGCGCTGGTGTGAACAGAGGCCAGAAATAGCATAGGTATACATTAGGATGCATTTTTGGGTCTGGAAACTATCTGGTCTGATCTGTATATGATGTGGTGTGACTCTGTCCTAAAAAGAAAATAAGGGCTTTAGAATTCAGAAGGTCATTAAGCTCACCAAGGTTTATTTCGAACTGAGGTCTCAATTCTTGGTGGACAGATCCTTTAAAGCCTGAGGCTAGCCAAAACAAAATCTTGGGGAATCGGTAATTGAGAACATGTGGTGCAAAACAGAGGAAGTGGAAACTCCTTTATTGAGGCGATTTTCATCATTGGAGTCCTTAAAAGGTTTTAGAAGCTAGAGGGTCATTAAGCTCACCATGAGGGTCGGATTTCCCACAAGGCCAACCAAGGCCCAGCCTTGGGGCAGCAGGGAGTAGAGGGGCAGCAGGGGTGTGGAATTCCTATCTCCCGATGCCCGGCACATGCAGTTCCGTTGACCAGGCGGGTAGTTGTTTTCTACATTTAGCCCTGCTTTGGGCAAGCAGAGCTAAATGTACAGCGGGGAAGCCGCCACTTGTTTTGTACAAGGGATCCCAGCGATGTCGCCGAGATCACTTGTATGCAGACTGCAGGTGTGCCATTCTCCATGGGGGGG
>NW_017306434.1:213217-219953 GCF_000935625.1 Nanorana parkeri
GGGGGGTTGGCGGATAGGGGGGCGCATTGAGGAACCTGACCTTGGGGCAGCAGAGAGAGTAAATCCGGCCCTGCTCACCATAGTTCATTTAGAACTGAGATCACAATTCTGGGTGGACAGATCCGTTTTGCATACAGTTGGGTAGAGCAGTACCTGAGAACTTGTGGTGGACGAAAGAGAGACTGGCAGCTCTGTTGAGGCAGTTTTACCCATTCGAGTCCCTGAAAGGTTTTTGGAAGCAGGAGAGTCATCAGGATCACAATGTTCTATTTAAAACTGAGATCTCAATTCTTGGCACGCAGGTTCTTATAAAGCCTAACTCTACCCCCCCCCCCCGAAAAAAGTTTTGTATAGTACATGGAGGAGTAGAGTAGGGATTAAGAACTTGTGTTAGACGGAAAACTCTGTTGGGCCCATTTCACCACTGGAGTCCTTAATAGGTTTTAGAAGCCAGAGGGTCATTAAGCTCACCATGGTCCTTTATTTAGAACTGAGATTTCAATTATGGCTGGACAGATTCTTTTTTTACAGAAATAGTTTTTATTAAGGGTTTCACAGAAACCACTTTTCAAAATATACAAATAACCGAAAGACATAAAGCATACACAACATGCATACTTTGGTATCCAATATATCTGAAATATCCTCCATACGGTATGTAAACCATCCATGACATAAGCTCATCGTAAAACCACTGAGTGAGGCGTGCACAGATCCCCACCAACCAAGTAGCTCATAGCACCACCACCCCTCAAAGACTCACCTTGGCCTGGTGGTAGGTTCACTCCGAGGCATAGAGCAAAGAATTGGCAGATGAGTAGCCCCTGAGGATAGATGGCCAAGGCACTGCAGACAACACGCTACAAAAGGCAAACAGGAAGGGAGAGAGATGAAGAAAACACGAGGGCAGAAGGGAGAAGCGGAAGAAGAGGGGTAGGAGGGGAGGGAGTGTCCGTCTACCACTACGGTTTGTAGAGGGGCAACCGTCGTACGTCCCACGGAAACACCACCGCAGGTACTGGTGTAACAGAGGTATAGGAGAAATTCCCCGCGGAGACCGGTAGCCCTCAGAATCCAAGAACAAAATCCAGGGCATCAATCTGGCCATGAAGGTATCAGATCGGTCAGCCCGTTCTGCAATTAGATCCTCAGATCTCATCAGCCAACATAATTCCGCTGTCCATTCCAAAAAAGAAGGAACAGGGGAATTCCAATGCCTAGGTATTACAGCTCGGGCGGCGTTGACCAACAATCGGAGTAGGGACTTCTTCACCTTAGGGTGGACAGTTTTGCGTAGAGTTGGGAATAACAGCTACTGAGAACTTGTGGTGGAAGACAGAGGGACTGGTATCTCTATTGAGGCAGTTTCACCATTTGAGTTCCTGAAAGGTCTTTGAAGTCAGAGGGTCATCAGGCTCACCATTGTCTATAAAGAACTCGGATATCAATTCTGGGCATGCAGATCCTTTAAAGCTCTAGCCCCCCAAAAAAACAATCAGTTTTGTAGAGAGCAGGGATTGAGAACTTGTGGGGGAAGACGGAAGGACTTCCCTGGAGATCCTTCCAGTAACAGCACTTACTGCTGACAACTTTAAACCACTGCCCTATAATAACCGTCAGCGTTGTCAGCCTACTATGTGCACTTGTTTAGTTGACCGTTGGCCTGCCTGTCTAATAGCCCTACGACCAACTGAAAGAACATGCATTGCTTTCTGACAATGCTGCCCCTGATTTACGAGGCAGTGGCTTACCACCATTACTGGTAAAATGACAGCTGGGATCCATTTGTCAACACGGTTTTAACACAATCACCTTATTTTATTTTTACAGTTTACACCAACGGTTTCAGAAATAGGCCTTATTCTCGGGTTTGACCCATGCATCCCCTTCAAATCCTTGGCGGTGGTTAACCCTTTCCCGCACTGCAGGTGTCTCGCAAAGCGGCAGCGCGCTCTCGCTTTAAATGATAAATGCGACGACGAACCATGTTTGTATGACTCTGACAGCCGGAGATGTCCTTTATTCCCCCTCAAGGACAAATCCAGGAGCACTGCAGATATGCTGGATCGGCTGGTCTTTTGTGGCGTTCTGCCTTTTCTAAATATCTTGCCACATGTCTCTCTTGATTACTGTGCAGATTTTCTATAACTCAGCCGTGTCACGTGTTCAGGCATTTGTAGGTATGCTTAACAGGATGGAACAAACGCACTCGATTGCTGTCATACGGAGAGCGTCTGTGCCAGTCTGTGCCCCATTGTCGAGAGGCAATCTGTGAAAGGCAGCAACACATTTATGCGGAAACTGGTATTGTCAGGGGTAAACCATGCACGAGAAAGGGGCACCCAGGAACAGTCCAAGCGGGTTTGTCCTGCACGTTTATTCAGCAAGACAGCAAACGCACACAATTTAATGCAAGGTGGCTTTGCACAGCATGTCCATAGTATATAAGTATGCAAAACATTTGCTCATCTGAGCCACTAACTAAACTCAGGTCAGTTCCTGACTAACAGGGTGCCCTACTAATGGGTTCCCTACAACAAACAGGCAACACTTCTTTAAGCACTAGGCCTTTTCACACAGCAGCAGGCTCCCAGAACAGAGAGAGAGTCTTCAGCATCAGACAGGTCACACACATAAAGGCCTGTGGACATCTGAGACTAATAAATTGTTCTCGCTACTAGGTAAGACGTAAACATAGAAATGGAGGCTTTATCCCGCTCAAAGCTCTACAAAGTCCCCAGGACAGGATTTGTTGGGATCTTAGAAAACAATTTTTGTTTTCTCCACAACAGATTAAAAAAACTCTGGAGTCCTTCACCATGTGTATGTGAGAAACCTAGTTGGCACGCAGTGGCGTCACAAGGGGGTGCGGCCCGCACCTGGGTGACACCATTGAAGGGGTGACACCAAAAGGACTGACGGTCATTTTGGTGTCACCCCCCTCTAAAAAGTCGGGCACGCGTCAGTCATGAACCAACAGTGTCAAGAGAGAGGAGGGGACCCGGCGGCATACCTCATCCCGCCGGGTGAACGTCCTGTCATGGCTAAAGGTCAGGGGGATTTTTTTGTTATTTTTGTAGAAGCTGTTGCATAAAGGTTGGGGAATTTTTTTTTATTTTTGAAGAAGCTTTTGGCTAATGGTAGGGCCATTTTTTATTTTTCTAAAACCTGGTGGCTAAAGATTGAGGCATTTTTTTTTTATTTTTGAAGAAGCTGTTGGCTAAAGATTAGGGCATTTGTTTAGTTTTTGAAGCTGTTGACCAAAGGTTGGGCCATTTTATATTTTTGAAGAAGCTGCTGGCTAACGGATGGGCCATTTTTTATATTTCTAAAAACGGTTGGCTAAAGGTCGGGGCATTTTTATTTTTGCTGAAGCTGTTGGCAAAAGATTGTGGGGCATTTTTTATTGTTTGCAGAAGCTGTAGGCTAAAGGTTGGATTTTTTTTTTTCATTTTTGAAGAAGCTGTTGGCTAAAGATTGGGACATTTTTTTTTATGTTTTAGGAGCTGTTGGCTAAAGGTTGGGGCATTTGTTATTTTTGAAGGAGCTGTTGGCTAAAGATTGGGGCATTGTTTTTACTTTTTTTGAAGCTGTTGACCTGAAGGTGGGGGTTTTTAATTTTTTATTTTTGAAGAGTTAGTTGGATAAAGGTTGGGACATTTTATTAAAGAAGCTAGGTAAAGCTTGGGGCAATTTTTATTTTCGAAGAAGCAGGTGGCTAAAGGTATTTCAAATCCTTTTTTTTTTTTTTTTTTTTTTTTTTTTTTTTTTTTTTTTTTTTTAAACATGTTACTGGATTTCATTAACCAGCGTGTTTTCCTAGCTCCGGTGAGTTTTGGAGGTGGCCAGTGGAGTTCAGTTTTCTTCCCTCTGTTTCCAGGCCGCAGTAAATAATTGTTCACAGTTAGCGTCTTTCCGTCTCTTTCTTGTCGGAAGCCGCTCTACCTCCAGCGATCTCCTTCTGCATTCCATTATAGATTCTCTTGGTAAAACTTCTGTCTCTGTCCTTCTACATAACATGAAACAGACATGCAGTGAACTGTTCCCTGTCTTCCAGAGGCAGCTATTTCATCTTCGCTCCCCGTGTCATATTTTCGTTCCCCCCTCTTCTCTGTTCGTTCCTCCCTCTACACTTCTTGTTCTCCATATCCCCATCTTCTGCTGCTTTTATCCCTTTGTTCGCTGCCTGCCCCGCTTGCTTTAGGGGGGAAGCTGCTGGATGTTCTTTTCCCTGGACATGTTGGATGGCGTGAAGGTCTTTTGATGGAAGGGAGTTAAGTGTAAACGCTGGCAGCCATAATGTGCGGTTACAGATCCGTCATGCATTATTGATGCTGCTTTTTAGCAGTGAAACATCTCTCTTTACCGGCTCCTCGCAGTGCGCACAGTGGGGAGCCCGGGCTCTCATCGCACTCAGCGATCTCGCGTAGCCCAGGAATCACCTCTGGAGCCAATTCGGGAAGACTCTTTGCTTTAGTGGTTAAAGAGGTTGGTTAGCATTTAATTTAGCAGAAAGCGGGGAGGTTGACACCACTCTAGAAAACTGTGCTCTTCACAGTTGTTTGACCTTGATGGCTTCAAGGCTTCAAGTGGGCCTGTGCCATCCTCATATGACTGCAGTGACATATCCAGCATTTGGCGCATGACCACTCCATGGGTCAGTGAAACTTCACCGACCCATGGAGACAGCTGACTTTTTTTTGTCTCCTCTCTTCCATACACATCTCCCTGCCTGGCTCCTAGCAAACAGGGACACTCTGGCTAGTGTCCCGCCAGCTCCCGGCAACTGGTGATGTCCCTGGTTGCCAGGAGCAGGGTGGGACGCCAACCAGAGCATGCTAGGTGGGGAGATGTGTAAGGGCTACACCTCTGCCCACCCAGCTCTAAGCAACCATATAAATTGCGCTGTGAACTGTAACAAAATTTCCCTTTTAATATCCGTTACCTGTCACCCTCTACACAGCAGCACTCGGAGGACTACAGATGAGGCTAGTAGTTTCAACTGATCAGGATGTGCTGCTTTAAACAGTGTAGTCAGTCTAAAGCAGGCTTCCACGAGTGGGGATCATTGATATATCATCCGTCTACTGCTTTACTGTCCAATCAGAAGGCTGGGGCGGAGAGCAGACACCTCTACATTCCTTAACGGTAACATAAGGAGCAGTGCCACCCTCTAGGCCAGGGGTGGGCAACTCCGGCCCTCCTGTTGTTGTGAAAGTCCCATTGGGCATCGCAAGACTGACAGTAAGGCCTCATTCACACTAGACGCTTCCTTTCGGCCCGATTCTGGCCAGAACACACTGCATTGCGGCCCTCTCAGTATGTTGTGGGGCAGGAGAGGGGCTGTCCATTGAAGTGAATATCACCGTAGCCACACTCTCCGGCTGCAATGCGATCGGCCACACGGGAACGCAATGCACATTATGCCTGCAGTCCGGTCCGAACAAAATCATGCTTGCAGCATTTTGTTCGGACTGGACCTCGGGCATAATGTGCCTTGCCTTCCCGTGTGGCCAGAGGGCGCGGCTACGGTGCCATTCACTTCAATGGACCGCCACGCCCCATCCTGCCCCACAACATAGGGAGCCGGCCGCAATGCGTTTGTGCTGGAACGCACTGTATGGTGTGTACGAGGCCTTACAGGCATGGCTCCCAAAGGCATGCTGGTATTTGGGGGTAAAGCACAGCTGGTTGCCCACCCCTGCCCTAGGCTTTGCTTATATGGAAGGGAAGTGTGCATCACAAAGGCGGCTGAACAGTATCACCAATATGTTTGGCCTGTAAAGCGATTCACATATGTATTTCTTCCTTGTGTTTTAGCTATGGGCTGAAAAATCTGCTTTCAAAAAAAAAATGCTATGAATTATTTCGAGTGAAATGTATTAATTTTATTCCCCATTTGTTTGTCGTATTTAACTCATTTGCGTCCATAACATATCTTTAAAGCCACCGTGCCAATTACCCAGGAGTGGCCGGTAAGTGCAGCTGCCCTGTGCGGAGCGAGGAATTCGCAATGGCAGACGTGCAGCAGGCAAAGTACTTGAAACTCTCCTGAGCCTCTTATACACAATGCTCTAGACGCGTCTCTGCTGGCAATACATTGTGATTACAGAGCCCGGTGAAGTGCTTCTTGGGGCCGGCACGAGGACGCAAGGGAAAATGTGCGCGCTGGCAATGGCGCCTGCATGACCAATTAGGGCCCGCATCTGTAAACAACCTTGACGGGTGTGCACTTAGTGCCTCTTCTTCCTGCTCAAGGTAGATTTTGGAAAGGAGCTGCGCAGGAAGAACAATCGAATCCTGGCCAATATATAGAAAATGGCTTAAAGCCGAACTCCGGGCACACAGCTAAATACAAGGATGGAATACATATATGAGAGCTGTTTTACTTGCCAAAGGATTTGTATCCCTGTCCATCCAGTACTGAAATTTACACAGTTCTAATGCACAGCCTAGACCTGTCTGGCAGGAGGAGCAGACCTGATCTTTTTCTCTGCTGAGGTTGTCTTTTTCCTTTTCCCAGCAGATGCAACTGGACAGTGATTAGACAAGCAACTGATGAGCTTATCTCTTTTACTCTGCTCTCTTCTATTAGCGTGCTCCTTGCACTGCAACGCTACTGATTTTCTCCTTGTGCTGCTTCTCCTTCTCCCTGTCTGAGCTCTGCTATATAGGGACTGCAGGGTGGAGGCCATTACAAAGTCAGGTACTTGCATTGTAAAAATACGTTTAACAA
>NW_017306434.1:220089-233900 GCF_000935625.1 Nanorana parkeri
TATATATATGTATACATACACGCACACGCACACTCTGTATATAAAAAAAAAACACAAACTACTGTATATAACGCATCTGCCTGGCTGGACTTCAGATGTAACCCCCAAGGCTCATAGGGGCACCAAAAAATATTTACCTTTTTTTTTGTCCTGGATAATTAAAGGGACTCGTGGAGATCGTTTTATAAATCTTAAACTTTTAGATATTTTTAATGGCTGATATAGATTAATTTTTAAGATGCAAATGATGCTCACTGGAGCGCACATGTTATCTCTAACTGGAACGTGTCCCTCCGCCTACAATGTGGCTGCGGCAGACAGCTATAAGTTACTCAACTTCCCCCCCAGTAGCTGTCAAGTAGTTTTTACATCTGCTTCTGGAATGGTGCTGACTGCCAAAAATCAGCATGAGACTTGTGTCTGATAACTGCAAGGGAATTCCCTCCAGCCATGTTTCCCTTACATAACCTCATTCAGATCTATACACGGCAATTTCCCGAGAACACGGCTGCCATCATATAGTGGGCACAGTACATAAAGAAGAAAATGTCTGGCGTAATAAGAACTGACTGCGTTTAGATGGCGAAGGGGCATTGCTGGTTGGTTGCTACAGGAAAATACTACAACGCCTCTTTGATTTGTATGTTATATATTTCCATAGGACACATGTCAAAGTACAATTTAAGCCAGTTAAGTGGGCATTAAAAATCATTAATTGGTCCAAAGAAACGCTGATAGGTTACTTGGCTCCTGTCTACATGGACCCTAGTATGTGTGCATTTGAAATGGGGACCTTAGGGCCCCATTCATACTTGAGCTGAGCGTCTTTGGGTGTTTTGGGGCTTTTTTTTGGGTGGGGCTTTTTTTTGGGTGGGGTTTTTTTTTTTTAATTTATGCATGCATGTGTTTTTATTTATGGTTATTATTATTATTATTTATTAATTCTTTTATTAGTATTATTATTATTACCATTATTATTATAAATTATTTATTATTACTTTTTTATTATTATTATGATTGACAAAAAGTGATCCCACCGGGGGCTAAAAGACGTGACTCTGCCCTAAAAGTGTGTCGAGCTTCAAGGGAGCTATGCTAAGGGACACTATGCTCAGGTGTGAATGAGCACCATTGACTATAATGGAAATCCCTGTGTTGAGCGTTGAAGTGCTTCCAAATCACTCACGTGTGAGCGAGGGCCTTGGGTTGTACAGTACGCTCCTTCAGTGCAGGGACGGAATGAATGGCATGTAAAGTGCTGCGTACATTGACAGCTTTATATAAATACCTGTAGTAATTATAATAACAATAATATTAATAATAATGAGTGTTTAATTCTCAATTTTTTTTTTTGCTCAAGATTTTAATTCCTTTAACTCAAGATTCACCCTTTTTCTCACCAATTCCATTAGAAGAAAGGGTGAAAACCTAATTAAACAGGCCCCTAAATGTATTTTTACATACAGCTTTCATAAGTACCCAAGTCAGTAAAAAAAGCTAGTCATTGATAATCAATGTACCGGCTGAGGTGGGTGTAGCACATGATTAAGGAAATCTAGTCTGTACCCTGAGATCCGGTTGTTCTCTTATTGGTAGCTGATATCGTGCCCCTCGCCCGATATATAAAAGGTGAAGCCAAACTGTCGTCCGGTTTCTTTGCCCTGTCCAGGGGGAGTGGCTAGACATAGAGAGGAAAGCTCTTTTGCTGACTTTTGACACAAAAAGTCAACATTTGCATATCAGTAACAGCGCTGTTCAGTCTAAATTGGCTGCAGATTCTGCATTTGAAACGGCTGATGGACCAGATTTTGAAGGCGCCTCTATGTTGACATGCCTGGGGAATGGAAAGAATCATTTCAATGCACTACTGAGGGGAAAAAAAACAAAACGTATCCATTATATAAAAAAAGGGGATTTATCAACCAGATCTTAAAAATAGAAATGTTGTTCTAGCGAGCTCTTTATATCCTCGGGGTTTGCTGGTGTTCTCTATATTTAGCTGTTTATACAGTTGTGACATCCAGGCCAGAAGGAGAATTGATCCGGGATTCTTCAAGAGGATCAGATATAACGAGATGAACGGAGGCTTAAAGGACAACCCTGATCAGGAAAAGGAAACAACTGTATATGCCACTTTCTGCAAATGATAAGCATTTTTTTTTCTTTATGGCCGATCCTGTTTCAGTCAATGCAAAGAAAATACCTAGTTACGTGCAAGGAAATAAAAAAAAAAAAATACATACACTAAGCTAAAGGAAAATTCCCTTGTAAAGTGAATTTGCCTTTAGTGAATCAATATCTGCGTCTTCAGTGCCAAAGCCATAGAGGATTTGAATGCAGTGCACTCACGTAGTCATTGTAGATCGCAAACTGCTAGAAGCAGGCAGCCTCTGAACAGGTCTGGCTGTATTGTAGAAGGCCTTAATGAATACCCCTTTTTGTGCATTCTTTTTCCCACAATTGGAATCGTGGGTTGAGATGATAGGTAAAGGGGTGAAGCCTTATGTAAACCATTATTACACGGGTAGCCAAACTCCGGCCCTCCAGCTGTGGTTAAATTACAAATCCCATGATGCATCTCTCTCCGGGAGTCGTGGTTGTGAGAATCTTACAATGCCTCATGGGATTTGTAGTTCCACCACAGCTGGAGGGACGGAGTTTGGCTACCCCTGCATTATTACATGAGTTCAATAAAATAAGGTATTTTAGTTGCCGCATTTTTTTCTTTTTGTTTTTTTTTAGGAACTGCATTTACTACTTGACATTATTTTAAAGGAGAACTATGGGGTTAAGGCTTTTCCCCATAGTTCTCCTTAGGGTAATGGGAGGACACAAACTAGCGTCCTCCCGTCACCCTAGGCTCAGTATACCGCGAGCTGTAGCTCGCGGTATACTGAGACGCCGCAGCAGATCCCGACAATTATGCTGCGTGAGTGACAGCTGGCTCTGCCTATCTAGAGGCAGAGTCAGCTGTACCCGCCCCCTCCCCGTCCATTCCGCCAGTCAGCACTGGTGGATCGGAGCGGTTAGGGGGGAATCCAGCCCCTCCCCTGTCACGTCAGAGAGCTGTGACAGGATCGAGAGGTGAGCGAACGCCGCTATGTGTTCGCTTACCTCCCGATCTACTGAGCCGACCTGTGACAGTTTCATTGTCACAGGTCGGCTAGAACTATGAGGTGAGTGAAAAGCACTCACCTCATAGTTCTCCTTTTAAGCAAATATAAAAAAAAATACATTTAAAATACAATTTAAATAAAAAAAATGTAATTAAAAATCAATAAAAAATTAAGATATGTGAAATAAAACAATTAAATTGAGTGTTCTCTGGAAAAAAAAGATTTACTTGGCAGGGATGATCACGGCATCCTTTGCCAAACTGTTCATTACATATACACGCACAGACAGATTTAAACCATTACAAAAGGCCAGCAAGACGGCACAGACACATACACTCCCACATGCATGTACACAGAGACACAAACATGTCTGTGAGTCACGCTAGCTGCATATTGAGTGTGTATTAGCATAATAGCAGGGAAATTGGCTTTATAGCGCGGGGACAGAAAATGATTGAAGAATCTCGGCAGGTGTACGGCGTAACCTGGGAACGTGGCAAGCGGCAGGTGGCAACAACTCGTGCGAGCCATGGAGGGATAATGTCTGACAGTAATCAGATGTGTGAGCAATGTACACTCTGTGATTTGTAGGTTTGCGTTCCGTTGCTTGCCTCGCGTATATGGATTTTTACGTCCGGATTTATTTAGATCTAATTAAAATGTTCGGTTGCGTCTGGAAGTTTTTGTTCTCAGTTGGTTGGCTTTACCTGTGTACTTTGTTGGGTTTTGTTTTTTTTCCTGGTCAACAAAATCGAGAAAACATTCAATGGATGGTGCCGCAAATTTCCATTTGGTTATCGGTCGACTGGCTTTAGATTTAAATAGTGATGTACAACAAAAAAGGCTTAAAGCGCCAGGATAAAAACTTTTGTTGGGTACAAAGAAGTTGCCTAAGTGTCATTAGTAATGAGCCTGGGCTTGGTGCTGACCCAGTCCCTCTCCTCCCAACTCAATCAGTTGCTGGGAGGCGCATTCCTATACTCCCAAAGGGGCAAGAAATGCGCCTGATTGGGTCAGGAGTAGGGGGTTGACGGTCAGAATTTTGAGAGTGCTGGGGCAAACTCAACCAAGCCCACCCTTAATTTCTAATGGTGACTATCCCTGCTCTCCAAAGCAAATCCAAAGGATGAGCGCACCACAAGTTTGAGTCCAATCCGTGGTGTCCCTAGCCTTTTCATTGCTTGGGGATGGGGTTGGGTGGCATGCTGGTGCACGTTTTTGGGAAGGGGGTGTTGGGAGTGGGGGGGGGGTTAATCCTTGTTAATACATGAGCACTGTAGCACATCTGATTGGCTTCTTGTGCTGCTTCTCCCACTCAGGGGATTGCAAAGGAATGACCAAGTTAAATTCAGGTACTTTCATTGCTTGTTAAAAAGGATGAATCCAGAATTGCGTTTATTTGTGAATTTTGTATTTGGAGATAAGCTTTAACCCTTCTGCCTGGCATTGTCTCAGGGCACCATGCGTAAAATCAGCACGAGTCTGCCTGCCTTCCCGGCAATAAAAGTGGACTATCATCCATCTGGATTTTACTACATTATCCCCGCCGTACCCACTGAGGCTCGGCGCCATGTATCATATCGCTTCTAATGTATAAAACAGCACTTCCCGCTTTCATTATGAGGATTTGAAAGAGGGAAGATGTGTAAGATAAAGGTTTCCTTCACCGTTCCGTTAATGTTAAATTAAATCCTGCGCCGGCCTATTCTCCGGCGTGTGCGGATTTGACTCCGCGGCGCCAAAATGAGTCACGTTCCATTATCTCCGAGTGTATCCAGGTAACTGTCGACTCGATGCTCATGCAGGTACTGACATCTTCGCTGTCAGGGAGCCATCAAGCCTTTTTGTCTCATGGCAGCGTCAGAAAACTGCTCCAGGGGTTTCTCATCGGGCACCTCAATCTCTCGGCGGGGCTGCGATAATTTGATGGATAATGGCACCTGTTTTCGGTGACTTTTAGAGGAAGGCAGCTGATGTCACCGGGGCATTAAAGGAACGAAGCACTTGTTTGTCCTGCTTGGATGCAGATTCTGGGTTACTGCTGTGCAAACGTAGAAACATCGGGGGAGGGGTTTTGGAGATATGGAGTCTGGCACATTTGCACGGAGATTTCCTGGGGTGCTTGGCGAGATATTAAATAGCAGAGCACTATGGGAAATAGTAATGGGCTATTTGAGCATCCATGGGAGCAATGGTGCTTTATAGGAACCATGGACAACTAAACAAGGTAATTTAAAGTCAACTTGTCATGAGTGCCGCCATTGCGGATCTCTTACTGAAAATGCTGGTTGGCTTGGCTGTCTGTCATGCTGACCCTCTTGCTGTAATGCTTTCAGTTGCCAACCAGTGCAAAGTTAAAGTAAATCTTTGGAAGCAGTGGCGTAACAATCGCCATAGCGACCCAGGCAGCCGCTATGGGGTCCGAGCACAGTGGGGCCCGGCCAGGGCTGCCTGGGTCGCTATGGCATGTGGGGGTGGTGGCTGTCACAGACACCGCTCAGCAGCGGCCACGGCGCATTTCCCCTCAGTGACAGAGAGCCGTGACAGGATCGAGAGGTGAGCGAACGCCGGTATTTATTCGCTCACCTCCCGATCTACTAAGCCGACCTGTGACAGTTTCATTGTCACAGGTCGGCTAGAACTATGAGGTGAGTGAAGAGCACTCACCTCATAGTTCTCCTTTTAAGCTCCTCTTCCCACACAGTTTAGGGTTCTTCAGAACTCCTTATTGCAATCATGTTCAGTAGTAAGGTCATACTGGGAGGTTTCATGTTTTATATCTGTGTAGCATTTAAAAGACCTGTATTACCATGCTGAGTGACCAGTCACAATAGATGTATAGCTCTTTCTAGTGCTCTTTGTGTAGCAGAGAGTGATCGAAATGTATCATGATCAAGTCCAGTGGGGGTCAAGTCTTGTTGTATGTGTAATGTTCTAGGCCTGTATAAAGATGAATGTGTTCATAGCCAGTGTGCATTTCATAGGCATTATAATGTTATTTGCTTGTTTTATGTTGCTTTGTGTTATGAATATATAAACTGTATTATGGCCATATACAGATGGTGAATAGTTTTATATTCCTAGCGGGTGCTCAAGGCACCTTGGATAGATGCAATGTCCATTGCAGCTGTACTATGATTATGGTCATTTCAAGGAGGGTAAATGTACCATTATATAAACTGTGAATCAGGCAGATAGAAAAATATACCTTTTTATTGAATGCAAACAGATCCCTATTGTTGCCGAGTGTCAGTCTGATTAAAGGAGAACTATGGGGTTAAGTCTTTTCCCCATAGTTCTCCTTAGGGTAACGGGAGGACACAAACTAGCGTCCTCCCGTCACCCTAGGCTCAGTATACCGCGAGCTGTAGCTCGCAGTATACTGAGACGCCGCAGCTGAAGCGGATCCCGACAATTGTGCCGGGATCCGCCTAGCTGCGTGAGTGACAGCTGGCTCTGCCTATCTAGAGGCAGAGCCAGCTGTACCCGCCCCCTCCCCCGTCCGTTCCGCCAGTCAGCGCTGGCGGAGCGGAGAGGGGGGAATCCAGCCCCTCCCCTGTCACGGCAGAGAGCCGTGACAGGATCTAGAGGTGAGCGAACGCCGGTATGTGTTCGCTCACCTCCCGATCTACTGAGCCGACCTGTGACAGTCTCATTGTCACAGGTCGGCTAGACCTATGAGGTGAGTGGAAAGCACACACCTCATAGTTCTCCTTTTAAAAATGAATACATTAATATGTCTATTGTCGCTGTCCCACGCTTTTTATTAATTGGATTTCAGTTCTTTCAATTATGGAGGCTCAGTATCACATGTGGGCGTGACGTAGGGCGACCTGCCATGATCTTCCGGCATTGCACAGAGACACAGTGAAGATGGCACTGGGTCTTTTATAAGGTGTGTAATGGCAATGGAAAGGGTTTATTCAATTATGTAATTAGCATGTTGATGGAAGGGATGAATCAAGAAATGCCAAAACCATAAGTAGATTAAGTTTCAGCTTTAACAGTGCCAGTGATGTATGGCGGGGGACCGAGATTGTGGAAAATAGGACCGGGCTCTAGTTTGTACCTTGCATCGGGGTACTATGGCACTACCTCATGTACATACCTAAACTACCTGGAAATGCATATGCTTAGAAACAAGGTTCATTGACATTAATACACATCTGTGAGATTGTTTACCCTAATGGAAACCCATACTGATTGCCACTGCAGAACCCCTTCTTAATATGCTACTTCCCTGGCTGTCTCTGGCTGCTGTACTATCTGTGTCACTGACCAGGAACAAGCATGGAGATCAGGAAAATGAGAATGAAGCCATAACGTCTGGTCTGCGTACTTGTCACAGGTCAGTGATGAAGCTACAGGACCATCATGACAGCAAGGGAGCTGAAGAAGAAGCAATGGCAGCCGTTAATGCAAGCCTTTGAAACTGGCGCCTGGAGCATATGCCTTTTAAATACATGCGTGAGAACCATTGGATCCCCAAATTTCAGGATGCACTTGTATGCAAATTTTGACAATTTCCGGCAGTATGGTACACTGGCCTACACAGGGCCTGACGTTGGGGCAGCAGGGGTGTGGAATTCCTTTCTCCCGATGCCCGGGACATGCAGTTCCGGGCGGGTAGTTGTTCTCTACATTTAGCCCTGTTTTGGGCAAGCAGAGCTAAATGTACAGCGGGGAAGCCGACGCTTGTTTTGTACAAGTGATCTCGGCGGTGCCACCGAGATCACTTGTATGCAGCTTGCAGGTCTGCCATTCTCAATGGGGGGGCGCATTGATGAACATGGCCTTGGGGCAGCAGAGAGAGTAAATCCGGCCCTGGGCCTGCCCCTTCCTAACCTTTGTACCAAGAGGAAAGTGTGATTGGGGATGCATAACTCCCAACAGAGATGAGACAGACTGAAACTTTCTAGCAGAATGTATGTAGGCAATGGACATATTCCTTCCAGACCCCCAGTTATGTGGACCATTAAGAATATTTTTGCCAAAAACTATTGGATAAACCCAGAAGTGCTTTCTTCCACCATTATTTTTCCTTTTTTCTGGCTTTTCAAAATGGCAAACAAGATAATTAATAATACTTTTGGAAGTTAAATAGAACCTTTTCATAGATCTCTGTACAGGGGGGAAAACGTTCCGAAGGACAGAGAGATTTGGGTTCAAATGAGGGACATTCCCTCCAAATTAAAGAACAGTTGGGAGGTATTGGGGGGGGTGGCTAGCCTCCTGTATGTTCAAGAAATGTAAACATTTGTATATGATCGCGCCTTAGGATGGTGGCTTTGATATGGTGCTCAGCATTGAGCTGATCACGTTCTCCATGTATATGTGAAAAACATTAAAAGTCCATAGCGTTCCTTTAAAGAGCTCCATTCGCAGTTGGCATTCATTGAGCATGCCGTGTATAACTGATTCCGTGAGGCCTTTGCATGATAATTTGTCTTCCTACAGAAACAGTTATTTTTTTATTGTATTTTTTCTTAAAGCTTTAATCGTACTCATTCCCTCTTTTACAAAGCAAGTTGATTTGCAGATGATCGTCTCGAGTGCGGCTACTGACCCATGAAAAGTAATTACATATTACGGCGCTCTATCATTCTCCGAGCCGCATTTGGACGTCAGTACGGGAACAGGTCCCATAAGAAAGATGGAGGGAGCTGGGGTACAGCTCCCAGTAGGCTCTCCCCCCCTCTCCTCCTCCACCATTCTGAGCGCCTTTGAAGGCAAAATCCCGGCTTTTGCGTTTGATCTGGCTGCTTTTGTGGTGAGGCAGAGCGAGAGGAGCCTGCGCAGCTATCTCTGGCTCCGGGGTAAGGAAGCTCTTTGAAGAGTGTGGGATTATTCTGTTCCTCCCTCCTGGGATCGCACCGAGTCCTGCGTACTCAGGGCGAGGAAGATTTCAATTGCTGGATTACAGGCTCTGCTCCACTTAAAGAGATTTTCTCGTTCCCGAGGATTGCCACAATGTCACCGAGAAAAACATCCGGAGTCCTGCAGCTGTCAGGTAGTTTGAGGACGGCGTGGAAATGCCTCGTGGGCTCTTCCTGATGAGTTATTCATCGGACGCATGTGAACATCCCGCACAAAAATATGATAACAGACTTATCCAGACTGGGCCTAATTTATTCACACATCTGAAACAAGAACCAGCTCTAATGTGTCTCAGCTACCATCCAGCTGTCATTATCCAAACCTGATGGCTCCAGTTTGAGGCTAGTTAATAAAGAGGGCATTCTCTTTAAATCTACGGGGTACAGAAAAACAGGAGCATTGGTTAGGAGTCCAAAATATATATTTTTCCAACGCCAAAGCATTTCAAGGACCTAATCTTCCTTAGAGCTTTTGACCAAGGCAGGATGGTGGGCTCAAACAGGTTGAAAAATCTGTAGCTGCAATCACCTTATGAGATGTCATAGAAAAATGATGATCTGACCTGGAGGTGTCTGTCATGTAGAGGAGAGACGGGTTATAGTTTTTGCAGGAAGCATTTCGAGTTTAGTATCCTGCCACGGTCAGCTTTTTAAACCCTGATGAATAGAGATCTTTTAATTCCCTGCAAAAGCATTGGATTTTTTTGTGGAAATATACACTGAGTGGCCAGATTATTATGGCCACCCCATCAGTACTTCGTTGGGCCACGAGATGACTCCACGGGATGACTTTGTTGGGCCGCCTCGTGACTCCACGATATGTTGAAAGGTGATGCGAGGAACCTGACACTGTACTGTTGCCCTTCTGTTGGCTTGTACCAGTCTTGCCACTCTCCGTTCTGCCCTAACATTGACTAGTCGCTGACGGCCACAATTCGCACGTTCAGACCTAGTCAGTCCAGTCTTTAAACACTTTAACAACAGCTGCTCTTGATCATTTAACGAATAATGCTGTTTTGCTGATACTCGCTCCATGGCTTAAGCGCCAATAATCATCCCATGTTCAAAGGCTGTTAAATCGCGTTGTTTACCCGTATCTTCAGAAACAAATCACTTCTACTGTCGTGGTAAACAACCTGCTTCCCTATTTATAATGGTCTGGCCCTCTAGCAACTTCAGCGCGAAATTAAAACTAATTATAGCTAATTTGCCTACAAACGTCAGGTGGTCATAATAATCTGGCCACTCAGTGTATACACTGTCTGCCCGAAAAAAGTCACCAGAGCTATAGGGGTTGTTTCAGTTGGTCAGGTGTAGGTTCAGCAACATTATGTGCCCAAAAAATAAGGCCAGCCCTAAATGACTATCAATAGTTTTTTTTTTTCTTCCCTGATGGCATGGTCCAAGATGACAATGTCAGGATTCATCGGGCTCAAATTGTGAAAGGGTGGTTCAGAAAGCATGAGACATTATTTTCAAACATGAATTGGCCACCGGAGCGTCCAGACCATTGAGAATCTTTGGGATGTGCTGGAGAAGACTTTAGGCAGTGGTCCAACTCTTCCATCATCTACAAGATCTTGGTGAAAAATGAATGCAACTCTGGACGGAAATAAATGTTGTGAGATTGTATAAGCTTATCGAAATGATGCCACGGAGAATGTGTGCCGTTCTCAAAGCTAAAGGTGGTCCAACGAAACATGAGTGTATGGCTTTTTTTGGGGGGGCAAGGTGTTGTATTTTGGACTCTTAAAGGAGAACTATGGGGTAAGTGTTTTTCCCCATAGTTCTCCTAAGGATTATGGGAGGACATACATTAGCGTCCCCCTATGACCCAAAGCTCAGTATATCGCGAGCTACAGCTCGCGGTATACTGAGACTGCCGCAGCCGGGACGGATCCCAACATTACTGTCGAAATCCACCCAGCTGCGTTCGCTCACTTCCCGATCTATTGAGCCGACGTGTGACAGTTTAATTGTTACACGTTAGCTTGAACTATGAGGCTGAGTGAAAATCACTCACCTCATAGTTCTCCTTTTAATAATGTGGCCTTCCTGTTTCTTCTGTACCCCCCTAGTTTTCATCTGAAGTGCCTTTTTGAGGCCTTTTCGCGCAGGAGACCTGCCCAAGCAAAGAGATTGTCATACAGGCACTTGAACACTATCATATCCATTCTCTCTACGCAGCTGCAGTCCAGTACAGAATTGATTTCACTTCCACATACAAGCCCTGGTGAAAGGGGAGTTGTGAGCCCTGAAAATGTGTTGGCTTTCTACTTTTACATCATGCTTAATAAAAAAAAAAAATTGTCTGGGGTTCAATTGTTGACTTCCAATTGTTGTGGCGCTCCCACTCTTACAATACTCTACAAACACTTCCGGGGACTGCTAGGATACCCCTGCCGACAGAGAGCTGCCTCCAAAAGGTTCATGAAATGGATCTGTCTTCATTCACTGAAGGGGGTCCAGCACTCCAAGAATACACGTTTAGGCAAAGAGATTGTGCTTTTCACCGAGCCTTTCCTCTTCATTGTAAGATCGAACTTATTTTTGGATCACCTTCTACCTTCCCCTTCAAAAACATTCTTTAGTTCTAGATTCCCTCAGAGTATTTGTTTTTACATTTAAGTGCAACTTTATTAGTTTTGGATGGAATAGGGAATGGTTAGGACACGGTTAGTTTGCTATATCGGTGACCCCACAGGGAGGATTCAGCCTCAGTATTCCCCCCTCCCCCCCCTATTACCCCTTTATGTGCCTCTCTGAAACTAGTTTGACTTTTTTTTTTAAAGGGGTGCGGCTTTCTTGACTGCAGAGCTAAGCTCCATCAAGTGTTGTTGCCCTGTGCAGCGAGGAGACCCTTACTGACCATAGAGGCCATCTCATTAGGGGGTTGGCAGGTCTTAAATATGAAATCCATAAAGTCAGGCTCTTTTAACAAAGTGAAGCCATTTTCAGAGAGGAGGACAGAGTTGGGTTTTAAGGCTATTTAAAGTACAAGCAGACATATTGTGGAGACAACTCTTAAAATGCACTTTCAAAAGTAAAAAAAAAAAAAAGGCTGACAGGTCTATTAGGTGCAATAGAAACCTGGCTTGTGGGGGTTTTTCCCCACCCTGAATTCCATCTGTCTTCCAGCATGCTGGAAAATGTATCTTACCACTTTTCCTGTATCCATACCATGCTTAAAAAATTCAGGGAAGGTCCAGCCTTATGACTGGCATTCTTTACAGGCATCTGATCTTTATGTATTTGGAAATCTGTACCACAAGGTTGTTGGAAAAGTATGATGTCATAGCTGCATGCAGGTCACATGACGCGGCGAGGAACGCTTCATGTTCTCAGTATGATGGATGGTGCAGCACATATGGTTGACAGCCACTTTTATACTGCCTCTGGCAACGTTCCAGCCAACCAATAAGTTCATAGCAATGGTAAATTATACCGGCCGCCAATTTGTCACTTCATTTTCGACTTGCTGCAGGAGATGCTGGGAAAGAAAAAGAAAATGAAAGTAAACAAAAAGTTTATTTTTTTGCAAAAACAGCAAACTTATGCTTTGGAGTAAAGAATTACCCAGGATGACAACTGCTGTTGCATTAATTACAACACCATAGATTGCATGAAAGGATTGTATAGCAGCTTTTCTCATCATTGTTTTCTTATGGTCAGGACATTAAAAAAATTAACTTTGTTCGGTCAATATAAAAAAAATTGCACATTAATACTCTGCATTTTGTTTTTTAGCCAGTAGGTGGCGCTTTAGGTTCCTTTTCAAGATTTCCAGGGTATTCCTTTGCTTCTTTGATTCATAGGGAATACGTCACTAAGCCAATTCAGTTAAGTGACACGTTCTTTTGATAGGTCATATGCCTACCATCCACCCCTCCTCAATACTCACCCCCACAATGTTTCTCCACTGTCCTGCTAAGTCTAATCCCTGTGTTAGCTCCTTTTCGGTTACTCTGAGTTTACATAGGAGTAGGAGCTGTCAGCGCTGGAGGATCGGACAGGGGAGGGGGGAATCCAGTCCCTCCCCTGTCACGGCTCTCTGCCGGCACAGGATCGAGAAGTGAGTGAGCGCCGGTATGTGTTCGCTCACTTCCAGATCTACTGAGCCAACCTGTGACAGTTTAATTGTTACAGGTCGGCTAGAACTAAGAGGCTGAGTGAAAACCACTCACCTCATAGTTCTCCTTTTAATGGTTTCCTTTCTAAGATGAGCTTCTGCATACAATATTATGCTTTTTAATGTGTACAACCCCTTAAATCCCATTGGGCTTTTGACTGCTGTATGTCATTAGTCCTACACCACCAAATCTTTAAAAAGTCTCTACACTGCTTTTAATTAGCCGGATGGTCCACAGGTAGCAAATATTGACAGATCAGCGGCATTTCATATACATTTTTATTAAACCGGTGTCCTTCACATGACAGCCCAGATTAATATTCTTGGTGAAGGATACTGTTTTTGCCGCCATTGGAAAATGTCATTTGTTGGCACCACGCTGAAAGCTGCGTGGTTATTTAAAAAATAAATAACATTTCCCTCTTCACAGCTCGCAAGCCCATAAAATCTGTTTCATTCGGGATTCGGTTCCTTGTGTGGGCTTTATTTGATGTTACTGTGAGGAAAAAGTAGAATTAAACTGAAGTCGAGATTTATCAAGTGTTTGTCAAAAGCCGTTGACGGTAATGAGATTGGATTTTCGAATGCGGCAGCATAGTCTTGATGTTTCTGCAGTGCTTGTATTGTAACCGAGCCCTTGCTGAGAGGATTTGTTAAGAAAAAGGAAAAGAAAACACATATATATATATA
>NW_017306434.1:234195-235026 GCF_000935625.1 Nanorana parkeri
AATGTATTTGTCTAGTAATTCCCCAGAAGACAGCCTCCAATGATAAAAACATGGAGCATACAATGCGAAAATCAGCAACAGATATAGTGATTTACCGTTTGTCACAAATCAGTTCTTTCTTGAATGAATTCGGTTATATTCTAGTGTTTGGCTGTATTTATAGAGTTGTCTGGCCCTAGTATCTTAGTTCTCAGCTCCTGGACTCCAGGGCATGCAGGTTTTCTGAACTGGGCTTTTGGCACCTAGAGTGAACATCCTAAAGCTTCTATTATTGTCCCTGACTTGTAAAGTACCCCAATAATAGAACAACCCCAAATGCTTAAGTCTTGTAATGCATCCCCAATACTAAAACAATGCCTAATGCGTAATGCTCTATGCTCTTTATGCGAACCATTACCGCTTAAAGGGCAAGTCCGCCTAAAGTGAAATTTAGTTATAGGTGGGGCCAAGTGGGTTCGGTTTTGGCACAGGTGTATCCCTACTTAAAAATATAATGCATTGCTGGGACTTGTAGTCCTACATATTTGGAGCTATTCTGCGTTGCTGTATAATCATCATACAGCAATGTAGAATACCACCAGCTATGCGGGACTACAAGTCCCAGCAATACATTATAATAAACGTCAGCACTACAGAATATCACCAGCATCCCCCCCCACACTTCCCCGCGCCCCACTTCCCACTCCAGACTTACCTTTACTCTCCTGCAGGGCCCTCTCTCTCGTCTCGGCTAAGAGCAGAGGGTCCTCACACATCAGAATGTGCTGCCCGGCGGTGCCTGCAGCACATTCTGCGGGACTGGTGACAGCCTCTCCATGCCCGCCGCACAGC
>NW_017306434.1:235096-244464 GCF_000935625.1 Nanorana parkeri
TGGCGATTGCTTGGTATATTTTTCTCCCCTGCTTTTGTGGATTTCTCTCCTTGTTCTCTACTGTCCTTTCATAATCAATTAAAATACCAGTAGGTCAGTCCCAGTATGTAAAACCAGAACCGTGAAACCAAGGACAGCTGGCTTGTGTGTCAGTTGGGAACCAGAACAGATGGGGTCTCAGGTGAGGCACATAGGCAGGTAATGGAATGGTAATAAAATATTGCTTTGTTATACAGGGCCTCACAGCTGCCTTTTTATATCCAGAATAATATCTCAAACTACTATGGCATTCAAAGGCTTTCCTCTACTAAAATGAGACTTTTTATTGTGCATTGTCAAACCTCAAAATAAGAAAGAGCGGAAAGTGATTTCTATTTTTATATCACATATTGCTGCTTTGTAAATCTTTCTCTGAAGCAATTCTATTGACTGGAATAAAGAAAAAACAAGTTTACCAACTTTCGTTTTATTTCTTTTTTTACTTTTTAATTTGGGATTTGTTGATCCAGAAGATTGCTTTATTTTTCAGTTAGTTCTCATGTGCGCAGTAATGCAATGATGTCTTGTGCTACCTGTAAAATGACTGCACTGTCTGGCCAGGTACATGCAATAGGGTCATGGGTGGTTGATAAAGACGTCAAGGCACATTTACTGTAGACCTGTTGATAATGGTCTTCATAGGGAGCCCAGTTAATGAGCATGTTCAGACATTGGCAGGGAGCAGGGAGGTGATTGAGCTTTATTGCTTAAATGCAATAGACAGTAGTAAGGTCATCATCTTGTCTGTACGGGCTTACAGAGCTGTGTAAATCTCAGGACAGGCTATACTAAAACATCAACCCTTTGCCAAGTAAAACTTATACACTATCGGGGTTATTCACAAAATGGTGAAGAGTTTGGAGAAGGGAACAATTTAGGCCAAAATAGCTGATTTGGAAAAACTTTCCAATTGAACTCACTTTCGGATTCAGCTATGTTGTCCTAGAATGTTCACTTCTCCGGCCTTCTCCAAACTCTTCACCCTTTTGTGAATAACCCTGTATATGTGCAAATTTGTCAACATCGGACCATCTGGCCTGCATACAATTGTTGAAGGTCCCATTCTGAAAACATGGGCATTATTATAGAGTGCAACTATAACAGCAACTTTCACAGCCTCCACTCCTTTGGTATGGCTTTCCTTGGGATTTTAGGTTGTGGGGAATTTAAGCCTATTCAGCCAAAAGAGCATTTGTGAGGATGGGTATTGATGTTGGATGAGAAGACATGGCTCATGCCCAAAGGTGTCCAAGAGGGTTGAGTCCAGGGTTCTGTGCAGGCCAACGAAGTTCCTCCACAGCAAACCTCACATATAATCTATGTCGTTATGGATCTGGCTTTGTGCACAAGGGCACAGCCATGCTGGAACAGCCAAGGGCCTTCCCAAAACGGTTGCCACAATTGTCTAAAATATCTTTGTATACTGTAGCATTAACAGTACTCTTCATTGGAAAGATCTGAACTCAATATGTAGTGGAGTTCACATACTTTTGGCCATGTAGTCTATTAATTTCAACCACATATAGCTGTTAACCCATAGTTTAGCTTTGAGTCAAAGTTGAGTTTTCTCCCAAATTGGTGCGAAACCTACATTTGAAGATTTCTGAGTGCCACAAACTTTTCCCTTCAATTCTTAAAACTTTTTTTTTGAAGTCTAACATTTTTTTAAACCAGATTCTCTCCTGTGAAGCTGGAGTCGGATTTTGCGAAGTGATACGGCAGCATAATATTATTACCATTTGGAAATGACATGTTACCCGGCAATAAGATGTCAACCGGAGATTAATTCTCTGCTATTAACAATAATTAATTGCGGATGTGACACACCAAGGCCATTAGGGGTTTATCCAATAAGGCTATAAGATTAAAAGCTGGAGGATAAATATTTTTAGTAGGATTTGTGCGGGTATAAAGTTTTATTAGCGTTGCAAGCAGCAGTGTACAGAGCTGGAATGAGCAGCACAAGGCAAACAACCCGCTTAATTGACAATTTATCGCCAAGCCATTTGAGTCCATCGCATTCTCCACACCCAGAAACCGCACACTGTTTCCTGGAGTTTAACCCCAAACGTGCCACTGTAGATTGAAGCTCCACATCCAGTGGCTTGGAAGCCACTTGTGGTTCTTGGTGCTCTTGGACGTTCCTTTCAGCAAAGTGGAATGAGTGCTTGTCTTTCCATTAGTAGATGCTGAAATCCAACCAAACGGCTATATACAATATTGAACTTCCTTAATAGATTTGTAGTATTGTATACCCAGTACTCCTTTTAGACAGAACAATCTGGCCCTTGATCCCCAATGCAGTTTATCACTATAACTTGTTTAAGGACTTGCCTCAAGCTATGGTTGGAGAATGTAGGAAAAGTCTACTCTGATGAAGTCATCCTATGGACTCACCCTTCCTATTAGTATGTTTGTCGTCAGATTGAAACACCTGTGCAAAGCAGTAGAGCCCTTACTGGTTCAATGTGTCAAGTCACCCTCTTCCTGAGTGTTGCTGTGCAGAGTCTTACAGGTAGCTAAAATAAGGAAATCATTAAGATACTTGTACTCAATAGCATGGAAATGCTTGAAATCAGTAACTGTAACGCTCATATTGACTTCCTTTTGTTCTGACGTTCTTCTGCCAGTGGTAGATGGACAGCTTGGCTCTGGCACAACCCCAGTCCTCAGGTCTTATGGAAAAGCTGTGTTTTAAGTGCTTGGTTAGTACTGTTCTACTGACCCTGATTTAAAGGAATCTGCCATGACAAAAGGATATGGTTTTCTATTGCTTGCTTGTTTACTGGTCCTACTGATCTTGTAAAAGTGAAGTATCGGGTCCTGTTTTGCATTTTTGTTTTAGGCAAGTGTTTTCACTGGGATAGTGGGAACAACATCGGAGCCTTTACTGTTAGAAGGAAGCCATTGGTGATGGCTCTCATGTTTCTGTCATGACAGCTTTGCTATAAACATAACCTTTGCCATACTGAAGTTAATGATTTGGTTCCTTGTTTAATGGTAGACATTTTTTTTCCATGTCAGGTTTTTAATATTGCTGTCTATAGGCCCCTTTAAGGGGGATTTCCCCTCACTCCTTGTCATGGTGACACCCAGGACATTGCTGTGAGCTGTACTTCCCCTTCATCAGAGTGCATTCCATATATTCTTCTGATCAATTCTCATGTGCCTGCTTGTGCTTTTCTAGTACCTTCCCGGGAGCTCCAAAACACATGGTGGTCTATCATGTAAACGTTGACTTCCGCAAGGAAAGATGAGCGGTAGTAGGCTTCTACTATTGGTGACTGATGACACCCCATCACAGCAAAGCATTAATTCAAGACCTGCATTACAGAGCTCCCTGCATTTCAACGGATACCAAACTGAATAAATGGCTTTATAGAGTTACTTCTTCCTGCTTGTTGGCTACATAGCATCCCTGACCTGGAACAACCTTCTAACTAGTGAATCAGAACCCTTCACCTGCATACATGCTGTAGGTCAACAACACGCTAAGGACAGAACGCTAGCTGCGCTTGTTTTCAATAAGCTTGCTGAGTGGAGCTCTTTGCAAGTTCAATTATCAATAAAGTTTCTTTTTATTGAATCTGGAAAATTACAACTTCACTTGGCAGTGATTTGCTAATGGCCACAGTTGCTAATGTTTAACTTAACTGCATTATCTTTATTTGCGGGTTTGTTCCTGGACGAGTAAAATAGCAATCGATAAAGTTTAGTACAAATAAAAAAAAAGCAAAACCTTTTAAAGTTTACCATCAGCTATAGTGAGCAGCGCGTCCCGGCATCGCCCCAACCTGTAAAAATGACGTGGCATAACCAATATAAGCTGCCGTATATTTATTTTAACCGCTTAGCACTTTCACAGCGCCGGAAGCGTTGCCTGGCGTATGGAGTTTTAAAGAGAGGCCTTTCATGTTTTCAGTTACGTACTACTTTAATCAGTGCTGGGGAATGTGCTTTGATTATATCATTAGGATTGTCATCCTGGGTTAAACTAATGATGTACGAAAGACGGAGGAAAAAGACTTGTAAAATTGCTTGTCTTATTGGTAGCTGCATAAATTAGCTTTAAAGTGGAACTCCATGATGTGCCTTTCGGATCTATAATAGCACAGTGTAATTTTAACAAGATATCTGCTGCTTTTAATTCCTCCGCTAGGAGCAGAAAGTTGGAATTTCATGAGTGGAGCCATTCCTTTTCCTTCGTTGTAGCTGAACAGGTCTGAACAAGGAAAAAAAAATACAAAGCTGGTGCAATGGAGGAAGAGATTGTTTGCTCTGCTCCTGCATGGTTTGTGCCATCAACCAGGGACGTGCGGTCAGGGGAGGCAGAGCCTCACCTAGTATTATGCAGGAAAAAGCGGTCAGCTTCAAATCTGAAGCTGACAGCTTTTTCTCCATTCAGAGCGGCTTGTAACAGGTTACACAACAGGGAAATACTCCCCTCTGTGTAACCTGTCATGGACGGAGCACTGCCTGTTATTTACAGGCAGCACTGCATCAGGCTTTTGACAAGTAGGTTACACAGCAGCAGGCTTCCCCACTGCTTGTGTAACCTAACTTGGTGAGGCAAGAGCTGTCACAGCCTCTACTCTGTGTTAGAGGCGTGAGCTCTCTGGATGGCTTGGACCAATGGCAAAGCGCCATTGGTCCAAGCTGTCCAAAAAAAAGAAACCAGTGAGGACATCGATCTCGATGCCTCACCAGTGATGAGCAAGTGAGGGACAGGGAGGCTCCTCCCCACACAGCTTGGTTACCGACCTGTGGGTGGGGGGCTTCGGCAGGATGGGGCGGGGCTTCTGTGGGATGAGGTGGAGCTTTGACAGGATGGGGCAGGGCTTCGGCGGGATGCCTTACCCAGCACAGAAGGCACGTCACTGCCATCAACCTGCTTGCTATAGTGCAATGACTACATAGATTGTAAAGACATAAAGTGACCATTGGCTGATCTGTCTGGGTTGGGCAGATTGGGAAATGTACCATTTAGGAATGAAAAATGAAAGGGTACCTATGGTCGAACCCCAAAAATAAATCTGTATTTTTTTGTATTGAGTTTCCATAAGTTCTATCCCGCTCCTTATAACCATGATCCATCTAGAAGTTTGTAAACTTACTGAAGATGCCCATTGGATGGACTTCCCCAATGCAATGATACACATGCATTCAATCCTGTGACTATGCACTTCCTGGTGTCAAGCCTCTTACAGAGCCGGCCGTCTGAACTACAACTCAATGTCTGAACAATGTAACATCATTATTGCTCGCTGGAAGCAATCCATGATGCTATATGTAGTCTTGAGAAATGGAGATTGCATCACATCAAGCAACATGGAAGGAAACACAAAGCACACTGTGAATCGAGGAGGTTGGGGAAAGTGATGGGCAGGCGGAAGGCAGCGCTCACTACATAAAAGGAATTTTTTCAAGTAAGCTTTGATCAAACATTATATTATGCATTCCAATTACACAGTGTAATAGAGTATAAGCTGGGACTTTAGAAAGCCTTTAATACTTATCGTGAATGGCGACAATGAGTCTTGGAAAATATGGGTAAACAATGGCAATGATTGTGTTTCTAAAAAAATGCACCAAGTCTTTGGTCAGGTGTTTAAGCAAAAAAGCTTGCTCATTAGATTCTCTTATAAATATGCCCAATGAACCGATAGGACAACATATGTATATTTTGCCCCATAAGATGTCAGGACATACCTTACGACACTATGACGTTTTGCTACCCCCAATGCGTATGTCAAATTAAAGTAAAAGCATCACCATACCCTCCTGCCATCCATGTAACTATGCCTGTGCCCTTAGGATTGCATTTTTGGATGGGTGTGGGGAGGTTGTTCCTATTATTCTTCCTCAGCAGATCTGTAATTAAAGGGATTGTTTGATAAGTTCTCAGCCTTACTATGAGAAGATAGTGCTGGAAAAATATGGTATGCAAATTTTTCTACATAGTCACCTTGAAGCTTTCCACACTTTCTCCATCGGCGCTGTAAGGCTCTTATTCCCTCCAAGTAAAATCATTTGTCAAGGGTGTCAAAATAGGCTCTGACAGCATCAATAACACCTTCGTCCAACCCAAAATTTACATCAGACGAGTTGCAAAAAAAATAATGAGCATAACTGAGAAGCTGACAGATGGTCTCTAGACATGAAGGCAAAGACATGGATTACTTCTTGAAAACAAATTGCAAACTTGTGACTGCTCTTCGTGGCCAGACTAAGAACAAACAGGACAATCCTTATTCATTGGCATTCTACGGTTCTGTCAGGACCCACTCCTATATCTTAACTAGGGCTGCAACTAATTGGGCTCATAATCGATTAATTGGCCGATTTTTTTTAGTTTTTCGATTAATCTGATAAAAAAAATACATTCCATCCTTAATTTTAAAATAAAAAACACAAATGCCGTGTTACAAACATAAAGTTTACTAAAGAATAAAACTGTGTGCACAATTTTTTGCAATCACACTGCACTAGAACGCGCAGCATTGTAGTATCGTGTGTTAAAGTGTGGGCGATTACACTGTGGGTGGGCGGCGCGTTTGGGGTGCTATTGAAATGAATGATACTGCAACGCACCTCACGCAGCAGAATTTGTTAGGCCGAAACCGAATTTACTTTTTTCCTACCTTTTTATATATACTTTTTTTTTAAAAATAATTGTATTGTTAGCACATGGCGCTTGAATAGCTTCAGCCACGGAATGAAAGCTGCCAGTGGCAAGATTCCACAGACGGCAGATGAATCTAGATGCAGCAGGTAGTGGGCTGGTGCTATTGGCCATTTCAATTTGCAATAGCTATTGCACCCGCCCACTGCTTGCTGTGCCATCTTCCCAGCCTGGAGGAGAGAGCTAGGGGATCCAACCAACTAATTGATAAAGGGAATAGTTGACAACTATTCTCATTATCGATTATTCATTAATCGATTTAGTTAGTTGCAGCCCTAATGTTAACTTTTTGAAACAGAAAAAAGATACACCTTAAGGGCCTCTGCCAATGGGCTTTTGTTTGCGTGAGAAGGGTTTTGCATTCTCATACAAGTATGAAAATACAAAACCTGCTTGAAGCAGATCAGTTGCGGGTGAGAAGTAGGGCAGCTGCACCAGTCAATTAATTCTAATGTAAATTGTAGGTAAGTGTAGTCATAGACAAAGTACACTCATCCTTTGCCTAGTTCCACTGATCTAAACCAATACCCTTTCCCCCACCGCAGCTACTTGGGATAGGTTACCCCAAATGGGTGTTTACATCTACTGGCAAAAATGTTCATCGTCACCGGTTATGCCTGTGCAGTGAGTCCTCATAACTTCCATAGGGACATTTTCTGAGGGTCTCCAGTCTCAGGAGACCTCACAATACAAGTATATGAGGGCTCACTGCTTAGGCTGTGAAGAAAAGTTTGGCTTGAGGTTGTAAACTGTCCCAGGCCGCAGCTATTCTCCTCCAGTAAATGAGCAAATATAAGGTGGAAGGGATGTTTGTTTAGGAAGCCTGGACAGTGTGTGCAGGTCCCTGAAAGAACTCTTACTCCTTAATCCTCTGTAGTAATAAATATCTGCAAGTTAGTTTTTTTGCATTGCAAGGGAAGCATGCAGAAAAGTTATGTGGTAGTATTTTTTAATAAAACTCAACGTGGCCATTTTGTGAGCAGAGGCGGTACCTACCATCATTTTGTCAGCTGAGCTGACATTCGGCCTGCTAATTCACTTGGTAGTCGTGTCACGGCCAAGGCATCAGGAGCTAAGCCACTAACCGCCTCCCTTGTTAATACAGTCCAAAGCTTGCAAATGTCAGTTATTTATCCTTTGTCTAAAGGAATGACTAAACAAAGCGGCCTTGGTGATTAATGGAGAGAATTATTAAAGTTTTATCTCAGATGGAGCAAATGAATGATTTATCTAAGCAAGGTCTTCAATGAGCCCGAAGTGCCATCTATTATATGTGTATATGGTCTTGTAAAGCTGTCATATTTGATGGCAGAAAGGAATGTGCTTTGTATATCCCCCCATGGTCGCCAATCAGACATTGCCTTTTATTGATCTTACTTCAGTAAATGGATAGACCCGGAGAGACTGAGCGGAGGGGCTACATGACTGGGGGAGGAATAGTCCCGGGAGAAGGAGTTAAAATAAAATGGGGATAGCTGGTCTTACCTGATTGGACGTTGGGGTCAGGTGTCCGGGAGGAGCCAAATGGGAAGGAACTGCAAGGGCTGAGGGACGTCCTATCTGGAAAATCGACTAAGGAAGCAGGTTGTCCCACCCTCCCTGAATTTTGTAGTTATGCGGGGTTCTTTTTTGTCACGGCAGCTTGGCGGGTTAGGGGGTCTTTGGGGATCGGACAAAATCAGAGTTGATTACAAAAATGGGGGGCCATCAGCTAGTATGTGTGCTTCCCCTGTTGGTGTCCGGATTTGTAGGGGGCGGGGCATGGCCACTGGGAACCTGGAAGTAGTAATTGTCCTCGAGCTGGTTGTGGTGTGGCTGGGGACATGGGTGGAGTGTAAAGAGGCTTTTTTTGGGCTGTTGGGCACCCAGAAGACCCATTCTCAGGTCAACAATCGTTTAGCATATTATTTGTATAGATTATTTGGCTTAATACTTTTGGTTTGGTAAAGTTGTTTGGTTTAATAAAAGGGCTGCTGTGGCCGTTAAAATCCATGTCACGCAATCCGTGTGTTTATTGAGGTTTTAACAGAGGGATGAAAATTGACGAATCCATCAGTCATGGAATATTATAGGTTGGTGTTTTAATACATGTTAACCATGTTAAAAAATAATTTTGGACGAAATTGACAAATTAATATGGAATTCAGCAACTATTTTGTCCAATCCAGGAGCCAGCTCTATTGACAAGACCCAGAAATAAACCTCAAGTTGTGCTCCAGCTGTATTGTTTTTAAGGCACATTGGTGACCTGGCTCATAGAGTTTCGTCATCCCTGATTTAAGATGATGCGATTGCTCTTCTATTTGAGAGATGGGATCCATTAATTAATGAGTTGAACAACATTCAGTCTTGCCCTTGACCAAACTTTGACTCGTGTGTTTTCAGAACCCCCTATGGCCAGAGGATAAGGACATGCTGGTAATACTTTCCGTACCCAATCAGGTGTTGGTGTTCCTGTTGTAGAAAAATGACAAATGCATTCTGATTGGCTGCTGTGATAGACCCCCCTCTTTTCTTCCTTCAGTTTTGATACATCATCTCCACAGGGCTGAAAAACCTTTAGTCTATGAAGCTAAATCTCTTCTTATATGTTCACTGCAGCTGCCAATTTATTCTCTCAGTGGGTGGGGGGGAGGGGCGGGGTTGA
>NW_017306434.1:244492-258743 GCF_000935625.1 Nanorana parkeri
AGCGGGGTTGAAATTCCTTACTGATTCCATAATGGCAATCGGATTAATTCCCTGGGTCAGATCCTCCTCTAATGAATTCTAATAATTATGGCTGTGAATCCTGTCTCCAGCGAGGGAGGCATCTTCTTATATTTAAATATAAAAAAGAATATGTAAAGATTTTGCCTTCAGCAATTTTATCCAAGTGAGTGGGCTTTTTTTAAGGCAAAAAAAGTGTGATCGCTCATAGCAACAAGTTGGCGGCAATCTTAATGCCAAAAACTTTGACAGGTGAAATGCCATCAGTCCTTAATTTTCAAGTTGACAAAAAAAAGCATAATTGGTTACCTAGTGCATTACTACAAGTGTCCATGTTTTATCATACTGCCTTATTAAAGTAGGACAGGGTAAAAGTTAAAATGGTAAAATACTTGATACATAAATGTGAGCTGATGTGTAATTCTGTCCAGCCACTTTTGTGATTTATTGACCTTTTCTAGATAGCACAACCTGGAGGATGACTTGGTGTTCTTTGGTAGACTTGAGGTATACAGAGGGGTCACTGCCCCACCCACCCACCGCCAATTTGACAACTGGCTTCAAGTACTGCTCTTTCTTCTCTGAGGCAGAGTGCCACTGGGCAGGGGATTATGCTTGTGTCTGTGAAAATTCATTTGATGATAATGTAGCACTCACCCCCGAAGGAGTCGCCAAAATAACCCGGGTCATCACTAGTTGTCTAGGGGTTTTGGTCTTCAGAAGCACCATTAGCATTTAACTGCCCAAAAGGCTGATATTTACTCCAGAAGTATAATACTGAATAACTTTTATTAACTTCTTCACACTGGGGAGAGAGGGTATAGGGATCCTAGACATCAATGGTGTACCAGACCTCCTCCATAATTGAGGCCTAGTGAAACACTTCCCGCACTCCAGCATCCTCAGGCCTAGGATGGGGGGTGGCTGGACAGCACTCCAACCAAAACTGATTGAGAGAGACCCAGTGACTGGCTGGTGAACTGTACACTCACAGTGGCCCTCATTAGCCGTCCCACACTACAGTAGAGTCACACTCCACCCAGGTAGATACAGTCAATACCAGACACCTGGAATTAACCAGATAAATGCCAACTATAGTCCAGCCAGACTGACTACTGCCCCGGCAATCACCAAATTTCCAGCATCCATCTCAAAAAAGTTGATGGGGGCTACACTTGAATGTGCAGCTGCACTAAACGATGCTGTTATATGTGCTTGGAGTTCATTTTAAAGATGTAGTCCACCTAAAAGTGATATCTTGGGAACACCAGCAAAAAGATCACCTTGTCATGGATTCTGGCTGTGTTCCTGCTTTCCTTGGGAGTTCACGCTTCTTATGTTGCCTTTTCCATAATATTACACAAATTAAAAATGTATTAGGAAAAGTAATGGTTGCGTCAAGTGTGCAGGCCTAGGAACTCAGAAGTACAGAGTTCTCACTACTGGATTTAATGAGGGAAAAAATTTGTTTGTTCTACCAAAAACCTGATGAGTTTTGGCTGGTGCACCTTTTAGGAGCAGATATTGTTTTAAAGCTTCTGGGCGTTAATGTCCTGAAATATAACCAAGTATCTTGTGATATAATATGCAGCTGCGTACTCGAGGCCCTCATTTTTGGTGTGTGTGAGCCCTGCCCATCCATCTCAACTGCTAGAGTGTAGACCGGGGATGCTGTAGCACAATGGGAACTGCCTTTTTCGCCCCCAGGTTTAGACATGCTCAGTGGTGTCAGGGTTGGCCACGGAGTTACCTTCATTGCCTTATGGGTTGCTGTGAGGGCCTGTCAGAGCTTCCACCTGGATCTAAAGTGAGTTATTCTGTGCTCAGTGTGCCCAAGCTCAGATCTCCATGGAGCATCTAAGAAGTGTTGCTGGCTTTCAAAGGTATGCAGACACTGTTCTTATGGGTCATGTCCCCTCGGTATGTTTTTCGGTTCACTTTTAAACCCGTTCAATGTATATTATAGTATCTATTAACAATACACTGAGTGGCCAGATTATTATGACCACCTGACTTTTGTAGGCAAATTAGCTATAATTTGCTATAATTTTGCACTGAAGTTGCTAGGAGGGCCAGACCATTATAAATGGGGAAGCAGGTTGTTGACCACGACAGTAGACGTGATTTTTTTCTGAAGATACGGGGAAACAACGCGATTTAACAGCCTTTGAACGTGGGATGATTGTTGGCGCTCGGAGCCTTGGAGCAAGTATCGGCAAAACAGCAGAATTCGTTAAATGTTCAAGAGCAGCTGTTGTTAAAGTGTTTAAAGACCGGACTGTCAGCCGAAAATCTGGGTCTGAACGTGCGAATTGTGGCCGTCAGTGACTAGTCAATGTTAGGGCAGAACGGAGAGTGGCAAGACTAGTACAAGACAACAGAAGGGCAACAGTGCAGTGTCAGGTTCCTCGCATCACCTTTCAACATCTCGTGGAGTCACGAGGCGGCCCAACGAAGTACTGATGGGGTGGTCATAATAATCTGGCCACTCAGTGTATAGTGGAAGAGCAGGCACAAATCTTGGGCACTTTAAAATATAGTAGGCCTCCACTTGCCCCTTTTAATCCTTAGGCCCCCCCACCCATTGAGTAACCCAATACCTGAGCATCTCTTGGCCTCTGAGGCTCTGATTTTGGATTGGTGAATGTTGGCAGTGGGACTGGACACAAGCAGAAGGCCTTATATTCATATCTTCCATTGTTCCCAAATGTCTCATTTAGAGGGACCGTCCCTCTTTTGAAACCAAATCCCTCTGTCCCTCTTTGTGAGGCATGTAGATCTAAGTCTAATAATAGGCTGAAGTCTACGTTTTTTGAACACAGTGCCCAGGATGGTGGCCCCTGCTCCTCATCCACATTGTTAAACAACTGGCAGTTTAATTTAAAGAAGACAGATTTCTTTCAATGAAAGCCTCCTACGGAAAGACCAGCATGTATATATGTTGTAGTAATTTCAGGCCGGGCTGTTGGACATGCAATTTCCTGGCTTAAGAACAATAGTTTTACAAGACAGAATGAAGGCCTTTTATCCCCCAATTAAATGAATACAGATTATAGAGCGCTGGCGAGGTCAGGGAGCCCCTGTGAGTCAGTGGCATTGCATATAGTGCTGGCTTTTTACGACAATGAATGGAAGAAATAAGTCTTCATGGCATGTGATTGTGTGCAAGCTAATTCCTCTCTGCTATCCACGCTTCTATGGGGTGTAATTAGAATTTATAATAGGATTTAATTGATTGGACATGCTTAGGCTGCGATAAGATTAAAGGGATTTAAATCTCATAATATTTATGACGGGGCAAGTTGGAACGGGTAACTGAAGTTCCAGGAAGGGGGTGTTCCAATAACTGAAGTCGGCATTAGCTGCTTCCTTTAAAGGGACAGTAAACATCATTTGGAATCTGGTTTGGATGAAGGCGTATTAAATAACGCTAGCGAGTGTATGAAAACTGGTCAAGGAATGGTGACAAGATTGAATAGGAACGATGTATTTAAAAAAATTACCAACTATAGTACTTTTTTTATATAGTACAGTGCAGGAGGGAGCAGTTGAATGGGTTTGGTCAGCTCAGCAGGGAAAGGAGTGTTTGACCTGCATGAGCAAAGTAACATTGTCCCTGCATAGGCATCCCCCATCTTCCCCCACCTACTCACTTCACCTGCCTTCCCTTGCCACTCATTCCTGGAGGCAACAATACCCAGCACTTTGGATATGGTGAAACAGTTGTCCTCCTGCCTTGTGATGGTACTATAGTCTAGCACCCAATTACCAAGCCACACAGCAAGGGGAGCAGGGGCCACTGATTGCCAACACCAGGGGCGAGGCAGTCTTAGGTAATTTGCTTATTCACGATGTGCTAGATCTATCCAACCTTACAAAGCTGAGTGGTATGCTGGTAACAGTCGAGTAATACTGGGATTTGAACCATATGATGGTCCCATAATCTTGTACGCTTGGTTTATGCCTATAGAATAGGGTGGAGGGACCCAGTGATCAAAACTGGCAGATTGCACCACCAACCTCCAAAAGGGATGTCTGTTATTGGTGGCTTTAGGTGCTGTAGGCATGGGATGGTTACCAGATCCAGTTAGCAAGAACCAGACTTGTCAACTGTCGCTTCATCTCAGAAATGTTTGTATATAGCAAAACTCCAGTTAACCTTTTTGCAACAGCAGCTCTGCAGCAGCAGATTGCACCACCAACTTCCCTAACGAGGATTGGGAAACGTGGCATGCTTACAAGTGCCGCAGTAAGGGATGAGGGCTAATATAATTTTTAAGCATGTATTTGTTAAATTATTATCATTCAATAACATAATAGCAGTGTGAGCATTGTATACGTATTTATGAAGCAAGCACTATACATTTTCATTATCCCAGCTTCAGATTGAGTCTCATTGTAAAATATAGCGCTGCGCGTCCTTTGCCAGAGGTGAATGTAATTCTGGGTAGTTCCCAGCTGAGTTAATGCTTTTCTTGCTATTTGTACCAATCCTAATGGACTGAACCTGTACAGGTATTTGTAGGCAGAACTGGTATTTACTGGCACCCTGCTCAACTGTTAACTAGACGATCAACAAGACCGTTTGTACCTTGTACCCCAGTGATATCACAAGTTTCTTGGAAATTGAAAGGCTTAACATGATACTGCAAAAATGGTCTTCATGGTTCCCATTGCAATTGGATTAATTAAAGCTGAACTCCGAACTTCCCTGCAGTCTTGCACATTTGTACCGGTGTTCTATGGAAAGCTCCGACTTGTCGAGCTCTCTGACTGGGCACGTCCCATCCAGTGACTGGCAGTAGGAGATATAGAGCAGCTGGCACTAGTGCGCATGGGCAGAAAATCCTTATCGAACTGTCTAAATATTGCCACTGTGCCTGCGCAGCTAGCGGCTCATCAGATTCTATAACCTAGTCCAAACTTATATTTGTCATAGGTTATAGAAGCCGAAGGCCACACCGGCGCAGTGGTAACTGAGGTTGTAGAAAGAATCATGTGGCCGCGCAGGCCCTGTAACATAATATAACCTTTGACTAGGTTATAGAATCCGATGAGGCAATAGCTCCTGTGCGGCTATTGGCTCATCAGCTTCTATAACCTTGGGCAAGTATAGCTGTAGTAGGTTATGGAAGTGGATAGCCGCGCAGGAGCTGTGGCAATAGTTAGACAGTTTGACAAGGATTTCCTGGCCATGCGCACGAGCACCATCTGCTGTAGATCTCCTGGCACTCACCGGATGTGACATCACCAGTTGGAGAGGTCGACAAGTTAGAACTTTCCATAGAACAACGGCTCCTCTCCTGCACTGAAACTGCTTACTCTGATTTCACTGCACACTGATGGCTTCGCACAATGTGTATTAGAAGCTGCAGCAAGTCAGGTACAGCCCATCTAATTTCCTGGCTGGAGGACAACCAGTATTAACTAGATAATTTCTCCCTAGTCTGACTGTCCCAGACCAGTCCCTTTTCATTCTTTTGTATTTCAATTCTTTCAATAACGGAGGCTCAGCATCACATGAGGGTCTTACCTAGGGTGGTCTGCATGCAAACAATTGATTAGCATGTTGATGAGGGGGGAGGAACCAGGGAAGGCAAAATATAAGCAGATTAAGCCCAAACTGTTCTTTTTAATTTTAATGATGAGCCTTTAATGATAGGGTTGCCCAAATCACCATACAAGGGCCATATCTAATGGGGGTGGACTGGTTGAACTTAGAGGTGCTAGACTGCTACATGAAGGAGTTCTAATTGGTTTAAGAGGCAAATTACAATGAATTTGCCTTAATTAAAAAAAAAAGCAATGGCAGTGCTTATGTTCCTCACCTATCACCTTTACATCTTATTTTTCTCTCCTACACCACAGGTACACTTTAAGCAAGAGCAGATGGTGTGAGGGTAACTGAAAGCTCGCCTAACTGTAAAGATATTAGAGATTAGAACAATTCTAAGGATCGCAGAATTACTAATCAATACTAGAGACGGGGGCTTCTGCTGTGATAACTCCATTTTTACGTGGAGCCATTACTCTAATTGAATCCATAAGCACAGGCATGTCTGGGAAACGCTGTACAGAATGTTGTGTCACAATTTATAGGAAAGGGAAAGCTTATTAGGAGATGGGATGTCCGTGGTCTCCGGTGGTGGAGCCTGTGGTCAGAATGCCTGAGGCAAGGCCAGAAGAAGGTCATTTTTTTGCCATGTTACCCGTTAATGAGAAGCATCCGTCTCCGGTAAGGAATGAAATGCTAAGCTTAATAAGGAACCCAGCTGCTTATAGCATTGTCTGTCCCACCGGGATGTTTTGATCCCATTTATAGACAAAGACCTGGACCCAGGGGTGGCTGCTAGGAGATGAGGAAGTGCTGATAAAGGACTGGAAGGCCATTACTTAAAGCATATGTGCAACAAAAGGAACTTAAAGAAACAAAAAGTAAAAAAAAAAAAAAAAAGCTATGCCAGCATTAAATGAATGAAAAACTGTCACTTCTACAGCTGTAGGGGCAGGTCCTGAGCACTTTCATCTGTATGCTGCTTCACAACAAATGACAGACCTGCTGCTGCACCGAGAGTCAATGTCCTCCTCATCTGAGGTCCTGGCCCTCCTTAGTGGATAGAAAGAACAACCGTGGATATTCTGGGGAATGTATAGCAGCCAGTATCTAAAATTGCCAAATATCATATATGTAATAAAAGTGCTAATAGTGCACTTTTGTTTAGCAAACCTCTAAATATCTTCTCCTGTTTCAATTATTTGAGAGATGGGGAGATCCAGTTAGAATATATGAATTTCAGCAAAAGACAGAACAGAGGTGGTAAAGAAAGATGCAAAAAAGAGAAGGATCGGAGTAGAGTTTGGCATGAGGATGAAGCAGAGGAGAGGCTGGCATGAGTATGGAGAAGAGGTGAGAATGACCTGAGGAAGGAGCAGAGATGAGAATGACCTCACGAAGGAGCAGAGATGAGAATGACCTGAGGAAGGAGCAGAGATGAGAATGACCTGAGGAAGGAGCAGAGATGAGAATGACCTGAGGAAGTATCAGAGGAGAGGATGACCTGAGGGTGGAGCAGAGGAGAGGATGGCGTGAGGGTGGAGATGAGGAGAGGATGACCTGAGGGTGGAGCAGAGGAGAGGATGACCTGAGGGTGGAGCAGAGGAGAGGATGTTATATGGAAGGAGAAGAGAAGAAGATAACCCGAGGAAGAGCAAAGGTGAGGATGATCTAAGGGAGAAGCAGAGGAGAATATGACCTGAGGGTGGAAAAGAGGATGACATGAGGGAGGAGCAGGGTATAGGATGTCATGAGGCAGGAGCAGAGGACAGGAAAACTAGGAAGAAATGATGACATGAGGAAGGAACAGAGGAGAGGATGACACTAGGAAGGAGCAGAAAAGAGGGTGACATGAGGAAGGAGCAGAGGAAATATTGAAATGAGAAAGGGGAAGAGTAGAGTGGTGATAGAATGATGAGAGGAAGGTGAGGAATCGATGATTATGATGAGATGGTGCAAGGCAGAGGGTTAATAACAGGAAGGTGAAGAGGATGATACTCGGAAGGTGCAGTGTAGAGAATCCTGATTATACAAGGGACAGAGGATGATGATACAACAAAGGCTGATGATAAAAATCTGAAGAGGATAATGATGATGATGATGATATGAAGTTGCAGTGCAGAGGATGACAATGATGGAGACAGGACGATGCAGAACAGAAATCTCTCCTCTGCCGCCACATTATGACTCCCTTTTATATCGCTCACAGAGGAGGCGATTCTCCTACAGAGCTATGTTTGTTCTTCCTATAGATCCAGCACCTCCTTCCATCTTCCCTCTCCGTCACACATCTCTGCTCCCAGCACCTCCAGCCTGGCATGTGGCAGAGAAAGCTGAATGACAATATGAGGTTATGTTATTCCAAGCAGTACAACTCTAATAATCGCTTAATGTGTCTACAATACACCTGGCACTACCCATGTTGTTTCCTGCGGACGCAGTGGGATTGGTAGAGCGCTACCAGTACCACAAGCCAGCACTGTTCTATGTATAGACGGTTTTGGCAGGGAAGTGTGTTTCCAGGGAGCGTGGCACTGCCAGTGCTGTCTTTTATGAATGTCACTTGTACCTTTTGGCAGTGGCAGCTTGGCTCGGGAACTAGGAAGCGGTCACTGCGTCATTGTGCTATTCTGAAGGACAACAGTGGGATTTCAGTTAACACCGCAGATAATGAATGACACAAAACAACCCAGTTATAAAAAAAATTCAAGTCAAACGCCACATGAGAATAACAGAAAAATAAAATCTAACTGTGATTAAGCAGCTCAATATAATTTGCTACAAGATCAGTCAAGTGATAAAAAAAATACTTTTACGATTCTCCTGTGCCCTGCTAGATACCCTGTTTCCCACGAAAATAAGACCTACCCTGAAAATAAGACCTAGTACTATTTTTGAGAATTGCTAAAATATAAGACCTACCCCGAAAATAAGACCTAGTTGTGACCATTCCCAGGTCCGGTGGTGGCATAAGGGGGAATTTGAAGAGCCGCGGGAGAGAATCAGCAGTGCCAACGAAGCCAGCGCTAGAGGACTTGAGGCGGCAGCAGAGGGAGCAGAGCCGCATAAGCCAATGCCTCCTCTATAGCGCCGGCTCCTGTCACAGGAGGAGTGATACCAAATGCACTCCGCCTGTGAGGAATCGATAGTGAAAGCGCGTTTTGCTCATTCTGGCCAGGGATTGGTTACCAAATTGCTCTTGGAAAGGTACGACACCCCTGATTGCCCTGATCACCCTATTCTTAACTTTGCCACTCACTCCTGTCTTGTAAGTCTTCTACTGGTAATAAGTGTGGTTTGTTGTACATTAAAAAAAATAAGACCTACCCCGAAAATAACACCTAGTGCGTATTTTTGAGCCAAAAAAATATAAGACAGTGTCTTATTTTCGGGGAAACACGGTAGCAGCATAGCATAAGGAGGGTGACAGAAGTTTTCAGATCTTCTAATTTGTGCCACTGCCCAATAGACTACTAGTGAACATCACAATACTGGTGACACCCACCCCTCGATCCCTTGCTCATGTAACCAATTGCGTTATTTCTTCTCCGACACCTCAGTCAAGAAAGCAGAGGCTGCCACTGTAAATCTGATATCAGGTGGCTAAGCCAGGGGTGGGCACCTGCGGCCCTCCAGCTGTGCTTTCACTACAAATCCCAACATGTCTCTTCCTCTGGGAGTCATGCCTGTAACTGTCAGGCTTGCAATGCCTCATGGGACTTGTAGATCCTTAACAGCTAAAGGGCCGGACTTGCCCACCCCTGGGCTAATCGATATAAAGACAGAGTTCAGGTAATTATGTCAGCTAGACTAAAAAAATATTTAAAGTTGAACTCTAGTCCAAATATACAACTGAAATGAGTAAATGTGAACTGTTGATCTGCAAAGGGAAAACAAATTTGGCTCAGCTAGTCTTGTAACACAGGCATCCCTGTCAAATAGCACTGGCAGGTCCTGCATCTGGAAATGCCATCTACACTGCATTTAGGCAGCACAGTGGACCAGGACCCACCCCAGTATGTGATTGGATGATAAAAGAGCAGAAGAACACTAATGAGGCCATCCATGTGCTCTTACACAGCCTGGCTGACGGTTCTGTGCAAAGCAGCAGGGCCGTGAAGCCAATCAGCAGGGCCAATCAGTTGCATTGTTTGCAAATATTGTCTAGCGTAAGCCTCTCTGGGAACAATCAGGAGGTATAGCGATTATTTATAATGGGCCATGATGGGCACTGAAAACACTTCTTGAAGTTTAAAGCTTTTGTGTGTGTTAAAAGCTATGTGAGAGTCATCACTGCCTTTTCTCCACTGAAATTGTGCAGTTGTTCCATTGCTTGCCAACACGGAGTAGATCAGGGCACCCTGCCCTGATCTGGTTACTCAAGAAGAATATGTCACCCCTAAAAGCCTCCATGAACAATTTCCCGGTCTATTTACAGTCTTATACCTCTCCATTCAGGAGCTGGTCTCAGAAGAAATACCAACTAGCCATGACTGTTATTAAACCTCACCATTATGAAGTCTCACTCCTGTGGCTGTGTGTTTTGTCTTCACATAGGAACCTCCAAATGTACAGCTGTGTTTAGTTTATTGTCCTCTTTAGACATTGCAATTTCTGCATTCGGTACAGAGGCAATATAGCAAGATGAGACAACCTTAACACTACGGCTGTGGTGAAACTACGAGTCCCTTAATGCCTCTGCCTCTGGTAGACATGCTTATGGCTGACAGTGACTTGCAATGCCTTATGGGACTTGTATTTCCTCAACAGCTGTTGCCTACCCCTGCAATGTAGAATTGCTTTATTCAGCTTACAGTTTCAGTACCATGGACAGCATAGAGCAAATCTGACCCTCACTCATAATAGTCTTTATGAATGAAATATGTAGCTAAAATGTCCCTGTATGTATGTCTTGTAACAAATCACATTCTACCTTTCTTGTTGCTGGGTAGATTAAAATATAGAAGGGATCCATTCACTGGTTTTACAGTCCCATATTTCATTACATGAGATCTGATTATCTTTTTCCCTCCCATCATGTCTGTCCACTGGTAAATGCATGTTTGACATTGTACCAATATGTAGTCACAAGAGATACCGGCTTATTTATTCACAGTCAGTAGGGATGCACCGATACTTTTCAGATACCAATGCCGATACTTGGTATTTTCATGAGAACTACCAGAGTTGCAGAGGTTGCAGCTGGGACCTGGCTCTGGCGCTCCACCACTGTCCTGGAAACATTAGTCAATATTGTTTTAGAAAAACTGTCACATGACAATAAACAAAAATTTATCAGTACTCGTATCTGTGAGTACTCGGGCGAGTATCAATACTTGGAAAACTGGTATCGGTGCATCCCTTTATTTATAAAAACAAAATCATACAATTAAACAGAGATGTACAAATCCCGGGAGCTCCTTACAAATGACAGCTGCCTCCTAACTTGTGAATTTTTCTCTAGTCTAGTCTTGGAGCTCAAAGTATCGGTACTTGTACTGAGTGTGGCACATGGTATCGGTACATCCCTAACAGTCACCTTGGAACAGCAAAGAGTCAACCAGATATTTGCAACCTGTTTGACCTGAGGTTACCAGTACTCTCTAAATATATACAGTAAGAGCAATAGTTGGTGAGACATTTGCCCATGCTCACTTGGATGAAGAACAAGGACCAACCACGGTCTTCACAACTCAAATAACAAGTGTGGTTGAAGTATGAACGATGTACACGTCATTGTCTTTTCTGCATACATCTGTAAAAAATAGGTCAAGGCACCTGGACTTGCTGCATTTGTTTGTATTTCGAAAAATACAACAAGTCCAGTTGCCATGACTTATTTTTTTACAGATATACCATGACCTGGATGAATGAGAACCTTCACAGACATTTTCTGCATACAGCTTTCATAAGCAGGCTGGAAAATCTGCGAGTGTCCAACAATCAAACACTCATCATTGCCCATCAATTGCCTAGCAGTGTTTGAATTATAATGGGCATTCGGAGATCTGTCTCTTTTTAGTCCATACATCTATTTTTCAGCTGTTGACTAGAAAAAAAACACATTTACAACTAGTTACTGGTCTGTGCAACCTCACAGACCAGTTATTTATCTAGGGGAGTGTGAAAATATTCAGACATTGCTCACACTTACATTAGGATGCAATCAAAGGTATCCATTTCACATAAAACTCAAGTTTACACCTGATACTATTAGATTCTTCTTGTTCCCTTAACATTGTAACACATGATCAACATAAAAGTATCCAACTCATCCAAAAGAAGATCCACAAGTGTTTAGAAAGGATTTTCTGAATCCGATATATGAAGCAACTGATCTACATGCGCTGACTGGCGGACAGGGGAGGGGGCGGGTACAGCTGGTTCTGCCTCTAGATAGGCAGAGCCAGCTGTCACTCACGCAGCTGGGCGGATCTCGACATCGATGTCGGGATCCGCTCCGGCTGCGGCGTCTCAGTATACCGTGAGCTGTAGCTCGCGGTATACTGAGCTTAGGGTAACGGGAGGACGCTAGTTTGTGTCCTCCCCATTACCCTAAGGAGAACTATGGGGAAAAGCCCTGACCCCATAGATTTCCTTTAACAGTTCATGATCTATCGACACTTGTGGATATTCTTTTGGACAAGTTGGATACTTTACGTCAATCATTTGATACAATGCTGTATAAATGAAAGGAATCGAATAGTATTCTTTAACTGGTTGAAACTTGAGTCATATATGGAATATGTACATTTAATTCCATCCTATCATCAGTGGGTGCGTTACATACTTACTTAGGGAGTTATTTACAAAGCTAGCCGAAGGATCAGCCGTAACTCTGACTGATCCTTCGGCCGCCGGAGCTCTTTGGTTCAGTCGAACCGAAAGGCTGCTGGACGGGCTATTCACTATAGCCAGTACAGATCCTGAAAGCGGCCGAGCCTAAGGCATATGCTTCGGATTGACTAAGCCAAAGTGACATTCAAAGCTGTCATTGAGCTTTTTCATTGAGTATCCTATTCTGCTCGGTACCATGGAGATACCGAGCAGAATAGCCTGAGAAATGCCGCTCTGTGGCATTCGGCATTTCACTCACTGCCGTTCGGCCCCTATGTGAATAGGGGTGAACGGCAGTGAGTGAGCTGCCGGAGCTTCGGCTCAGCCGATTCAGATGTTGGATCGGCTGAGTCGAACTCCTTCTGCACTTCGGCTCAGCCAAACATGCAGAGCATGTTTGGCTGACAGAAGTGCAACAGAAGCCAGCTGATTTCAGCTGATGTACTGCTGCAATCAGCCGTACAAGCCTGAAGTGAATAGCCGAACGGCGTTCGGCTCACTTCACTTTGGGTTGATTACTCACTCGGTTGACTTTGGCAGCTTTGTGAATAACCCCCTTAGTATTTGAGGTTTAGTTTTTAAGAGTACCTGTACCCCTGTATGTTACGGTTTCTTGGGACAGTATCTAATTGATTTTTTGAATGAATCAATATTCTCTACTGATGCCACTGTGTTGTCTGAATATTTTTATTGGCACCATTTGGAGGATTAGGTTGTTTCAATGCAGCTGCTTGCTTACATCTGTGGGTACATCTCCTCCAATTTTGCACTGTAGGATTATTTTGGTTTATCAAGAGGAGCACATTTTATAGATTTAAGTAACCTGAAGTATGAAGCAAATCCGTACTGGAGCTGTCAGTTAGTACAAGGCTACAGATAATAAAATAAATGAGTGCCTGATCTGTAGCTGATCCAACATATGGATATCTATAGTATATGGGTTCTGGACCGTATGTGTTCCTTAAAACCATAAATCAGAATTCCCGTTTAAAACTGCCAACACTTGAAGATTTCTCCCGCTGTAGTGAACAAGCTGACTTGCCTTTTCAGAAGTCCCAGCTGTGCTCTTAAATTGTATTGGTATATATTAATTGATCCTGCATAATTAATAAGCCAGAAACCTCTTGGGAGGGCTCAAGTCAATTGTTCTGTCATGTTATTTATTTACTGTAAGCATCGATACGAGTTACAGCATTTCTGCGCTCCGGCGTCGCAAAGGTCAAACCTCACGCATTTTATAGGGTTGTTAATTTGGATGCGTGAGGATCTCAACAAGCCTGCTTCTTAATCTGCCTGTAAGTGATGGAGACACATTGCTGTCCTATGTCCTGTCTTCTTTCTCCTTGATGACATTGACCCGTGCTTTACGGGCATGCACGGTCCGAGAAACCCACCTGCCTCCATGATATTATTATTATTTTTTTTTTTTTTAGCATACCACAAGACAGTTGCCTAATCCAGCAACTGCAAGGGTTCTTCATTCTGGATGCAAGACCCTTGCTATACATGGATTAGTGATGTTAATGGTGAATGGTGTAATGACTCATCGCCCAGCTTCCTGATACCGGAAGTTACGGTATCAAAAATAGTATTGGAGCATTTGGGATATATATAGAGATATATAGATATCTATAGATATAGATATCTATAGATATCTATCTATAGATAGATATAGATATCTATAGATAGATATCTATAGATATCTACATATAGATATCTATATATATATACACTGAGTGGCCAGATTATTATGACCACCTTTAATTTCGCGCTGAAGTTGCTGGAGGGCCAGACCATTATAAATAGGGAAGCAGGTTGTTTACCACGACAGTAGAAGTGATT
>NW_017306434.1:259305-292988 GCF_000935625.1 Nanorana parkeri
TATATATATATATTTATAGAGAGAGAGAGAGAATATTCTCCATCGATCAGCCATAACGTTATGGCCCCTGAGAGATTAAGTGTATAACATTGATGTATCTCCATACAATAGCGCCTGGAAGTGGGTGGGATATATTAGGGCAGCAAGTGAACGTTTTGTCCCTGAAGTTGATGAGTTGGAAGCTGAAAAATGGACATTTGTAAGGATTTGAGCAACTTTGACAAGGACCAAATTGTTATGGCGAGACGACTGGGTCAGAGCAACTCCATAACTGCAGCTCTTGTGAGATGTTCCCGGTCTGCAGTGGTCGGGACCAACCAAAAGTGGTCCAAGGAAGGAAAACTGGTGAACTGTCGACAGGGTCATGGGTGGCCAAGGCTCCATGATGCATGTTGGGAGTGAAGGAGGCCCAACCTCACAACTTACCGGATTTAAAGGATCTGCTACTGAAGGGAGAGAGTGAGAGAGAGATAGTTTGGAAACTTTGTAAATAAGTACTATATAAACTATCTCTATTCTGTATCATTAAAGGGAATAGCCTTCATGATTGGGATTGCAGAGACAATGGGGTTCTGGGTTTATTTTGTTTTTTTTCCATGGTGCCCTGTCACACAAATAGGTACACTATAAGACTCTGTCCCCAAACCAGATGCCTAATGCATATTATTATTATTATATAAATATAGAGCTACAATTAACTCTCACACATACTAGGGCCAATTTTAGATGGAAGCCAATTAACCTACCAGCATGTCTTTGGAGCGTGGAAGGAAACCCACACAAGCACAGAGAGAACATGCAAACTCCATGCAAATAGTGTCTTGGCCATGATTCCAATCAAGGACCACGGTGCTGCCTGTGTAAATCAGCCCATCCCCTTTGCCATCACTTCCTGAGCCTCTGTCAAAGTGCCTTTGAAATGCATGTTAATCCACACAAACAAATATTTTTTTTTCTTTAACAATTATGCAGATTAGAAAGAGATTTACTAAGTGTCCTTGGCAGGTAGATCAAAAACAATGACTATGCGGATGATGGTCGTCCTTTTAAAAAGACGCGGATTAATGCAGCTATGGATTAATTAATACATCCTTCATTGTATTCTTCTTTTTTTTTTAATGCAAGTACCTAAAGTTTGACTAGGTAACATCCTCTTGCAGTCCCTGTACAGCAGAGCGTAGAGTGAGGAGGGAGGAGCAGCACAGGGGGCCAGTCAGTTTACAGTCAGTTGACAGGAGAGAGTTGAGTGGCAGAGAGATGAGCTCATCAGTCTGCTTCTCCTTTCACTGTCCAGTCTGAGGCTGAGGTGCGGACAAGACTTGTAGGTGTTATTGAACGGCAATAGATTAAATCAGGTCTCCTGGCCTATGAAGGGGCTGTACTATGTGGTAGAGCTGTGCAAATCGTAGGACTGGATAGGCAAATTTGGCAGGGAAAACAGCTCCCTTTTTATATGTATTTTATTTGTATATTTAGTTGTTTGCCTGGAGATCAGCTTTAAGCCACTTAAACCCATTTTAACAACGTAGGGCTTTTTCTTTGGCATCCTAGAAAATTGATCAAGGTGGGCAGGGCCAATAGGACCCAGCAATGCAAAAGGATCCTGAAAACAGGGAGAGAAAAAGTGAAAAAGAAATGGTAAAAGCAGAGATAATAGACACTACACCGACACGAAATGTAATAAAAAAGGTGAACTTGGAACTATTTTAAAGAAATGATAGACTTTCCTTGCCTTCTCTCTGCACTGTATTTTTTTGACAAGGAAAAGGGTTCCGCCCCCTTCCCCGAGTAAATGCAGTAAGAGAGGAGATAGGATTAGCATACAATTTGCATAGTCAGTTAAATGATCCATTAGAGCTAGCGCTGGCCCGTATTGTGGGCTCTTGGCGGAAGGCAGCGTTCTGTGCCAGTGAATTGAGTGCTCTATCCGAGGGACGGGGACATTGCTTAATAATCCGGAATGGTGATATTCTCATTAGGGTACCTTGCTTCGCTAAGCCGCTAGACCAAGGAGGCAGCAGGGAAGCCTGGCGCAAATGGGATTAACACATTGCCCGCCAAGTCCTATACTGCAGATTATGTGGAACAGAGTTTTAAATGCTGAGTTTCTCAAGCATCTCACGGGTACCTGTCTATGTACAAACAGTCCATTCGGTCTAGAAAAGAAGCTGACCGTATGATATTGGTTATTGAAGGCCAATTCTACCTGGCATTACTGTGTTCATTACTGTGGCATGTTATATGTCTGTTCTGAGGTATCCCTTACCAGAATCATCAGCTCTCCCCAACGTCTGCATCCATTATGAAACCATATTATGGCGTCCTGGTCACCAGAGTTTTTTTTTCAAAAATTCAGATAGTGTTGGGTTCAGACCAAATTTCAGGAGTCCTGAAGCAAATCCAAATTTCAGTGTTATTCATGAATTCGGATGTGCTAAGACGAATCCGATGGCATGTATCCAGTTTGGAAATTGAATTGTCAAAAGGAAAACTGAAATTTGGATGCTGCTCAACACGTTTGTAATCATGGGTAGGGACGAGTTGGGGTTTGGGCCAAACCTGAGCTTATGAGAAGCCCAGATGTTAGGTGTTAGTGCACTCCACATCAGTTGCGGCCAGGGCAGTCAATCCCCTGCTGCCACACATGAAGTGATGGCATTCTGGGGACTTCAATGAACATATGTGGCTATATGACCATGTTGGATCAATGTCCATGACTCCAGTGTGGCCATATAAGGTAATAGTGTTACCAGCATCCCGCCCCTTGTTTACGTGCAGCTGCAGAGCAGGGAGTGCCCTGGCACGCGTTGATACCTGGGCACGCTTTGTTGCCAACTTCTGGGTTTAGGTGAACTCAGGTGGAGACAAAACCCTAACTCATCATCCTTCATGAATTCAGATGTGTTGAGCAGAGTTTTGGGTTTTCTTTTAGGCAATCTAATTTCCAAATGGCTTGGGCTGCTTCTGCTGTTGGCTGGTCACCCTTAGCTTGACTACCAGTGCCACCATCTCCTACTCTTCTATCCTAGTAGAATCCCTAGTAGAATTTTTAATGGAAGAAGCTCAGGCGGTTATTTGTCCCCATCATCTCATCAGGAAGGGCTGCCGGAAGCTGCCCAAACCGTTCTGTTCAACTTTTCTTCTCTGGAGCTGACCTACACTCCAGTTGACTTCCTACTGGTTCAGAATTTGCAAATTTGATATGCTTATGAGTTTAAAAGTTCTGCCAAAAGCAAAAACTACCGAGAGTTTCATGAATGTGCTCAACTCTACTGATGGACGTATCCTATAAATAAGCATAGCAATGTTGATTTTTTTTTGTGTGTGTGTGTAGTACCCACTGTTGGGCATTGTTTGCTTTGTCCTTATTGGCAGAGAATTCCCTGTACTGGGCACACCGTGCCACACATGTCACGAAGGCGGGATTCTTTGCCGCTGCGCCATACACATTAAATTCAACCTGACCCTGGTTTGCTAAAGGAATAGAGCATGTTAAATTTCAAAATGACTTTTCCCCAATCTTGGTAAATTAAAAGAGAACTATGGGGTAACCTTTTTTATCCCATAATTCTCTTTAGGGTCACGGAAGGACATATACTAACCTCCTCCCGTGACCCAAAGCTCAGCGAGCAATATACAGAGAGCACCGCAGAGACAGATCCCGACAATACTGTCGAGCTCCACCCAGCTAGGTGATTGACCGTGGGCTCTGCCTATCTAGAGGTCAGAGCCAGCTGTACCCGCCCCTTCTCCATCCGTTCCCCCAGTCAGCGCTGGAGGATCGGAGAGACAATCACTTCTCTCTGAAGGGGGATGATCGGAAAGTGAGCGAACGATGGTATGTGGTCGATCACTTTTCGATCAATAGAGCCGACGCGTGACAGTTTCATTGTCACATGTCGACTGTAACTATGAGGATGAGTGGAAATCACTCGCCTGATAGTTCTCCTTTAAGTAAAACAAAGAGAAAGTTCTTGGCTTAGTGAATGAGGTGAAGTGGTGTTGACAGCGATCATCCAATCATGTCTGAGCAAAATGTATTTTTTTTTAAATATTCCTTTAACATGATTGGGTATCATTTACAAAGTGAGTTTTCACCCCGTCACCTCATTTATCAAGAAAAGTGAAAATCCATTTTGAAAATGAATATGTTCTATTACTTTAAATCACCCCACATTCCACTTAACAAATTCATATTGCTGCTGCTAAATGTGGTTATGACATTTAGGTATCAATGACCTCCCGGTCTGGAAAATGGTTACATTTGGGCACATGGAGGACACAATTCCGTGCCGTAAACAAGAAGTATTCTGTGTGAGTCGTTTCTGATTTTGTCTGACGTTATTTTTCCCCCAGCTCTTTATATGGCCTGTCAGTGGATTTTCATTATAGAATCTCGCAGATTTAACCAGGACCATGTTTTCTGGCCTGTCCGTGTATATCATCCCTCTGCTGTACATCACGGCAAGCAGCCTCCGCTGCAAGGATACTCTGCAATTTATCACTGACAACTGAGGACAAGCTATCTTTTATAAATGCCCGGCCTGACAAACACAACATATATGTCTGTGTGATTATATGAGGGGTAATACACTGCCGTGAGAAATAGGCTTCTGCCATCTCTGAGCTGAAGAGCGAGACAAGTTTATCGGCACGCTTCCATCGGCGTTGTGTACAGAAGGCTGGGAAAGGCGCTTTACTGATACCCAGTCATTGTTACATATATAGTATGGACATTTTGGGCTCTCTGGTTTACTGTATATAGTCATAAAAATAAAAAAAGTGCCCAACACTCAGATGGGGGTAGTTGATCCGATTTAAGGGTTAGTCCTTCCATAAGTGATATTTCAGTTCTGCTTGGCTGGCCATGAGAACTGTCGGGAATTTCAGCGGTAAGATCTTTGCTCTCGTGTTTCCAGCTCCGTCTGCCGCAGATGTTACTGAAGGGGCTTCCTCTGCTGGTAGATTTTTATTTTAGATTACGGGAGGCGTGCGAAGAGTAGATTTATTGCAGCGTTTTTGCCTCACCAACCCACTAGAGATTGAAAGAGGAACTCCAGGAGCTTTAGAAACTTACCCTTGCAGTGGGATACCCCCATACTGCAAAGGTAAAGGGGTCATTTGGTCTAGGGGGCGCAAATAAACAAGATATACTCACCGGATGCTCGGTCCTGTGGCGGTCGGCACTTACCTCTTTTCACTTCTGCTCCAGCTGTGGAATATCCCTTGGCGGGTCCACGTCTAATGCAAGTCGATGGTCCTACATTAGATGCTATGATGTCAGAGGTCCTTAGATGGCCGGAGAGGGTGTGGAGACTGGTCAAGCAGGCCGGCAGAACCGAAGATTAGGTGAGTGTATCAGGGGCGTCATGAGGCCGGGCTCCGGGTGCCTTGCCGTAATCGCTCGAGCCAGACCCGACGGGATAAGGTATACCGCCGGGGTTGCCTCCTCTCTCCTGACACTGTCGGGCTCTCAGCCCATGGCAGGGTGCCCGACTTTTTAGAGGGGGTGACACCAAAATGACTGTCAGTCACCCGGGTGCGGGCCGCACCCCCCTTGTGACGCAACTGGAGTGTATCTGTTTGATTTGAACCCCCTAGACAGAACAAGCACTGAAACCTTGCAATGTAGGGGGTAGCCCCACTGCAAGGGTACATTTTTAAAATTCACCTTTTTTAAGGTGAACAAACCTGGGTTCCTTATAGTGAGCATTGGCGAGATGCTGGGTAAGCAGAGGTTGAAGGTCAACTCCATTCAAAATATTTTAGAGCTTGGGTAGAATAGGGAAGGTTCCAAAAAACTACAATCCTAGTAGTGTAGGGGTTTTGAATGAGGCGCCAGACTTTTTTGTAAATACATATCAATTTATTAAATATCTTAAAAATATCATGATTCAGGCATAAAATACATTCATGATTACTCGATTCCTCAATTCCATTCTATAAGGTCATGATTTACAGAAAATATACAAGATTCATGAATTCCTCATTAATAGTCTAATTTCATATTAAACATATTCTACATAATATTTAAAACCATAGGCAAAATCCCATTCAATTGTGTCATATTCTTATCACATGTTGTTGTAAGGCAAAACTCCACAGATTTCCAACGCGTTTCATCAGGGAATATTGTGGTAGGAATCCAAGGTCCAGAAGTCATCTGCAAATCTATCTCCGAGTGACATGGATCAGAATCCCGCCCCTCACAGACATCATGCGGCAGAGCCATGGGTACACACAGATAGCCCGAGGTTCTTATGATCCAGTTATTAGCTGTAATCTTTATCTAATAGTTAGTACCAATCTCGACTTGCTGCACTTCCTCGTTTGTCTCCTACGCCTCTCATATGTATTGATATGATATGTATTTACAAAAAAGTCTGGCGCCTTGTTCAAAACCCCTACACTACTAGGATTGTAGTTTTTTGGAACAATGTGATTTACAGGGCTGAGGTCTCAGACCACTTGGGTTACATGGTTCTGGGTAGTAATATTTTGTTTGTACCTAGAATATGGAAGGGTTGGATCTTCTGTCTGCTTTTAAACACTGCCTTCGCCTTCCATAGATGAAGGTTCTCCTCTTGTTCTGACTCCCATCACCTGGACAGGATGTAAGAGGAGATCTCTATCATGAGTCCCAATCCAAGATATCACCGGAACACCATGTTCAGATGAGAAGACGGGACATTTTGTCATCAAAGGAAACAATGTTTCCAGGCTACACGTGACCTCTTCCTCAGACAATAGTGACAGTCACAGGTCCTTACTGTGCTCAAACATCTCTTGCTGTTGATGACAATAAAGACTAATTTCTTCTCATCTTAACTTGGCTACCCCAGCACTGGAAGGGTTAAATGCTTGTTTTGGTCTAGGCAATGAAGGAGATACTTACCTGATCCTATCATTGCATTTGTGCTGGTGCTTGTTTGGTCTAGGGGACTTAAATAAAACAAATTTACTCGCCTGATCCTTGATCCTGCCTGGCTGCTAGACTGATCCCCAGACCCTCTTCTACCCAGGGCTCCGGCGAATCAAGGGTGACTGATGTCATCATGTCTAATGCAGGTCCATTGACTTGCATTACTCACCTGATCCTCAGTCCCACCTGGTTGCTAGGCTGGGCTCCGGCGAATCAAGGGTGACTGATGTCATCATGTCTAATGCAGGTCCATTGACTTGCATTACTCACCTGATCCTCAGTCCCACCTGGTTGCTAGGCCGGGCTCTGGCAGTTCAAGGACTGCTGATGTCATCATGTCTAATACAGGTCCATTGGCTTGCATTACTCATCTGATCCGCAATCCCGCCTGGTTGATCGACTGGTCCCCACAGCCTTTTTTTCTGCTTGGCTTTCGGCAGTCTAAAGACCGCTGATGTCCTCGCATCTAATACCGGTCCATTGACTTGCATTAGACACGAGGACTCCCAAGGGACATTCCGCCACTGGAGTGGGGGGGGCAGAGAGGTGGGCAGGCACTACCGTGGGACCAAGAATCATACATCATCTTCATTTTAGACCCTAAACCAAAACGAGCCCTTAACCCTTATAGTGCCGGCTTAGCCCCACTGCAAGGGTTAATTTTTACAATGCTCTGAGTTTTTCTTTAACTCTACACTTCATAGCATTTGGACAGATATAGAAGCGTTGGACACAACTTTTTATGTGCTATAAGTTTCTGAAATTGGGAACATTTACTGATTAACCGATAATGATCCCATTAACTCAATCATCAATCTCTTACAACGTGTACAAGAAGGCAGCGCCCTATAACTCTGACCTCCGATTTGTATTCCATGATGGAGGTGGCTGTGCATAAATACAGGACCTTGTCATCCTTACAGCTGCACTGTCCTTGGCTTAGCATTGTACCGCAGGCTCAGCAGCAGCGCTCAGGCAAGTAATGGCAGGCCTGCAGGAGCTTTAGATCTTCGTCAAATGAAAGACTAGCCACTTTCTTCTCAAAGGCTTAAAGCTGAACTCCGGGCGGATATGAATACTTCATTGATGGAGTTGTAAAGTCCCAGCATAGACTCTCCTGTTATAACAGCATTGTAATAGGAATACATAGTAGCATTGTTTCTGATAATGCAATCCCTTTTATGTAGTGACCGCTGCCTTCCGTCTGCCAATCACTTCCAACAACCTCCTGGATGCCCAGTGTGCTTTGTGTCTCTTTCCCTACTCCTTGATGTGATGCAATCTCCATTTATAGAGACTACATATCCCATCATGCATTGCTTACAGTAAGCAGTGATGAGGTTGCATTGCTCAGACACTGAGTTGTAGTTCTGAAGTCGGGCTCTGGGAGTGATGGCACAAGGAAGTTTATATTCACCTGGCTGAGTGACATTGTGTCAGTGCATTGAGTAAGTCCATCCTATGGCAGGGGCGTCCCGAGGCTGGGTGTCACCCAGGAGCGAGGACCGGTTGACACCCCACCGTGACGTCATTGCACATGCGCGGCTATCCAATTGACGCCTGCCGGGGGCCATCTTGGTGATGGACGCCGGCAGTGAGAGGAGGGACGTGCACCTGGAGGGATAAGATATTCCACCGGGTTCCCTCCTCTCTCCTGACACTGTCAGGCTCTCGGTCCATGACTGAGTGCCCAACTTTTTTAGAGGGGGTGACGCCAAAATGACTGTAAAGTCATTTTGGCTTCACCCCTCCAATGGTATCACCCTTGTGACGCCACTGTCCTATGGGCATCTTCAATATGTAAGTTTACAAACCTCTAGATGGAAATGCTTACTAGGAGTTGGATAGAACTTATGGAAATTCAATATAGAAATACAGATTTGTATTTAGATACCCTTTAAGGCCAGGTTCACACGCGCGCCATCCTTGAATGAGCGACAGTCGTGCACGAAACCACACGGATTGCCGAGGAGTCACGGAGTCGGCCGCCACAGCTGATCGCGCTGATGGTGCCATTATTTTCTAATGCCACCCCAGTTGCGCCAGGCGGATTGTGCGGTTTCCCGCCGCGATTCAGTCTGTGCAATTGAGCTGAGCGTCGTGTGTTGCTAAAAAAGGTACCTGTACCTTTTTTCAGTGATTGCCGTGCAGATGTAACCCTATTGAAATCAATGGGGCAGCACGGCAACCGCTGTGTGCACACGATCACACGGTCCCAGGACTGGGCAGATCTGAAGCTGGCCTGAATGTATTTTTAGTGCAAGCAGTGTACCTGGAGGGAGAAGCAACCCAAAGAGCCAGTCAGGTGTGCTGAAGTGCCAGCAGCAGAGTCGCAGAGAGCTGAGCTCATTACTGTGCTGCTTCTCCTTTTACTGTCCAGTCATAGGATGAAAGGAGACCTGTGAGTGCAAGTGACACAGCAGCAGAGAAAGGTCAGATCCCCTACCTTGCTACGCAGACTGGATGGACAAAAACACAAATCCTTTGATAGTTAAATCCGCTTTCATATATGTATTTAATCCGTGTATTTGGCTGCAGCGCCTCCTTGTTCAGCCTCATCATCAATATGATCCGACGTATTTTTTAAAATGAAATCTATATTTTTAAAGACTGTAGAGCCATTTAGTCAATGTAGCCCAGTAATGGCTTTAATTACAGCAATTATCATTTTGCAGTTTCTAAGGCTGGGGGGAGGGTACTACTAATATGCAAATAAGCGTATCTCCAAAACCAGATATGCAGAATAATGTTGTGTCTGTTTCTTTCTTGCTTTTACAGCTTATATAAAGGGAGCTTGTATTCTTCTACGAATCTCGGTGAGCTTTGGGTATTTCTTCCAGATCCGTGCAGTAATCCAGTGTGAGACTTGGAGCTTCCTGTAATAAAGACCGGTCACTGCTGCTCTCTCCCCTTGTGCAAGATGAATGGTCTTGTCTCCGCCCCTCCTGTAATAACGACCAGTCACTGCTGCTCTCTCTCCTTGTGCAGGGTGACTGGTCTTGTCTCCGCCCCCTCCTGTAATAAAGACCAGTCACTGCTGCTTTCCCTCCTTGTGCAGGGCGACTGGTCTTGTCTCCGCCCCTCCTGTAATAACGACCAGTCACTGCTGCTCTCTCTCCTTGTGCAGGGAGACTGGACTTGTATCCGCCCCCTACTGTAATAAAGACCGGTCACTGCTGCTCTCTCTCCTTGTGCAGGGAGACTGGACTTGTATCCGCCCCCTACTGTAATAAAGACCGGTCACTGCTGCTCTCTCTCCTTGTGCAGGGTGACTGGTCTTGTCTCCACCCCCTCCTGTAGTTTTCTACTTGTTGTTGCGATGCTTTACTTGTTGTTTTTTGAGTTCCTCGCACCTTTTTTGATATTGTGTATCACAGTCTGTGCTGCCTCTACCTTGTTGGAAACGTTCTGACATCAGGTATCAGAATGAATTGCTACAGCAACTGTCAAGCACACGCCGCAACAGAAAACCCCACGGAGCACTAGAAAAGGGGGAGTGTGAAGTGTTGTCACATTTTCTCCCGACCACAGAGACTTAAAAATATTGGTAGAAAAGCTTTCCGTGATCAAAAGAAAAGCCAAGCCGAAGACGGACTAAAACAGAGAATTTCTATAGTCAAAAGGACAAGTGTTGGAGTGTATCCTAGGATGACAATATAGAAAATGTTGTGAAAACCGTAGTCTGGGTGCACTGTGTTCATCTCTGAACAAATATAGGAGGAGTTATTTCCCAGTGGAACCGTCTTCACAAAACTGACCTTTCAATGAGTTTTGCGTGTTATTGTAACACCGATCCCAAGAATTTGGATGTGTTTTGCCCATTTTTGGACATGAGGATGATGGCATTATTTTAATGATTATATTTTATAGACAGATTTGTATTTATTAGAGGGTGCAGCTATCTGTATAGTTGAAGCATCTGCTGTAAGACAACCAGTTAAAGGATAAGTTACAAAGAACACATTGGGTATGTCACATTGTGGAAGATGCTTTTCTTTAGTGACCCACCCTCAGCGGTCTTTGAATCTCGTGGTCCCGGGTGTTCATGGAGCTTGATTTCTAACTTGTCCATTTGCCATCTATGATTACCTGTCTTGCCCTATGTGCTGTGTGTTAAAAAGAAAGTGCAGCACTAGTGTGTGTGTGTGTGTGTTTATACATATATATGTGTGTGTATATGTATATATATTATATTATACACTGCCTGGCCAAAAAAAATTCACCACCTGGACTTAGCTGGGCAAAAAGGTCAGAGCCTTCCATTGGATAAATGTTATGATTTGGGTTTGCTTCCGTTGGTCAGGTCTAGGTTTAGCAACATTAAGTCCCCAAAAAATTAGGTCAGCTGCCTACCTGAAGATACTGAATGATCAGGTTTTTCCATCATTTGATTTTTTCTTCCCTGATGGCCCATTGGACATATTCCAAGATGACAATGACAGGATTCATTGGCTCAGATTGTGATAGAGTGGTTCAGAGAGCATGAGACATCATTGTCACACATGGATTGGCCACCACGGAGTCCAGACCTTAACCCCATTGAGAATCTTTGAGATGTGCTGGATCTCCCAGAAGAGTGGAAGCTGTTCTAGCTTCAAAGGCAGGGGTTGCAAAGGCAGGGGTATGGTACCTCCAACAGACTCAGGGCAGGTTCACACCATTTGGGGCAGATCTGGTCCGGAAAATAGTGTGAACCTGCCGCAGTTCCAGTGCATTCCAGACCAGACAAAATGAGACATGCAATATTTGTCTGGTCTAGAATGGACTGCGTTGGTGTGAACAGAGGCCAGAAATAGCATAGGGATACATTAGGATGTATTTTGGGTCTGGAAACGTCTGCTCTGGAGATGATCTGGATGTGGTGTGAAAGGGACCTCAAACCCTTGGGACCTCCACAAGGGACCTCCACAATCAGCCAGTAGTTTAATCAAGAAGAGTTAGGTCAAACTATTGTTCTTTGAAGTTGAGCATTTCCCTTTAATAACTGCAACATGGTTCTGTACTCCGAACAATGCAAAGAACAATTTCCTGACTCCGCATTAGATAGAAAGTGATGGTTTTTGAAATGATAAAGTTGATATTTATTAAATCAATAGTCTCTTTTTTAAATATAAAATGCATTGTTTTTCTGTCCTATTCATTATTTTTGACTTGCGATAACCGCAACGCTTGCTGTATTTTTCTCAGGGAAACAATTTTCTTTTCTTTGCCTCTAACCAAATATAGTTCCTATATGACAAGGAATGTATTTAATAATTTCATCAAGAAGCTCTTTCCTACGGACCCAGGGCATCCATTAAAGTGTACCGTAGAGCTATGCGCAATGCTGAAAAGGGCATATTAAAAAAAAAAAGAATGTAGTTGCCACAGAGATCCCTATTCTACCTTTTGTGGAAAATTATTACCTTTTAAGAGAACCGGTCACTAATGAGCATCTATAATAATGTGGCTCTCCACTCCAGCTGTTGTAATAATTAAGTCTTACTAGTATAGTGCAGTGGATTATTTTTGGATTCACAGTTGAATATGAACCCTGTGTTCACATAGCTGAATGTGATCTACTTTGACTTTGGTGCTTCCTTTTGCCTAACATGGCACCTAAAATAAGGCAAAGGCCACTCAGGAAAGTTGATGTCAGATCTCCCTTATTTTTGTTTGGTTGTGGGTATGTAGTTTTTGAATGTTACATGGCCTGTGTTATGAAGGGATGAGCGAAACAGTTAAAATTGTGACATCTTTGCAAATTGCATTGGCTTCAATAGGGAAGAGTTAGGTGGTTTTTGGTGTGTGCAACTAGCTTTAAATGACCCCTGCACTCTATACACCATTTTGGATCCTGACTTCTATACTATATACACCATTTTGTATCCCTGACTTCTATACTATATACACCATTTTGTATCCCTGACCTGTATACCATATATACCATTTTGTATACTTGACCCCTGCACTCTGTACACTATTTTGTATTCATGACTCCTGCATCCCATACACCATTTTGTATACCTGAGCCCTGCACTCTATACACCTTTTGTATACCTGACCCCTGCACTCTATACACCATTTTATATACCTGACCTCTGCATTCTATACACCATTTTATATACCTGACCTGTGCACTCTATTCATCATTTTATATACCTGACCCCTGCTCTTATGTACCTTTTTATAGTCATGTCCAACAATCATTTCAGTGTAGCCAGGGGCTGACTGGCAACTTTTAGCCCAGGGGGCAAGTACAACCCAGAGGCCCATGGTGAGGCAACTTGGCCCCCCTCCCGCTCTGCCTCTTCCCCGCATTCTCCCCGCCCCCGTCTGAAACTTTTGCCATCCATGTAACAGTAGTGTGAATGTATTTATCGGTTTAGGAAATGTAAAGCACACTGGTAGTTGAGGGATGCCTCGTCAGGGCTGTGCGCGTGCATGACTGCTGCAACCCTAGAAGTTCTGCCACTAACTCAGAAATACCCAGCGTGTCCTTTTTTTTTCTAGTTCCAAAGTTGGTATGTATAAGTCAATCAAGTGTCTAATGACACTGCTCCCAGCAACAACAGGGTACCTCCTAGCTAAGAACCTAGAGTAAAGTAAGTTTCCATTGCTAGCTGTGTCCCTGGTGATGCTTTTTTTCACTTCCTGTCCCCATGCCTGGGAGTCCAGTACAGCAAGTGAGGCAAAAATCTCCCCAGCAAGGCAAGTTTAGCAATAAAAATCTGATAAAAATTCTAAACAACCTGCACTCATTTAGTACGGAATATGTTCTAAAGGGTCCCTTGACTTGTAAAAGTGTTTTTTTTTTGCCTATAGTAGCCAATCAGAATCTGGTGCGAGTCGGAAGGTTGAGGTACTGACGTGTCTGGTTACCAAAAGCAACGCTTTCTTTTGTTCGGCAAATTTTTTTATTAAAAAATTAACTTTTAATGACTAACAAAGGCTCGGCTCCTTCCCTTTCCTCCATGTGACACCACTGGGAACGGGCTGAGATTATAATTCTGTTATGTGTGACCGGCCTGAATTATGCAGCTGAACTTCCCTTTGAGTGAAAAAGTCTATCGTTTGCCAATAGCTGTGTGTTCCTCTATTTACTGTTAAGTGTCACTTCTACAATGGGATGAAAAGGTCTCTTTAAAGGATCTCTGCATCGACCTCAGATTTGTCTGCGCCCTTCAACCCCAAGAGCCGTTTTTCTTGAGTAAACAAGCCACATTTGGATAGGATTCAACGATTCTTCACATTTCCAATTATCTTTATTTTATTTCCTTGCCCTCCTTTGATCTCCTCTGGATTAGTCCTTTTTTTTTTCTTACATTTTTGTTAAAAGGCGAATTGCTGGAGAATGTGCGGGGTGTTCCGGCTGATTTAGCAAGTGCGTGCAATGGGCTCAAATGACTTGGATTCCTGAGCAGTGTATAACAGTCTAACAGAAAAGGAGGATGTCTTCTTAAAGGGTGTTTCCACCCAAAACTTCCATTTCAGTAATAGGTAGAGTCTGCTGGACTCTTCGTTGGTCATCTGTTTGGTTCTTGGACCCCTTTTGGTTTTTCCTGCAGTCACGGTTCCTGGCTTTATTCCTCGACACCTTGGAGTTTTGGGTGTTTCCAGCCACTTTAGAGAGCAGTTTCCTCCCTTCCCTGGCAGCCAAATACTAAAATATCAGTGGACAGACCCTTTAAATTAAAGAATGTGAACCCTTGAAGTGTAGCTAAAAGTCAAATTAGTTATTTTTCTAGTTTTGGATAGAGTGGTGAGAGGTTAGGACCCATGAGGGTTTTATTGATGTTTGGGTTCCCACTAGGGTGGAGACCCAGTCCCACTCTCTGTCCTAGTGACTTTTCCAAAAGTTTGAGTTTTCCCCAGAACAGGAATAGAAAGGAAATCATCCAATGGGGAGTCTTGAAGTGTAGATGAGGTAAAATGTTTAGGTATTTTTGTCATTTTGGATGGGGTGGTGAGGGGTTAGAACCAGGGTCGGATTTCCCACAAGGCCAATTAAGGCCCGGCCTTGGGGCAGCAGGGAGTAGAGGGGCAGCAGTGGTGTGAAATTCCTATCTCCCCATGCCCGGAACATGCAGTTCTTGGCGTCGGGCGGGTAGTTGTTTACTACATTTAGCCCTGCTTCGGGCAAGCAGAGCTAAATGTACAGCGGGGAAGCCGCCGCTTGTTTTGTAGAAGTCATCTTGGCCATGTCACCTGAGATCACTTGTATGCAGCCTACAGGTCTGCCATTCTCCATGGGGGAAGGGGGGGTTGGTGGGGAGGGGGGCGCATTGAGGAACCTGGCCATGGGGCAGCAGAGAGAGTAAATCCGGCCCTGGTTAGACCCTGTTGGGTTTTTAATGATGTTTTGGTTTCCTTCTAGGGAGAGGACCCAGTCCAACGCTTTCTATTCTAGTGAACAAGTTTGAGTTTAAGTTGCCCCCAGAACAGGAATAGAAAGGAAACCATCCACTGGGGACACTTGACGTGTGGCTAAGGTCATTTTTGTTTTGTTTTTTTAGTTTTGGATAGAGTGGTTGGGGTTAAAAACCCATCAGGTTTTTATTGATGTTTGGGTTCCATCTAGGGAGGAGACCTAGTCCTGGTTTTTCTATTCTAGTGACCAAGTTTGAGTTTAGGTTCTCCTCGGAACAAGAATAGAAAGGAAACCATCCAATTGGGATGCCTGAAGTGTGGCTAAGGTCAATTTTTTGTTTTGTTTTGGACCCATGAGGTTTTTATTGATATTTGAGTCCCCTCCCTACAGGGCACCCAATCATGCTCTCTGTCCTAGTGACCAATCCAAAAGTTTGTTTTCCCCAGACCAGGAATAGAAAGGAAACCATCCAATGGTGACACTTGAAGAGTAGCTAAAGTCAAATTAGTTCTTCTTTTTTTTTTTTTTAGTTTTGAATAAAGTAGTGAGGGGTTGGATAGGGTTTTTGTAGGTGTTTGGGTCCCAACTAGGGAGGGGATCCAGTCCCACCCTCTGTCCTAGTAGACAGTTTGAATTCTCCCCGAAACAAGGATAAAAAGGGGGACACTTGTTTAGGGGACTAATTTTTTGAGTGTTTCTTACTCTATCCAAAATAGGAAAATAAGTTTCCAGATACCTAACACTCTGAAACATGTTGTGTTTGGATCCCTCTAATATATTTTGGTGATTGACGTAGAGCAAAACTTCCTCTTCTACACTATGACATACAGAAGAGGAGGTGTGGCCACGCATAGCTCCTCGTTTTTTTGATCATTCTGCAAATGCCTGACTTGGGAACATAAGAACCCCATTTATTTAATATATATATATATATATATATATATATATGTGTGTGTGTTTGTATATAAATGTACATATATATAATGTTTTCTTTTTTTTTTACTTTGGATACAAATATTAGTGGAGTTATCCAGTAAAAAAGACCAAAACTTAAAGACAGGTCAACCTTTTATATATCAGACAGACTGGCGGGATGCAGCCGAAGGACTATAATGTTATCGGGAACTTGCTTGTGCCCTGGAAAAAGCTAGTCCTTTGCTTCCCCTTTTAAAGTGAATGAGGTCTCTGCTGACATTGGCATCAAGAAAATGGGGCCGCTGGGAGTCACATGACCGAACAAGGCGGATGCCAGTCACGTGACCTAAACCAGAGGGCTTTATACAGCTTTCAGGTATTTGATCATTTTACAGCTTGCTAGCCGGCTTATCTCTACCTTAGGTAAGCCATCAAGTAGACCTAATGCTACAGTGTAAGTCCACTTTAAATTATTTTTACACCAGGTAAAGCTTGTATTTTCCATACTACAAATTCACATCCTGAGGTGCAAACATTTGACCGACCTTACACGCTTTAATAAATCGACGTTGGCATGTTGGGTTTGTATTACAAAGCCACCAGCTATTATGTATTAATGCTGTAAAATGAGGGGGAGGGGTCCTTGACAGCCCCCATATGGCATGTAGACAGGTTTTTCTTATCTTCCAGTAACCAGATGCTATTCCAAGCCTCTGCACTAAACAGATGCCATCTTGTGCCTTCAGCGTGCCTCTGCCAAGTACCTCTCTCAAATTTTTCACTTTGTCTTCGCCGAACTATTTATTTTTTTCATTTTTAACCCTCCCACTCTTGAAATTTTAGAAGTCTACGTCGGAAAACATGTTAAGAAATTAATTGCGCCTCGATGCAATGCCGCGTTGCACTGCTGACAACGCTGCTCCGCGCACTTTCCGGATAGAGCGGGATTCATAGCCGGCAGCCAAATGAGACGTTATTATGTTGTAGCTCAAAAGAGGTTTAAAGAAGGTTACTCCTCATCCATATCTCCCCGGACACACTCTTGCTTTGGAAAAAGAAACGTTTTATCGACAGTGTACCAGTCTCCAAATGAACCCGACTTCAAGGTTAGATGGTTGCGAATAGCCAAAATTGGTGACCGTCTACGGGTCTACACTGAAATAACAACCCGCGCCCCAGCCCGGCCCAATGTGCATCCTTAGAAACAGCCATTGAAATACCATTGACTGAGAATTGGGTAGATCAGCATGCAGGCACAGCAGCTGACTCAACGGATTGTTCCGCTAAGCCCCTTTCATAGAGATCACTTGCCCAATGCTCCAGCCTTTGGTCACGTGACCAATTTGTATTATCAGTTGCTAAGCAATCAGCAGTTTTGCCACTTTCATTTAAAACTGACTTGCACAGTTGTGTCGGCTCCTCTCCTGGACTGAAATGGCTTCCTCCGATATCACTGCACACTGCGAGCTTCTCATAATGTGCATTAGAAGCTGAAGCAAGCCTGGTACAGCCCGCCTCGTTTCCTGGCTGGAGGATGTTCCTCCCCAGTCTGACTGTCCGTGGTTCGCCCCTTTCATTCATTGGATTTCAGTTCTTTCAATCATGGAGGCTCAGCATCACATGTGGGCATTACTTAGGGTGGTCTGTAGCCAAATACAGCCTGCCTAGGAACACCCACTCCTCCAGACTGTGTCTTGATAGGTTACCTGCACTCCATATAGCGTTTGGGCTTATTTCATTAACAGTCCTGGTACTCGTAGTGATAACACGGTTGACACCGTGGTTCTCAGTCATGGAAAATGGAGATCACCAGCACTCTACTAGACTTCATGCTTTTGGTTGAGTGCTGGTGGTCTCCAATTTCCATCACTCCTCCAGACTGACATCCACCCATCAAGGTATTTTGATATTTGCATAACTCCTCCCAAGGTCCACCCCACTGCTTGCATAGGGGCTGAGGGCTCTTGAAGCGTGTACTGAGCAGAGTTCTGTGATGTTCTGAGGATTCTATGCACCGCACCCTGCTGCCCCCCCTTTTCATGATTTGCCTGCATTGCATAGTGAAGCAAAGAAGCCCAGTGATGACAATTAGGTATGTAATAAAAATGGAAAGGTTTTATATAACAATTTCATTAGCGTGTAGAGTCTTCCAGTTTGTTATTTTTAAAAAGCAGCACATCCTGAGTAGAAAAGCCTGTCCCCTGCCAGACCCTTGCAATCTGTGTGGAAGCAGTGGCCTGACACACCCTCTGCTGAGTCAGAATCAGAGCTCTCCAATAATGAGATTTGTGGATTGTAGAGCTATACATCTGACATTTACACAGAACACTGCTGGTCTGGTGACACCAGAAAAAGGAATTGCTTCCACAGTTTTGTGGTGTCACCCAAGCACCAGTCCAGGACTGTTGGCTTTGACAGCTGCAGCTCTGAAAATATGTCTGTGAAGGTTCTCATTCATCCAGGTCATGGTATACAGACATTCCTCGCTATACTTACGACCAGCCCTCCGACCTTACATGCTGTAAACGTGACAGCGGCAGTGCGACGTCTCACCGGCGGAAGTGATGTACTCCGTTATCCCCTGCGGGTCTCAGTAAGTATTTTATTGCCCATTTTACAATACACTGTTCAGTACTGTACATCTGCAACACTATACAGCACTGTACTAATGCAGTACAGTACTGCATATAGTTCCTCGCAATTCGTTTAACGACCCGGTCGTAGGAACGGAACTCAGTCGTTAAGTGAGGAATACCTGTATCTGTAAAAAAAAAAAAAAAAACCAAGGCAACTGGACTTGCTGTATTTTTCTTGAAGACCAGCTCAGAAAGCTGGTCAGATGACCAGGGAAACGTCTCCAAGAAAAATACAGCAAGTCCAGTTGCTGTGATTTCTCTTTTACAGATATGCAGCTCTGAAAATCTGGAAGACGTGGGCTCCAGAAAAAGACATCGAAACATATAGTTTGACATTTATCATTGCAACCATTAAGCATTTTTTTTTCTTCCTGCCTCGAGTTCTTCTTCACAATTGCTAAATTTAAATACCGTTTCACGGTTTCAAAATAAATGTATTGTTTATAACAGTGTATCGTGTACCGAAGAGATCACATATTAATTTTTTCTTATAATTAAAATATTCAGCTTTTTTATGCAAACCATTTTTTTTTTCCTTAACTACTTAGTTTTATTTCTGTAATTTAATCCGTGTCTCGCAGTTTCCATTTTTTTTCTCATTTCCTAATTAGTATTTTTTCCCCCATTTTATGAACCATAAAAATATACATTGGGATTGCAGAGCTAATGAAATGACTTTGGAGGGAAAAATATTCCAAGTATAATTTGTAGGTAAAACGAAATGCCTCATTTTAATGCTTTATAGAGAAGGTAATTAGAATACATAGTAGGTAGATGTTCGGGATTAACTTCTGGTCTCAATAAAGCGCATAGAAGTCTTTGCGTTATTAAATTAATTGGGTCTTATTTATAAAAGGTGGGTGGAATTGGACCTGTACTGGGATAGTTAGAAATTCCCCCGTCTGTATGCGATCGTAGGCGCTGGGTCTCCAGCTGCTTCCACGTAAAGGTTACTCTTCCTCTATAGCAGGCGTAGGCAACCCAACTAAAAATACCATCATGCATTCTACCTGAGCCTGTGGCTGTCAGAGTCTTGCAATGCCTAATAGGAGTTGGAGTTGCACCATAGCTGGAGGTCCGAAGTTTGCCTACCCCTGCTGTAGAGCTCTTCAGTAATGCCGAAACCTGTAACTCCCTATTGTGCAAATACTTAATTTAGCTAGCAAGTAGTTCTGTGGTCCATACCCTCCCTTGCCTTACCATTGGCCCCTCTAGAAACGCCTGTGTTTGCATTTAGTGGGTCATTACCAACGTTGGGGATACCTAACTATCGGCAGTTGTGTTGCTTACTGCCATCAGTTAGACTCCATATTGGAATGCGAAAGGGACTTTGGTTGGTGGCTCTTGGATTGTAGACCGGGCTATATTTCTGTGCTTCTGCATTCAATGCCTGTGTGAACCTACGTACATTCAGAACTTATATTTCAGTTGCCATTGATGGACTGGCAAAAGCTATATTGCCAATTGTATAGCTCACCTTCCTGGTCTTTACCCACCAGACTTTTGTCCTGCACCCTCAAGCCTTCCTTGCCTTGCCATTGGCCAATTGAGATGCCTGTTTATGCATCAAATGGGTCATTGCCAATGTTGAGGATGTCTACAAGTATCAGCAGTTATGCTTCTTACTGCCACCAGTTAGACTCAACTTTTACCATTGGAATGTCTGAATTTGATTGGTAGTTCTGGGTTTGTAGACCATACCTCCTCTCTTTGCATCTGCATTCAATACCTGTGTGAATGTTTTTATATTCAAAACGTATGTTTCAGTAGCCTTTGTTAGACTGGCTAAAGCTATATGGCCAAATTTTGATGGACAGGCCAAAGCAATATGGACAATTATGGATGGACTGGCCAAAGCTACATGGACAATTATGGATGGACTGGCCAAAGCTGTATAGCCATTTATTGATGGAGTGGCCAAAGCTATATGACCAAATGTTGATGGACCGGTCAATGTTATATGGCCAATTATGGATTATATGGCCAATTATTGATGGACCAGCCAAAGTTATATGGCCAATAGTATATCTCACCTTTTTGGAGTTTCTGGTTTTTCGCCACCCCAATACAGCCATTCCTGAAATCAAGAAAAGCATGTTGGAAAGTCCTGCAGAACTTGCTGTATTTTTCTTGAAGACCAGCTCAGAAAGCTGGTCAGATGACCAGGGAAACGTCTCCAAGAAAAATACAGCAAGTCCAGTTGCTGTGATTTCTCTTTTACAGATATGCAGCTCTGAAAATCTGGAAGACGTGGGCTCCAGAAAAAGACATCGAAACATATAGTTTGACATTTATCATTGCAACCATTAAGCATTTTTTTTTCTTCCTGCCTCGAGTTCTTCTTCACAATTGCTAAATTTAAATACCGTTTCACGGTTTCAAAATAAATGTATTGTTTATAACAGTGTATCGTGTACCGAAGAGATCACATATTAATTTTTTCTTATAATTAAAATATTCAGCTTTTTTATGCAAACCATTTTTTTTTTCCTTAACTACTTAGTTTTATTTCTGTAATTTAATCCGTGTCTCGCAGTTTCCATTTTTTTTCTCATTTCCTAATTAGTATTTTTTCCCCCATTTTATGAACCATAAAAATATACATTGGGATTGCAGAGCTAATGAAATGACTTTGGAGGGAAAAATATTCCAAGTATAATTTGTAGGTAAAACGAAATGCCTCATTTTAATGCTTTATAGAGAAGGTAATTAGAATACATAGTAGGTAGATGTTCGGGATTAACTTCTGGTCTCAATAAAGCGCATAGAAGTCTTTGCGTTATTAAATTAATTGGGTCTTATTTATAAAAGGTGGGTGGAATTGGACCTGTACTGGGATAGTTAGAAATTCCCCCGTCTGTATGCGATCGTAGGCGCTGGGTCTCCAGCTGCTTCCACGTAAAGGTTACTCTTCCTCTATAGCAGGCGTAGGCAACCCAACTAAAAATACCATCATGCATTCTACCTGAGCCTGTGGCTGTCAGAGTCTTGCAATGCCTAATAGGAGTTGGAGTTGCACCATAGCTGGAGGTCCGAAGTTTGCCTACCCCTGCTGTAGAGCTCTTCAGTAATGCCGAAACCTGTAACTCCCTATTGTGCAAATACTTAATTTAGCTAGCAAGTAGTTCTGTGGTCCATACCCTCCCTTGCCTTACCATTGGCCCCTCTAGAAACGCCTGTGTTTGCATTTAGTGGGTCATTACCAACGTTGGGGATACCTAACTATCGGCAGTTGTGTTGCTTACTGCCATCAGTTAGACTCCATATTGGAATGCGAAAGGGACTTTGGTTGGTGGCTCTTGGATTGTAGACCGGGCTATATTTCTGTGCTTCTGCATTCAATGCCTGTGTGAACCTACGTACATTCAGAACTTATATTTCAGTTGCCATTGATGGACTGGCAAAAGCTATATTGCCAATTGTATAGCTCACCTTCCTGGTCTTTACCCACCAGACTTTTGTCCTGCACCCTCAAGCCTTCCTTGCCTTGCCATTGGCCAATTGAGATGCCTGTTTATGCATCAAATGGGTCATTGCCAATGTTGAGGATGTCTACAAGTATCAGCAGTTATGCTTCTTACTGCCACCAGTTAGACTCAACTTTTACCATTGGAATGTCTGAATTTGATTGGTAGTTCTGGGTTTGTAGACCATACCTCCTCTCTTTGCATCTGCATTCAATACCTGTGTGAATGTTTTTATATTCAAAACGTATGTTTCAGTAGCCTTTGTTAGACTGGCTAAAGCTATATGGCCAAATTTTGATGGACAGGCCAAAGCAATATGGACAATTATGGATGGACTGGCCAAAGCTACATGGACAATTATGGATGGACTGGCCAAAGCTGTATAGCCATTTATTGATGGAGTGGCCAAAGCTATATGACCAAATGTTGATGGACCGGTCAATGTTATATGGCCAATTATGGATTATATGGCCAATTATTGATGGACCAGCCAAAGTTATATGGCCAATAGTATATCTCACCTTTTTGGAGTTTCTGGTTTTTCGCCACCCCAATACAGCCATTCCTGAAATCAAGAAAAGCATGTTGGAAAGTCCTGCAGCATAAATGAGATGTCCTAGTAATGGTGGTGGCAGCAGGGGGGTGAAGTTCAAAACACAGGGTTAGTATACATGAGCACTTAAAGTGAATGTAGCATTGGACATATTTTTTCATGCTAAGTGCATGAAGACTTAAGGTGCCCATACACTGCACGATTATCGTACGATAATCGTATGCGATCGGTTTTTCGTACGATAATCGAGCAGTGTGAACGGAGACGTGCGACCGTTTCTACTGTACGGTCGCACGTCTTCTGTCGAACCAGCATGTTCGAAAACCAGCCGGGAATCGTACGATTCTCGGCTGGTTAGAACGGTGCTCGGAAGACAAATGCTGAGCGGGCCGGTGTGCGCACGCGCACACTGCACGTTCAGCATTGCGGTCATCGGAAGCCCGCCCCTCAGGGGGGCGGGCTTGCGATGATCGAGAGTGCGATCTGCCTGTCCAAGATAGGCAGATCGTACGTTTTTTTAATCCCTGTACAACCATCGCAAGACTAAAGTCTTGCGATGGTTGTAGAGTGTATGGCCACCTTAAGACTGAGTTTCAGGTATTTAGGAGCATGAGGATTGGTTTTTAATGAATAAAGGTGGAACTTTTCTGAAGAAGGATACTGATGCTGTATATTGTGACATGTCAGGAACCCGGTAATGCAGACTTGTAATGTTACTAAAAGGTCTACTTTTAAGGTCTGGTAGATCTCATTAAAATTAAGAGAGCATTTAAAATCCTCCATTGATGCTTCACAATCTGCTGTCAGAAGCAAATGCCCCTCTTCACTAGACAATAGAAAACCCTAGATCAGGAGTAGGCGACCTCAGCACTCCCGCAAGTTGCAAGACAGGCATGTGACCCCCAGAGGCAGATGCCTGCTGGGATTTTTAGTTTAGCCTCAGCTGGAATGCCTAGGTTGCCTTAGGCCCCATTCACACTGTGCGACATGAAAATCGGGCGATTTTGAGCGATATTGCGCGACTTGTCGTGCGACATCGCGCAACTTTTTCTTATTGGGCTGTATGCAATCAGGAGCAATATCGCTCGAAATCGCTCGAAAAAAGGGTCATGTAGGAGTGACAAGCTACCAGCGACGAGCTACAAGCGATATTGAGCGACAAGATGTGAACAGCTCCATTGAAATGGATTGGAGAAGCTACATAGAGCGATATCGCGCGGAAATATGAGTGATATCGCTGCAAAAATCGCTCGATAAATCGCTCAGTGTGAATGGGGTCTTACCCTTGCCCTAAATGTTGCTTTCAAGTCCCTAACTGAGATAAAGAGACAGTTGGTATTCAACCCAAATATTAATTTTGGGTGGACGGATCCTTTAATTCGCCGTTATGATTTCAATGCGCAGATAAAGCCAAACATTAAAAAAGATTTCAACTTGAATTTTTGGTAAAAAGAAAATATCTTTGTCTAACGTTCTCTCTTTTTTTTTGTCTATTTCAGGTAAGAAAGTTTGACATTGCTCGGGAAACAGTAAGAGGTGGGGGGGCGGAAAGAATAGGAATTGAGGAAGACAATGTCTGGGTAATTGCTGTGTTCCATGTTGAAGCACACGTTCAGGTTCAAAACTGGTAAGATTCATTCCAACATGTTTCCCTTGTTTTGTTTTTGCGGATTTTTTTTATTTTTTTAACGATCAGTAAACTTTAAGAAAAAAAGAAGAAAAAACCACTGCGAGAAAAAAAAAATGTTTCTTCTGTTCTGCAACTGTGCGGTATTTGAGCTATTTGGCATTTTATTTGCATCAGAGATAAAATGTAACCTGTTGTATATTATCAAAATGTCAAAGGCTGGTGTCTAGTCCAACATGGAGTGCCAAGACGTTATTTAAAGACTCCACGCACAAACACTTTTAAATATATTTTGATATGTTATTTCTATATTATTATATATTTATATTGTTAATTTAAATGTATTTATATTCGATTATTTAAATATATTTCTCAGTAGCCTCAGAGGATATAATTCCACTTTGTGTGCACCAAATGCCTTTACAAACTCAGAAATTGCATTGTGACGTAGTAGTGACCTCATCACTGTGCTGCACATAGCCTTTGCAAAGCTGTGGGAGGGGCCTATTAGGCCCAACCCTCTACAGACTGCCTGCAGAACACTACAGGAGGGGGCAGACACCAGACCAGTCACACTGCACAAGGAGACAGAGCAGAAATGAGCGGTCTTTATTACAGGAGAGTGTGGAGACAGAACCAGTCAACCTGCACAAGGAGAGGAGCAACAGGAGGGGGTGGAGACCAAACCAGTCAACCTGCAGAAGGAGAGGGAGCAGAAGTGACTGGTCTTTATTACAGGAGGGGGTAGAGACAAGACCAGTCACCCTGCAAAAGGAGAGGGAGCAGCAGTGAGCGGTCTTTATTACAGGAAGCTCCAAGTCTCACACTGGAATACTGCACAGATCTGGAAGAAATACACATGACTCTTGTACGAGGACAATATTTGCTAATCTCGGAGTTCAGCTTTAAATAAAAGAAGCAGTATGAAGATAGTAAGGTCATCACAGCAGATGAGGAGGTTCTCTTTGTGCCTGCAGTAAAAGAGATTTAACATCCGCCTACAGAAAGGGTTCTTTACAGTAAGAGCTGTGAGAATGTAGAATAGTCTTGCACCGGAGTGAGTTCTACCAGCTCTGTAGATTCTGAGGTCTGGATATGTTTCCGAGCGCACAGAATATAAATGGCTGTTATAAAGAAATAACACTTTGCAGTGTTGATCCCTGGAGTATGTGATTGCCTCTGGGGATCAGGAAGGAATACTTTTTTCTTATACAGCAAATCCTGCGGATCAGCTGTGGTTTTAGGGTTCTGTAGATGAAGGTCTTTTCATTTTATTTATGTTTGACGTTTGGTTGGATTCAATAGAGATGTCCTATTTTTTTAACAAGCTGACTGTCTATGTATCTATGTAAATGTGAGCGCAGACATAAAGTGTATGTAATCCCTGACAATGAACTTCTCTTATTTGTTCCCTTTGCATCTGTGTAATCTACAATTGAAAGTGTTTTGTTTTATCTGATGGATAAGTGCAAAATCATCTGTTGATCCTGCCAGAAATCCAGCGCCCTCCTGCGCACTCTGCAGTATTATTCAAAGCAATGTTATCAGCCATTGTAGGTTAGCTGTGTGGACTTCGGAACGCCTCCCTACTTTGTTACAGGAAATGCCCTGTGCTCCGAATAACACACATACTAGGGTAACAACACTATTACTCCTTGCAGAACTGCCATTAAAAATTATGGGGTCCCGTTCAACTCACCTGATACCCTCCCTTAAGGGAGAACATTTTTTAAAGCCATTGGGAAGTATTTAGCAATCAGCAACTCTTGGGACAATAAAATCTTTGGTCAGGAGAATGTAACATACAAAATAATGTACAGAGTGCAGGGGTCAGAAGTATGCAACAGTGTCCCTTACATGGTCAGTAAGGAGTATGTAACATTCAACATAATGTACAGAGTGCAGGGGTCATAAGAATGCAACAGTGTCCCTTACATGGTCAGAGGGGAGTAGGTAACATTCAACATAATGTACAGAGTGCAGGGGTCAGAAGTATATAACAGTGTCCCTTACATGGTCAGGAGGGAGTAAGTAACATTCAACATAATGTACAGAGTGCAGGGGTCAGGAGTATGTAACAGTGTTCCTTACATGGTAATTTAGCAGGGATGCCTAAATGGGATTCAGAAGAAAAATGGGAATTTAGCAGGGGCGCCAGGAAGGATCCTTCCAAGGCCATATAAGTCCCATCCATGCAGACAACTCAGCCAATCTGTTTGCCTGCCTCCCCCCGCTCCCCTTCCCACTGCCGACCTGATGGGGCATGGTGGGGAAGGACTAAAGAACAGGACGACTGCCTGCCTGAAGTCTACAGCAGGGATAGCCGATATCGGCCCTCCAGCTACAGTGAAATTGCAAATCCCATCATAGCTCTGCCTCTGGGAGTCATGCCTGTGGCCGTCAGTCTTGCAATGCCTCATTGTAGTTGGACTTGTAGTTCCTCAACAGCTGGTATGCGGAGGTTGCCTACCTCTGGTCTACAGAATAGGCAGGAGGTGGTGTAAGAAGTGGCAACTGTAAATGGTGCTGTCAGTCTAATATGTTTGCAGGCACTGGGAGCTGGAGGGAGCACAGAGGGGAGCACACGGTGGACTTCAGCAGAGAACTGCTGCTGTACTACAGTCTACAGCAGGGTAGACAACCCTTGGCACTCCAGTTGCAGAGAAGCTACATTGTGACTTTGCCGGGGTTGCCTACCGCTGGTCTACGGAGTAGGCAGGAGGTGGTGGTATAAGAAGCTGAAATTGAATAGCGCCGTCACATTCTTGGCTATGCCACCTGGCAGAAATATATGTCAACTGCAAAGCTAGCTGAGCAGAATTACAAACATTTTGTTGGCTAAAGCCGTTGACCTCTTGATATTTCAATGGGGCCATTATCTGTTTGGCCGGGTGTTCCACTTTGAATTTCAGCGTATAGATTTGTAATTGATGCTAATTGCTCTTTTTTATGGAAATGGAGGTAGAACGCAAGTTTGCTGGGCCTTTAAGCTTCAATGAATGGACTGTCACCCCACGCTTGTAAGGAGAAGCTTTGTTCAGTTGTTTGAAGTCCAGACAAGGAAGAGCATTACAAGTTAAAATAATCAGATAATGAAAATGCTCTTTATGAATTCTAAGGCGTATGAGTCATGTTGTTGATTTAATGTACTCTGCGAGGATGAGCAATAAGATAGTAGAAAGTGTATAATATTTTAGTAATGTCCGCAAAGAAATAATGAATAGAACATTTGCTTGGAATGGATGTGTATATGATTTGGATTTTTAAAGGATCACACACCTGCATGAATCTGTGTTGTATGGTGTTGGAGCTTACACTGGGTTAATTACATCCTCCACTCCCCCATATGACAGTGTTCATACTTGGCAATTGGCCACTCATGCCAAGCACTGCATCATGGGAAGAAAGGGAGAAGGTGACATTATTGTCCCCACCCTGAAGCATCGAGTATCACCAAGGTCTCCGACCTAATGGTGGTGGACAGTGATAGAGGTGAGTATCAGTAGGAGAGTGGTCATTCTTTTAAGAGAACCTGTTGCTTTGCCCTGAATACTAGTCCTACCACCCTGCAGAGCAGCACAATCTCTAAATACCGCCTGCAGCGTTTAGAAAAAGCCCTGCCATACTGTAACAGCAGAGCGCGTACACTACATCTGATATCTCCCTTTACAAATGGCACACCGTGCCCTGGCAAAACCTATCTCAGCTCCGTCTGGCAGCCGCAGCAGCTGAACATTATACTCTCTGCCCGCAAAGGATCGTCTTGTCAGTGTAACTCGGGCTCCATGGGAATATTCATTCTCCTTCACGTGTCACGCTCTTGAGGGGAGGGGGGCAGTAAAAATGTCATTTCTGTGGGAGCAGCTCGTCCAAACATCGGCTAATTATGTTTATCTGTCTGACTAATGATGGCATCATAATTGCTTTGCCAACATACACCAGAACTTGGAGGCCTGACAAACCGTCACCGGAAGACATTACAAAAAGGTTGTTAATAGTCTCTAAAGACTCGGGGAGAAGCAAATGTTCTACGCCGCCAAGCAAAGCCGTGTTTCACCGAGATCCCCCCACGGAGCGCTTTCACTGAACCGACCCCCCCCGTGACCGCAGAGAGCCGTGTTTTCAAGCATGTTCTATAAATTGTGGATATTATCTTCATATATGGATATAGCAATGAAAACTTAAATGAAACGCGAGGAGATCATTCTAAAGGTGTCTTCTAGGTGGTAAAGCATTTAAAGGGAACCTGTACAAAGGATATGGAGGCTGGCCTCTCTTTCTGAAATGCTAGTAGACTGGCTCTCATCCTGACCTGTTCTTGAATGCTTTCTAAAGACTTTATGGAAACTTGTACTGAGAGAAATGTTGGGAGGTGGTCCCATGGCTATGGCCATTGCCTTTGCTTTGGCCATTGCCTTTGCTATGGCCATGGCCCTTGCCTTTGCCATGGCTCTTGTTTTTGCTAGGGCCATGGCGCCTGCCTTTGCTATGGCCATGGCCCTTGCCTTTGCCATGGCCATGGCCCTTGCCTTTGCTAGGGCCATGGCCCTTGCCTTTGCTAGGGCCATTGTTGACCCTCTCCCTTTCATGGCATATGCCTGGCTGTCTCTGTATTTAACACTAAGTCAATTACCTGGAAAAACCATGGTAAAGTCATTATGAAGTCAGTTCTCCTAATCTTCATACTTGTTCCCTGTCCGTGCTTCAGCAAGCGCTTGAGTCATTGGATCAGCATGACAATCAGGCAGCTAGCAGTTTCAGAAAGAGGTCAGAGATTTCCGAATACTGACCATGTACCCTGCAGGGCATTGGCAATTCCCTGAGTAGCTTCTTTGGTTTGGCTCTTTAAAGAGACCCTGTCACCTTGCCCATTCATTACAAAGTGACAGAGTCTCTTTAAAGCCCAAACCAGTTATACTCACCTTCACATTGCTCCCCTACCCACGCCGTCTCTGTTGCAGTCACTGCTGTATTTTTGGTGCTTCCTTGGAATTGGGGGAGCAAGTGACCTCCTCCCATGATGTAGTGCTTGGGCCATTGCTTGACCCCAACAATGTCACATGACGGAGGGGATGATGTACTCTCTCCCTGTAAGCCCTGTTAAGGACTGTAACAAAGGAATGGACAGGAGGGAAAACACTGTAAAGGTGATTATAACTGGGTCAGGGGGTGAGTTTTAGCAGCTTTCCAGTACCTGACCATCACAAGCTGCCCGCAGCTACCCCCCTACAGCAGACTAATTGACAGCTCTTCATATCTAGAAATATAGCAAGGCATGTTGCAACTGCACCATTCCCCAACTCCCACCATCCCTAAAAAATTAAAAATATGCTTTCCTGGGTCCATTCCTGTGTGCTACATTGGACGTGAAGAGCATGGTGCGGCACCTGTGAAAGCTGCAGGAGCCTAAACGGTTAACACAATGCCCGTATAGGTGTTTCTGTGCTGGCAACCCTCTCCTTGGAGGGTCCTTGTTTATTAGCTGTTAAATATTTTAGCAAAACAGCTGTTCGGCTCTTGAGATGGCGGTGGAAGCGGCAGGAGCGTATGGGCGATAATTTTTTCCCTTATGGTTATATCTGATAAACTGTCCTTAATGCCGTGCGTATGAAATGAGGCCGCTTATGTAGATAGTCTTCACCAATCTAACAGTTCCGGCCCTCATTCTGCTGGCAGAGAAGAAATAAGTATTGTACTCTCGGCAGCAATGTTGATTCTCCGACACATAAACATCATATTTAATTCTGCGCTCTCTGATTAAGGATATTTTAGGCACGCGAAATGCTCGGAGCCCGGCAAAGGAAGCAATTCCTCAGTTCTTACTAAGCTGTCTTGGTTTTTCTATGAGGCAAGCCATGCGTGGCTAGAGCATTACAAGCAATGCAAACGGGTCCAGGTTGCTTCATGGGGCCGCACAGAGCTTAACGTGGACCCTGTAAAAAACAAAAGCAAAAAAACCCCAAAAATATATTTTTTGAAACAAAGTTGTGACCATAAAGAGACTGATGCTTATTTCCTGGCAACATTGAAATTCATCACCCTGGAGCCCATGCATGACTAGTGCCAAGGCATTGGCCACTCGAGATCTGACAAAGTCCCTAACCGGCCTTTACCCCTATGACAGACCTTGTGACATGTCTGTTTTGCAGACCTCACCCTTGCCCTCTAGCGATGATCTGACGGAAATCACATGACCAGTTCCCCATCCTTTTAGAAGTTTCTAGTTGTTGCATCTGAATTCAGGAAGAATCACTAACCGGCCTTCAAACCCATATGACCATTTCTGTCTGTTTTGTGTATCTTACCCTAGCCTTCTAGCGATGTTCTACAAAAATATCTCTGCCTGCATACAAGAAATTATGTTGGTGGTGACCACATGACCACTTCCTCATGCTTGACAAGGGTATTGTATACGTCTCTGGCTAAACATAACAAACCCTCTAACTTCATCCCTCTTTCTCAATTAATTTGACACGACACCAGTATTGGATTTTTAGTGGCCACAGCAGCCATTTTTATTAAGTACAAAACCATATAACAAAAACCTTAACAAAATCAACTGACAATGGGAATTAAGGTCCTTGAAGGTCATTCCACAACAAACCAACCATTATCTGCCTACACGGCCCCCAGCCGCACGACACCGCCTCGGGGACTTTGCAGTATAACAGCAGATACCAGGGTCACTAATGAACAGACCCGTTAACACAGGGATGCCATACCTGAGACGGCTCCCCACTCAATGAAACGTCAACTGGACATGTTGCTCCTCAAGGACCCTAATACCCTGCCCGGCCGCAGTGACAATCGTAAAACTAAAATAAAACAAAAAGCAGTCATAGAAAGTAAGAGGACAACCCAATAAAATTGACAACAGAATAAGAGGGTGGGAGGGTGGGACGCTGCTTCCATGCTGCTGACTCCGTCTGTATCTGGAACTTTCTTTCCTCAAGGATACACCTATCACTCCTCCTCTTATCTCCCTGACCAATCGGGTAAGCTTTTCCCACTTTTAACCTCCCCTTATCTATATGAACATATTAACCCTTGTATCCCTCCCTTTTGCCTCTACAAACCCAGTCATGCAGGCCTTACACATACGCCTCCGTCTGTTGTTCCAGGCCTGTCTATAGTGGTTTATAGGTGTTGCCCTTGTATCTATGACATCTGCATTTCTCCTTCTAGTATGGAGTTTAATATGAAGTAGTGCCTAAGGCCCATAAGGACCGAAAATTGTCCCCGATTAGTAATGATTTTCCATCACATCACTGTAAAGTGACCATGAGTGATCCAGCTGCCTAGCTGTAGAAGTAAAGACTTGGTTCAAATTGTATATTAGGGCCCCTTTTTTTTACCTCTGCTCTTAGTGGGCCCCCTTTGCTGAGTCTGCCCCTCCCTGTTGCTGGGCACCTCCTTACATTAAAGAAGACCTGACAGAGAGGTGGTAAGACCACTATTGTAGAGCTGCACACAATATATACCAGGCTAATAAAATCAAATGCATCCATCGCACTCGGTTATGTGATGTCTGATTACAAAGCCGAGACCATAGGATACATGGGAAGTATGGGACTATATGATAGATGGGAAGTGAATTTTCCTTGCCTCATCTTCTGAAGGGTTAATCATCTCTCTTTTCAGAACATTCATGCCGTATTAGAAGACTGCGTGTATTTGGATAACTAAAAGATCTTCTAGGGTATAGGTACTAGCCAAGACCCCCATGCATGACTGTTGCAACCGCAAGTAATATGCCACTGGACTGATCTGTATCCAAGAATTAATGACCTCCAATGGGGTGAAAGATACGACATTATGTGCGATCTCCTACTGCATATACTGCTCTGCCTTATTTCCCTTTTGGGTAGTACCTTAAGTGGAAGCCCACACCTGTAGCCTTTGGAGTGGGCAAAAGAACCGTCCTGGTAATGGAACAATGTTGGTTCATCCGACTCATATGTTGGATTTAAAGTAAGCCTGTCCCTTTGCCCATTTACTGTAAGTAATAGGTTCTCTTTAAAGCTCCTTTCCTCTGCTGCTAATGCTACAAGGTAGAGGTGTGGGTAGAGCAAGTTACCATCTTCCCTTCCTCCACTGAGGTAGTACTGGGCAGCCATTTGCCAGTCTCAAGCAATGTTGGTTCGTCCAACCTTCCGGCTCTCGTGTTGGTATTAAAGTAAACTTGTCCCTTTGCCCATTTACTGTAAGTAACAGGTTCTCTTTAAAGCACATTTCCTCTGCTGCTACAAGAGCCCTGTGAAATGCCCAGCACTTTTAGGTATGGGTAGAGCAAGTGACCCTCTCCCCTTCCTCCACTCATGGGCGGGCATTTGCCAGTCCCAAGCAATGTTAGTTCATCCAGCTTCTGGCTCGCATGTTGGATTCAAAATAGACCTGTCCCTTTGCCCATTCACTTAAAGGAACAGGTGCTCTTTATAGCACATTACCTCTACTACTAATGCTGCGGTAGCCCTGTGAAATACCTATAACTTCTAGGTATTGGTAGAATGTGACTCTAGGTATTGGTAGAATGTGACTCTATCTTCTTCCTCCTGAAACGTAGTACTGGGCGGCCAGTTGCCAGTTCCAAACGCTGTCGTGTTAGGGCTGGGGGTTGGGGGATCCTTTTAGGTCTAGAGGCTCCAACATGGACTGGCACTGAGCTCACACAGGAATTTGTACTCCAGGGTCAGGCAGGTCAACGAGGTGGCCGTTGAGCACGTGTGTGGCAAGTCTCAATAGCAGAAAGCATGGCCCGTCAAGGGGACCTGCTCTATTGTCCTTTAGGCAACGTGACAGATTCACTTCAAGAAAAGGAATTTAGAAATTCTGCAATATTCAATCAACATCACAGCTTCTTTTTTGGATTGTCTAATGACAACTCTGATCATTTCCGATTGATCGCTATGGGTTAAAACTAACTGTTCCAAGTGGGGGAAGATGCGCTCCCAGTACGCTTTATAAATAATTTGCAGAATTTAATTTCTTTTTTGTCTGCAAATGTTTTTTTTTTTCTTCACAGGAAGTTTTTTTCTTCTTTTTATACTGTCTCCCATCATCATCATAGTTTCTTTTGTGTAATTTCTCTGGATGGCATGCAGAGCTGTCACTTGTCTTTCGTTCCACAGCCCCCATCCCTATACCATCTATCTCACCATTGTTTTGTCACTGAGTGTCCAAGCCCCCCCCCCATCACCATCCCTCCCTGGATAG
>NW_017306434.1:294595-313496 GCF_000935625.1 Nanorana parkeri
CCCCCCTCCCCCCAGCACCCTCCTCCTCCCTTTTTTCTCCCATCCTCTCCCCAGGACTTCCAATCCTTCAGGGCGCATCTCTCATTTACTCCTGCAGACTGAGAGAAGAGATTTAACTCTCTTCCAAATAACGCAGTCCGATCGGCAAGGGTAGAGCCCAGCGTGGTCCACCATAATACACTGGAGGCTTCGCCCGGCGAACGGGTTAACCCCGCGATATTGATGGATTTTTATTGCAGCTTAGTTCCCGGAGATCACACAGCTTAGGATTTGTTTACCTGGTTATAGACTAATATACGGCAGGAGATACGTTTTTTAGTGGGAAGTGATAAACATCCGCGACCCCTGCAGTTTGTCAGCGGGCTGCCACCAGGACGTCCTATTGCAAGTTCCTGCCATGATAAGTGCATCCTATGGGGGAGGACTGCAGAGATTTTGGCTTTTGTTCTGGTAGTGACTGATAGATAAATGAGGATCTTTGTTGGCTCAGCTCAGTGTTTTTCCCAAATTGCAGCATGCAGGCGCCACCATCTTGACCCTTAAAGCTGAACTCCAGGCATGGACACTTTCATTGAAATATATTCCTCAGTTGCCACGAAGAGTATAAATCTACTTTGTGTGCGCCAAATGCCTTTGTAAGCCTAGTTGTTAATTTGTAAACGCAGCGGTGACATCATCACTGTGTTGTACATAATTTGTGCAGAGAGGTCTAGTAGGCCCCACCCACTACAAAGTGCCTGCAGGAAATTACAGGAGGGGGCGGAGACAAGACCAGTCACCCTGCACAAGGATAGAGAGCAGAGGTGACCGGTCTTTAATCCAACAAGGCCCCACCTACTACAGGTTATCTGCAGGAAACTACAGGAGGGGCCGGAAACGAGAACAGTCACCCTGCACAAGAAGAAAGAGCAGCAGTGACCGGTCTTTATTACATGAGGGGGGTGGAGACCAGTCACCCTTCACAAGGAGAGAGAACAGCAGTGAGAGGTCTTTTACAGGAAGCTCCAAGTGTCACACTGGATTACTGCACAGATCAGGAAAAAATACCCAGAGCTCACCAAGATTTCCAGGAAGAATACACAGGGCTCTTGTATGAGGACAATATTTGCTTATCCTGGAGTTCAACATTAAAGTATATCATAGGTAAAAACATTTTTAAAATGGTAGGCAAGGGTTAAACCCCTGTATTTTTTTTTAACTTACTGTGATCCATTGGGAGATTATACTTCCTGTCTCAGAAACAGAACAGGAAGTGAGAGGAAATATCTCCAAGCTGAGGGGCAACCCCATCTTAGACAGTTGTCACCAGAAGAGATGTCCCTATGTTTAGAAGATTTTGGATTTCCAATCACTTTCTGTGCCAGGACAAATAGAGAGGGTGAAGCTTCCTAGCCGGGCCACTGATGATGCGTTTCAACACTTTTGCTAAAAAAAAAATTGGATTTATACACAGTATATATATCAAGATATATACATACATACATACATACATACATACATACATACATACACAGTATTTATACACTCAATCCTCCCAACATTCTGAGATGAGAGAGGACACCTTCTAGCACAATCCATTTTTCCCTTCCTGCCCTCTGGGTCTGCCCGATGTTGGGGAGCAGCTCAGGCCCCCTGTTGGTGACTGTCACTCAGTGGCTCACGGGTATGCAATTCCTTCTGAATCCTTTTGTTGCTTTATACCTTGCGACTTCCCAAAATGTCGCACTGAACAGTCCTAGTGAGTGATCACTGAGGGGAGGATGGGAATGACTGAGATGGCACTTTTTCCCAGCAACAGATTCAGATGACCTCATTCTCCCCGAATCCTTTTTTTCAGAGGCTGTGCCAAGTCACCATCTCTTGACTGGATCTCAAGGACTTTTTCTTTTACTCTATTGCTGCATATTGTAATATGTTAGGAATTAGTGCACGTAGACTTGTCAGGTTACTAAAAGGTCTGATTTTTTTATTTCAACTTTCATTTGGGTGGGAAAAGGTTAGAAACCATGTTGGGCTTCCATTACTGTCTGTGCCTCCGTTGGGGAGTTTTCCCCCATGCTTCCTGTTGGCAAGTGGCCATGTCAACACACATTATGTAGTCCATGGTCCATGCTTATCACCACCATCAGAAAAATCTATCCTGTTAAATGACCAAAGGGGAAGTTTGGTTCTTTCCAGAGGTCCACTTAAAGAGATGGGCTCAGGAAGGGGTTACCTGATTCCCAGGCCCGGGAGTGGATTAATTTGGCTGGTGTGATAGGAGCTTCGGAGTACATTATTCTATATGAGAGTTATTCTTCCAGCCTGCTACGGAATATTATCTGCGCCTGTTAGGATTAATTAATATTGGCATGAAGTGCGGATATTAACTTGCCGAGGATTTGAGAACGGGCGTGATTTGTGCTTGCACTCTGCTTTTTATCAAAGGTCTATAAGCCTCACATAGACCCTGAGAGCCTGACAATTAAATGCCGTGTCCAATGAAATGACTACTACTAGTGGAGCTGGTAATACATGCACTTGTTACGGATACAGCCATTGGGATTAAAACTAACTAACTAGTTTAAGTGCAATCATGTATTTCTTCATAAAGTCTACAGTATGTAAACCTAATGACTAAAACCCCATCTGAGCTTTTAACAAGGTGATGTAGTTTTAAAAGGCATTGACAATATTTTAAAATCTGCGGTTTTCCTTCAAATAATCCCTGGTGATTCTGCCATGGAGGTCACTTACTGTTATAGGTTGGCAACTCTCTGCTCCTGTCTCCCAACTGCACTCACCCCGTCATAAGTACTTCCCACGAAGACTGCAAGTGGCCATTCCAACACATATTATGTAGTCATGGTCCACTATCACCATCAGGAAATCCATCCCGTGAAATGTCATGCATCCATTGCTGGAGTGCATGATGACAGGAACAGGGTGCCAAACAGGCGGCAGGAGATCAGCAGAGCTGAGACTCAACAGAGGATGAAAAAAAGTGAAAACTAAAATTTTATATACATATAAAAAATTGAATTGTTTATAACACACTAAGCTTTAGTAAACTGTCATTCATGTAGGGTCCCTGCTCTAAAGAGGACATTTTGTTAGAATTTACTCATCAAAGGAATCAATAGAGCAGTGGTAGGCAATCTTGGCACGCCAGCTGCTGTGGAACTACATATCCCGTTATCCCTCTACATCTGGGAGTCATGCCTATGGCTTTCAGAGTCTTGCAATGCCTCATGGGACTTGTAGCTCCACAACAGCTGGAGTTCTGAGTTTGCCTACCCCTGCAATAGAGCAAATGACAGCATTACTTTTTTTTTTTTGCTAATAATACAGCACTGCTGCTCCAGGGCTATTGTGTTATAAAGCCTACACAAAGATTGCATGGGCTTTGTCTACCATGAGCATTGTGGGTGTTTCATGTCATCTGAGAATGAAATCTATTGTTTTCAGTAAACCAGATCCTGTCTGTAAACTTGCAGTGGTGTAACGGGATCAACAATGCTGAGCAGGAAGCAGAGCCTGGATATAGAATGAGCATATATGGCTGTCCATAATGTACATGTATAAGTACAAACTATACCTAAAAACAAGGTTTTTGAATGTGACGCCCAATTCCAGAGTGTGGGTGTCGTGTGTGTGTGTCCGCCTCTCCCTCTAGTCTTGGCAAAGTAGCTGATCGTAATACAAATTGGGTTTTGTTCCTACCTGGAGATCCGATGAATTCTAATTCCCCTCCTTATGTTTGCACAACTGCTTGTGTAGTCCGATCCCTGACCGTATTTGTGCAGAAGAAAAAGGGAGGTTAACTCGTCACAAGATGGCGGGTTAATAGTGGTCAATTTCAGGATCCGGACAAGTCAGTTGGTTACATGAAAAATTAATTTTATTGAAAAAAGACATGCAAGATAACACATTTGACTGACAATACCACCATAAAAACCTATTAAAAATACAGACACTATTAAATTAAATGTGGATCGATCCTCATTCACCTCTATCATTCATTCCACCGTGAGGGGTAAGTGGCTGGTGAGCTACCCACGTTGCCACCTATCTCTCCGTGAAATGGCCCATGCGTATATCGATGAACACGGGCTATCTAGGTGAAGCTATATTCCAGGGTAATTCCAGGGTATGGACAATCAAAAGGAAAGACATTCTGGTAATTTCATATTTGTGAATTATAAAGGGGTGTCAAATTAGATATGAAATGGTAGCCTAGGCTTATATACTGTGCTTTAAACACTGATACTTATGGATAAGGTAGATCCTAATAGGCTATTTTCTGGTTTAATGAAATATGTCCTCAGATGTTTACAGTTCCTTTCCCTCTATCAATTTGCTTTTTCTTTAGGGATTCCTTTGATTGGTGTTTCCCTGTGGGGTTAAACTTTTCCTTGGGTTGGTGTTGGCTTGTATTTAGCCGTGTGTACACTTAACCCTTTCCTCCTTCTTCGCCTCGGGATATCGTGGTGGAGACGGTGGAATGAATGATAGAGGTGAATGAGGATCGATCCACATTTAATTTAATAGTGTCTGTATTTTTAATAGGTTTTTATGGTGGTATTGTCAGTCAAATGTGTTATCTTGCATGTCTTTTTTCAATAAAATTAATTTTTCATGTAACCAACTGACTTGTCCGGATCCTGAAATTGACCACTATTAACCCGCCATCTTGTGACGAGTTAACCTCCCTTTTTCTTCTAAAGTAGCTGATCGTGTTGGCTACACAAGACTGCTTTCCCATACACACTCCTAAGCCTTCAACCCTTTCAGTTCAGTTTATTCAGCCTTGAGGAAGGAGGTGTCTTCTAACCTTGGAAACGTTTGGCTTGTTTCCTTTGGATATGTTATGATGAATAGTCATAAAATATCAGGACTATCAGTCATTGGTGTGGTACTCCTTCTCTCCTCTTGGGTAATCCAAGGTAATATCTTGGATTTGGTCCAAAGCTCCTTCCTTCATGCATGAAAGCAACCTAACCTCATTTGCTGCACTTCCAATTCAGGTATTCCCTTCCACACTATGAGGGTAAACCTACTTTAGATCCAGCACCTCCTAACCTCCTTCTTGAGGTTTTCCTTACAGTCCACGTTGGTTGGTGACCACACGGGAAGTCAGGAGAAATCCATCCAGGGACACTGACTTCAACCAAGGTTCTAAACCTTTCTCCACTCTATCCAAAGAATATTCCACTTTAAATGAGGAACCAACCTCTTGTTTTTGGATTTGTGATATGAATGATGACATGTAACTGCCTTCTGTTTGAGAACATTTTATGGAGTCTTATTGGATTTAGAGAGGCTTAGGTTGGTCCTTCTATTAACGGGGGATTTCTTAATGAAACATCTAGAACCTGATTTGTGGAACTATTCAAGCCAGCTCAGAGCCAAGGAGGCACCTAGCCATTTAAAGACTGTTGGAGATGAATATTATAGGAAAAGTAATTTTGCAAAGTAAAAAAAAAGTTGAGTGCACAGGAATTGGTTAAGCAGCCCATCAAAGAGCATTCTTTAAATGAGGAACTCTTTGAGGTTTTCCTTACAATCTGCGTTGGTGACCAGGAGTAGTCAATCCAGTAAGGACACAGACTTCAACAGAAGTCCTAAACCTTTCCCCACTCTATCCAAAGAATATTCCACTTTAAATGAAGAACAGACCTCTTGTTTTTGGATTTGTAACATGAATGATGACATGTAACTGCCTTTGTTTGAGGACAATTTATGAAGGGTCCTATTGGTGTTAGCAAGGCTTTGGTTGGTCCTGTAAGCAGTGGATATCTCCTAATGGAACACTTAGAACCTGCCTTATGGAACTCCTCAAACCGAGCTCAGAGCCAAAGGAGCACATAACTATTTAGAGATGGCATGAGATGAAACGCAAAAGCCAATTCATTCCAGTTGAGTGCACAGGAAATGGTTAAGTAGCCTGTCAACTAGTATTCTTTAAATGAGGAACAGCCGTCTTGTTCTTTGGATTTGTTATAGGAATAATGAAATGTAACTGACTTTTCTTGAGGACATTCCATGGAGGGTCTTATTGGTATTAGAAAAATTTGATTGGTCCTTCTGCAAGCAGGTGACCTCCTAATGGAACATTTAGAACTTGCCTTCTGGAATTCCTCAAACCAGCTGAAAGCCAAGGGTGCCAAATAACCGCTTAGAGAGTGTATGAGATGAATCGAAAAGGACATTTCATTCCAGTTGAGCGCACAGGAAATGGTTAAGCAGCCCATCAAAGAGCATTCTTTAATATTGCTTCAACTGATGTCTCAATTCCGTCTCTAATATCGTATTGGTCCATTACACAAAATGGCCGCCTCTTTGTCCAGTACTGTTTCGCAAATACATAGTCTGGCTAAATGTTACTTTTTATTTGCCCTCTGTGAAACATGAAGCTGGACATCTGCATACATAGTACAGTGCTGGACATTGGACTTGCAGTAAATATGATTTTCCGCAGAATAAATTACTGTAAGAAGAGATTTGGGGAATCCTCTATCTAACGTGTTACTATCTCGTCTGTTGGACACGGTGGACGTCAACATCATAATAGCTGTTGCAGTCGATTATGTTAGGACTTGAAGTGGTTCTGGCAGCACTACCCAAACCCTTGAGGGACCTGAGAAGCTGGTGGTTGGTTTGACCTTAAAAATTCAATTGTGGGCCTTTAGGGATTTTGTGGTGGACTTCTCGTCACGCTAGGACAAAAACCAACTGGTTAAGACCCCTAGGAAATGCGTTGCCATCAGTTTCCGTTAGGATTTTGACCAAGCATACATAACAGCAGATTATCGTTCATCCTGGCCATATCCTATTGCGTTTGGCAGTACGATAAGTACACATAGCTTCTGTCAACATTGCAGTCCATCCACTTTATCCATTTAGTTTCTTTCTCGAACAGATTGCAGGTGTCCTGCACCAGTATTGATTTTGCTTGACAGAACGTCGTAGGTAGTATTCTTTTTATGCACACTGCACCGAGAGAGTGTTTTAAGATACGGCTTCCACAACGGCTGTGTCTGTAACCTTGCTGTAAAGCAGGCTCCTCTCTGTCACTTTGCATTTGTCAGCGGTTCAGGGGTTAACTCCCGTACCCCTCCCGCCTGCAGCTTTTGAGCGATGGCGGATGCTGCTGTCTCCTAGCAACCTGGAGGAGGGGGGGGGGTCGCAGGTTGTCATGGCGACGGGATGCAGCTGCAGTTTTGGTGACAGCAGCGAGTGGCAATAGAAGAGGGGTGGCGGTTCTGTGTCAGCCCCAGATGTCCCCAGTTAACGCTTGAGGCACCAACCCTGGGCTCACCCTCATGCGGAGAGAAGGGAAAGGGGGCTCTGTTGCCTTTTTAGGGTGAAAATTTGCAGGGAGTTGTCTCCGACAAGCGAGCCACTTGAGAGACAACGCTTATTATCCAGTCCTGCTCCAGGACTCAGCTTCCTGTCTCAAAATGACCTTGGGCAATGACCGTTTAGCAGCGTTTTCAATCACTGAACGCAGAGCATTAAGTCTCTATTACATACTTGACGGGAGAATGTGCCTGGTAATGTTAGCGGACTGGACGGGGTTAAACCAATCCTTGGTCCTGCCGCGGTGTTAAAGTGGACCTGTCACTTGGACATAATGGAATCATTCAGTTTTCTGAAGCGATGCAGTGTGTCCCTACAGAGCGAAGCTTATCAGTTCACCAGGATCTCATGATGGGACATGAGGAACACTGCAAGGATTATTAACTGGGTGATTTTTTTAGGGTACAGAATGGCTGCAAACCCTTGGCAGGGCCCTCCAAACCTTCTTGTTTTCAATTGTATTTTATGTTAAACTGTTGGTGCTATAAAAATCCTGCATAATAATACAGTAATACCTTGGTTTACGAGCATAATTCGTTCCGGAAGCATGCTTGTAATCCAAAGCGCTTGTATATCAAAGCGAACTTCCCCATAGGAAATAATGGAAATTCAGATGATTCGTTCCACAACCCAAAAATATTCATATACAAATGATTACAATACTGTACTGTAATATAATACTGTACAAAATATAAAGACAAATAAACCAATTACCCATACCTTTGTGGTTGGTGTGAGGGGGACGAGAGAGAGAAGGATTATTGTGTAGGACGACTTTCACTATCACTAACGGAATCACTGCTATCTCTTGACTCAATGGAATCTTTTTCATTTCGTGAAACCTTAACAAGGAATCTATCCAATGTGACATTGTGTTGTCGTTAAACAGACTCATCGCTCACACAGCTACAGACTTATTCAGGTGGCGCTTTTCTACAAAATTTTGCTCTTATTGCAAGACATTTGCTTGTATATCAAGGCAAAATTTTTCAGAAATGTTTGCTTGTCTTGCAAAACGCTCTCAAACCAAGTTACTTGTAAACCAAGGTATTACTGTAATCAGAAACCCATCTGATTTGCTAGAAAGGTCCTTGTTCGTGTACTCCTTGTAATAGAGTACTCCTTCATTGTCTCCCTTTTACATGGGTTACCAATAGAGACTACACAGGGCCTTTCACACACATATTGTTAAAAAAACAAAACAAAACTCTATGTCCCAGTTGGAAAGATTTTCTATTATTTTCTGTTTCCAGGACACAGGAATCCTGGATCAGACACACTGTTTGTCCAGTCTGTGAAACTGCAAAAGGGCCCTCTGGGGTTTTAAGGGTCTGTTTATTTGTGATGTAGATGGGACAGGTGCTGGTCCACCCTCTCTCTCAAATGAACCTGGACACTGTCCATTTCTAGGACATTCTTTATGGTACCCTAATCAATCCCCATTACTGAATAGGGGGCCCAAAAAAAAATTCTTACACAGGGGTCCCCTATTCAATAATGGGGATTGATTTCCCTGACCGCTGACTGTATCCACCCCTAATAGGAAGGGAAGACAGATGGACCTCAATAAAAATCAGGCTTTTGGACCATCTACCAGAATGCCCCTTCCTAGTACACTCCAAATCTTCTAAGCATTCTACCCTGGCCCAGCATATTTTATTACAAGCCCTGATAAAGGTGGGGGTGGGGGATGAGCCCATAAAATGCGATGAATACTCTTCTGGCATTGTTTCATTATTGTAGCAAAAAAAGCCTACTGGGCTTACGACAAAACTGTGTTTCTTTTACTGTACCTACCATTGGCATTTTGGAGACCCTTCTTGGCCCACCGGCTTCTAAAGAGCTGCCTGCACCAGTGGGGACTCCTTTCCACATTAGGAACGATTCTCCATATGCGGGTCTAGTGCGCAACCAATGTTGCTTTCGGTAACAATTAAAAACCTGAAGGGGTCCTCTCCTTTTCCTGTTCTATCCAAAACCAGACAAAGTTTTGGGCTTAAGAGGGACTCCATCTCTTGGTTAAAAAATATAACAAAAAGCAGAGCCTTCAAAACAAGAAGGTTTATACTAAGCCATCCTGCCCCCCATTTCACTGATATGCGTTCTCTTGCTGAGAAATGACCTCTCCACATCTGACACATTTCTAGAGGTGTCCGATGTCTGGTCCACGATTGCATGCTGTGGTTGCTTTTGACACCACTAATAGAACCCTGCTAGACTACACTGCTAGAACCAGCTGCTGATGGATGCTGTGCAAACCCAATGTCATAACACCCAACAATACATTTATTACTGAGCCCATGTGAATTGTTTTATTCTTTCATTTTCTTAACCCCTAATGAAGGGGGGGGCAGAGGTACATGCCACCGATACGCGTTGGCTTTGTAAGCCGTTTGTCATAAACTTGTATCTAGACTTGAACATCACTGTGTGGAGCTCCAGTTCTGGATTTGTACATGATTACAGGATCACGGTAGTGACATAAGGGCCAGCAGGTGTAACTAGAGGGCACGGCAGGGGACGCATGCATCCAACACCCCTTACTGAGGATTTCTCAGAAGCTGTAGCTCTTGCACAGAGCAGAAATCAGAGGAACAGGCGGTAGATCATGTGAGTTTAGACCCCCCCCAAGTCCTGTTTCCCCCCCCCCAAGTCAGTTTATGTAATAATCCAGATTTCGGGTGGTATAAAACCCTCTGCAAAATTTTCAATGTCAAACCTCCCAGAATGTCAATATGCAAAAATCGATCAAATCGATTTTGCTGGATTGTTTTCATTGTCGTCGAAGCAGGGTGCAAAATGAGCCGAGGAACTGCCCGGAGTGGCTTTGTAAATAGAAATAATTGTTGAAGTAAATATTTCTCCCCCCCCCCCACCCAAAAAAAAAAAAAATAAAAAAATTTATAAATTCACAAATTCTCCCCCCCCCCCCCAAAAAAAAATCAAATACGACTTTTTGTTTTCTTTTTTTGTACGTAGGCTCCCTCGGCGGCCTAGTGTTTTTGCTGGTTTTTATAAAATGTCTTCCTTTTCGGTATCCCAGCATGCCTCGCCAGCCAGCGAGAGCACAACTCCCAGCAGATCCCGTCTGTCAGCAACAAAACGAGGGCCGTACTCTCACGGCCGCGGGGGAATAAGTCAGAGGCTGTGGAAAGTAGGCCTTCAGCAGGCTGCTACAGCACCGTAATGATTTTGCAGGCAAATATTGTTCCAAGATCCCAGAGGCAGTTCACACGACAGTCATTTCACCTGCAGCTGTTCCATCTTTCGCGCTCTCCCGCTGCGCCGCATGTGATTCCGAGCCGCACACCTCACGCCGACAGTAAGCGCCGAAGCTGATGCATTGTTAGGTACGAGTGCTCGCTGGGCTCCCGCTGGGGTAATCATAGCCACATTTAAAAGAGGGGAGAAAAATAAATACTTAAACAGCTAATTTATTATGTCAATAACCCATTTACGTGCTCCAGCTCTGGTCACATAAAAAAAGCATATGTGGGCCCCTCTCGTTCGTCGCCGCTCGGATAATCTCCTGCGCAATTGGGTGCATTACAGGCAGGGCGGTTTGATGAGACATTGTCGCTGGCACTCAGGTGGAGGTGACACGTTCAGCACAATACGTATCAAACAGACAGCATAACAGCTTGTGAGGGAAAGAACCAGCCTTGTCCTTCAGCGAGCGCGTCAAACGCTAGGAGCCTGTGATCGAGCTGTAGATTCCCTCCGAAAGACTAAGCGGGATGCTGGGGTTTTTGTAGCGCTTAAAAAGAACTGTAGTGAGATAATAAAACAACAGGCTGGTAAAGCATACGCTGCCCTAACGTGTGCTAAATACCACGTCTTGTTGGGACTTGTGGTGCATCCACAGCTGCAGATCTACAGGTATAGGTTGGCAGATTGCGAAATCTAGTGAAGAACCTTTATAGATCTGCAAAGGAGATATATCTGAATTGGGTTTATTCTTGTCACCATGGCTGAAGTCTAAAAGTATATCTATTTTATAAATAGGAAAAATTATTGCCCACCTCAGTGTTTCCATAGATATGTTCATGAGATACCCACAGACACTCAGGCTGAGAATATCTAATGAAGAATAATGGTAGGATGGTTACTTTGTTTCCAATGTTTGGATGGTGACAAGTTACAGTATTTGGATGCAAGTCTGTTTTAAAGCTTGCACACCTAGGGCAATCATGATGACACCACTTGCACCTCCCTGTTGGTCTTTGAGATCAAGATGGCACTACTTGTGCCTCTCTCTTGGTCTTTGAGACCAAGATGGTACCACTTATGCCTACCTGTTGGTCCTTGAAATCAAGATGGTACCACTTATGCCTCCCTGTTGGTCTTTGAGATACCTGAGATCACGATGACACCACTTGTGCCTACCCATTGGTTTTTGAGATGGCCCATAATGCCTGTTGACTACTAGGGAGGTGTGAGCCATAGAAACGTATCCTTGACAACAGGACATGATTAAGATCTGATTAAGTTTTAGTTTTGGGGCCCTGGGGGTGCTGTACAGTTTTATAAATAGGACAACTATTGCCCACTTCAGTGTTCCCATGGATATGTTTGTGAGATACCCGCACACAATGGTTGGATGATTCCGAAAGTCCTGTCTGATCACTACAAACTCCCCCCACCTTTGTATAGTCTACACAAGAACACTTGGCTAAGCCACAGCCGTTCATGTTCAGAATACTGTCAGTAGACTTCGATGTCTGAAGGTGGTTGGTGAGATTAATAAATAAATAGTCATAAAAGAGCTAAAGTAATTCATACTGCTTCAAGGTCCAGTGCAAGTTACATAATCGAGGGCCTTGGCATTTGGTCATGTGATCCCTGTTGAAGGGTAGGAACAGAATTCACTTTGGATGGTTCTACCTAATAGCAGTGATTGTGTTAGTAAGCGGTAGATATAGGCAAAACATTTTTTTTAAAAACAAAACGCTTTAACAGCGGTTTACACTTACCCTGTTTTCGCCGCGCGTTCCCACACGAGAGATCAGAAGAGCCAGCAAGCAAAGAGGAGTCAGCGCTGGATCGGAGAGCCGCCACACCGCTGGAGGGACAGATGAAAACATCAGGAAAGAAGAGGAAGATCGGATTAAGAGACATCATTTAAGGTAAGTGCTGACATTAACATTGGGGGGAGGGAAAAAATTTTTTGACTTTAATGTCACTTTAAGTAAAAGACAACTGGGCGGGGATGACACCATTCCTTGCAAATCGAGTCGAAAACAAGCCTTGTGTACAAGGCCTAGGAGCTGAGTGCATTTCTGGCTGATAGAGGTATTTTCATGTACTTGCTGGGTCTTTAAAGGGATAAAACATGGGCTAGATTCATGTATGTTTTCGTTTCATGTTGCCCTGACATACACTTTAAGTTAACACCATTTCACTTTAAACTGATTGGTAAATAATGAATGTGAATGGTCATCTGCGATTACTTTGCAGGCACTACCATTTGCATTAGGTATTTTCCATTATTGTTTACACTTCATGTACTTAGTCAGTTTAACTTTGCGGTAGCTGTATATAATTTATTAACATGTTACTCTGTCAGTTAGGCCTTGACTAATACGCTGGTTTGGACTTGCTGTAGGTACTAACTGCGTTCGGCGCTCTGTAATGACTTGATGAGTCATTGTTGCAAGCCAGTGTTCACAAATGCAAATATCCTGACTGGGATTTGCAGTTTCTTTTACAGAAGCAGGATTGCTGGCGATGAAAAGCTACGTTTGAAATCTTCCTACATATGAAGTGTTCCACCTTCCCTCACCCCTCGGAGGTTATAAAGGCATGGCCAACAAGCACAGAAGGAAAATAAAAGCAGCTTGTGAAAGTCAATCACTTTAGGGCTAGTCCACACAGTATGTGTAAATTCTGAATGACCTGGCCCTTATTAAGCGTTAGAGTGACTCCTGACATATGGCCATTCATCTTGGAGGGTGTAATGACCGCAAATTTGCTCCTGGCCTCCTGGTATAGATGTCCTAGAATGGTTCTCTGGAGTGATGAATCACGCTTCTCTGTCTGGTAATCCCATGGACGTGTCTGGGTTTGGCGGCTGCCAGGAGAACTGTACTTGCCTGACTGCATTGTGCAAAGTGTAAAGTTCGGTGGAGGGGGGATGATGGTGTGGGGTTGTTTTTCAGGGGTTGGGCTTGGCCCCTTAGTTCTAGTGAAGGGAACTCTTAAGGCATCAGCATACCAAGACATTTTGGACAATTTCATGCTTCCAACTTTGTGGGAACAGTTTGGGGATGGCCCCTTCCTGTTCAAACAAAGACTGCGCACCAGTGCACAAAGCAAGGTCCATAAAGACATGGATGAGCGAGTTTGGGGTGAAGGAACTTGACTGGCCTGCACAGAGTCCTGACCTCAACCTGATGAGAACACTTTTGGGATGAATTAGAGCGGAGACTGCGAGCCTGGCCTCCTTCTCCAACATCAGTACCTGACCTCACAAATGGTCCAACATTCCCATAGACACACTCCTAAACCTTGTGGACGCCTTCCCAGAAGAGTTATAGCTGTTCTAGCGGTAAAGGGTGGGCCAACTCAATATAGAACCCTACGGACTAAGACTGGAATGCCATTGAAGTTCATGTGCGTGGGCAGGTGTCCCAATACTTTTGGCAATATAGTGTAGATTGCACACAAAATTCATGTTTAAAGTAAAAAAACATAAATAAACTCTTGCCTGTCTGGCTTTTTTTCCAGAGCCACATAATTGCAATTTTTACTTGCGAAGCTGCCACCACACAGTGCCTCTTCTCATAGCAGCATGCCCCAGATTCCCACGCTTTGTATCATTTGAGAGAGAGCTTTGTAAAGAACAAATACAGCAGTGGCATAATTGCCCCTGACCATTCTAGTTTTTTCTGGTGCATATAGCACTCTTTCCTTGCCAAATTGGGCATCCCCACTGCTCCTCCAATTGATGATTCAGAATGGTTTTCCCCAAAGCAAAGCCAATGTTAGGGGATTATGCTCGGTGCATGAACAGGCACATTCAGGAAAAGAAGTGGTGCTTAAATATGCAAAAAAGAGGTTCCAACTGCTATGACTAGACATAGAGTGTCCGAGGGACGTGAGAAGTGGATGGATAGGCATCTATCCAAAACTATAATAAAGGTTATAGGTAGACAGACCCTTCCATACAAGCTTTCTGAAGGTGAAAATAAAAGAAAAACTCTCTGGGTCCTACAAAGTCAAGTATCTGATCCTAAGCAACAGGTATAGCGAGAGGGGGTAGTGCAGGACTGGGTGGAGAGGACAGATGAAAGCTCCTATATGGTGGGAGGAAGAGCAATGAGCTGGATACAGACAGGAAGATGAAAGGAGCCACTGAGGGAAAATGAGATTATAAGAGAATGAAATGGAAGGGTAATGTGGGAGGAGGGCGGCTGAGGGAACAGAGAGAAGAAAGATGGTGGAGACGCTGGAAGAAGAGAGCGCAATTAGATAAAGAAGAGTGAGAAAATGGGAGAGTTTAGAAAAGAAAATTAAAGGGAGATGGATGAGAAGGACAGAGGAGGGTGAGCGGACAGCAAAGAGGCAACCAGTATACTTGGCTCCTTATATGATTCATGTGCAGCCTTCTCAATGAGGGCTGATTCTTTTGTACAGCTGTGTAGCTGGGGCCGTATTCAGCAGACTGCCTTTGGGAAAGAAGAATTACGTTCTCGTTCGCCTCTCCATTTTTACTAATAGGCTCTTTTTAAACTCCTGCTGCCATATTGCAAAGAGCACCTAACAGGGTCACTGGGATTCTATTTCCTGTGCTCTGTGATTTGCTCGATCTTTGCTTTCTCTGTCACTAAGCAGATTCAATTGTTTAATGGATGTTTCCATGATCGTCCCTCTGTTAAAACTCCAATAAACACACAGACTGCACTACATGGATTTAAATGGTCACAGCAGCCCTTTTATTAAACAAACCAACTTTAACAAAAATCAAAGTAATAAACCAAATAAATCATCTGAACGACTGTTGGATCCGAGAAGGGGTCTTTGGGTGCCCAACAGCCCAAATAAGGCCTCTCCTAAAAACTCCTCATGTCCCCAGCCACACCCCAACCAGCTCCAGGACAGCTATTGCTCCCAAGTTCCAAGGGGCCAGGCCCCCCCCTACAAATACTGACACCAACTGGGGGAAGCACCCATACCAGCTAATGGCCCCCCATTTGTGTAAGGATCGTAAGAGTAAATTATATTGTACAGAGTCGGCATGTGGTGGCTGAGGCAAAATATTTGTCGATCCAAGGAGACAAGGTTTTTTCAAATTTGTCTATATGATCATTGAGTTGTGCTGTCCGTTTTTCATGTGCCATAATCCAATTGATATGATTGATTACACTAGGGATGCTAAGGGACTTTGTTAGCCAATTTGTAGCTATTTAACCTTAAAGCAGTTAGGAGAGCAATTAGGGTTATAGATAGCCACTCTGGCAGGTACCATGTACCAGTGTAAGAGAACCTTGTAGTTAATTTCCAACATTGCACTGCGCGAGCTGGATTTAGTATTCGTTCAAGATTGTTCCCAGATCTCTTCGTCAATGGGGGATTCTAGATCCCTTTCCCAGTGGGGCACATAGGAAGGGGGGTCGTATACGTGGGGGAGATCAGGGTGGAGTAGAGGAGAGAGATGAGTCCTGGAGTATGTAGATTATTACGGCAGACTCTTTCAAATGGAGATAGTAATTTGGGGCTAGATTGTTTAGGGGTGCATGTGGCTATAAAGTGCTTGACCTGGAGGTATCTAAAGATTTCCTTACTAGTGAGATGGTTATGTTCTTGCAGGTGTGGGAAGGATTTAATTCCCGAGGCGGTTTGTAGTTGCCAGATCCCATTTTTATTTTAACCCCTCCAGGGACTATTCCTCCCACCAGTCATTTAGCCCCTCCATTCAGTCTCTCTGGGTCTGTCTTGATATTGGCTTTGAGGTGCTTCATAGTACTAACAGGCTTTCTCTATGTGAGAAACCGCAAGGAGCTTGTAAAGGGTGTGTGGGGGAATCCTACTTGAACATTACAAGCAAGGGTTCTCAGGTCACCAGATAAACTGAAGTCCTGAACAGGTAGGGTGGCTACAGGGGGGCATTGTTATATAGGCCTGGGTAATTCCAAAGACATTTGCCTTCCTAGATTTGCCCAGATACGCCGCACATTTGGCAACAGTGTTCCATTATTTATACTGGTTCACCATTGTACCTGGTGAACGTTGAGTATCAACAAAGCAAAGGTTGCTGCTGACAAGCCTGGAGTGCTTTCATCACAACTCAATACAACCTTCGAGCTGCAGGTATTGTAGTCCACATACAGTACATGCTTTCTCTCATTAGGCCTGATGAAGTTGGTGTGTTTTGGACCCCCAAACTATTTAAATGTCCCCTGTCCCTAATGGGAAAAAAAGTTGTATCTGGGCTATTTTAATTGGTGTGATGCTTCCAATTCCTTCATCTACTGTGTACATAAATAGACTGTGGCCTCTTAGAGAAGAGGTGGACTGACACTTTTTAGGGGTACAGAATAAGTAACAGACCATTTTAAGATGTTGGCGTTTGTTCTTTAGTGAAATCTGTTGGGTTCTTGGCTATCCGAGTGGTGATATTTGATGCAGGATGGCTCAGGAGAGAAGAGGAATTAGACTCAGCGGATAGAATTAGCACTGGATTAATCCTCTACCTCCGTCAGTAGCTAAACCCGTCCAAGCTGGGGTAGGCTGTAATGGAGGAGAGGAGGAGGAAGCACATCTGTACAAAGAAATGTATGCATTAGTGACATGTCAGGTGCTGTGCATATACATTACCCTGCATAGCAACCAACTGAAAAACACTTTACTGAAGTCAGGCGTTTGCCAGTAGAGATGTACGAAGTTTTAAATTTGCCCCAAAATTTCAGCAAAAATCAGCAGATTTCAGTGTATTGTTGCCATTTCGGCTAAACACAATGGAGTCAACGAGGGCAGTTCAATTCAGCGGGTACACTAGCTGCCTTATGCTTCTTGTATATATAGAAAAGAGGGGTTCAAAAACATCCGCATGGATGGTGGAAGTCCCTCATAATGGGCATAGTGGATGTGCAGACTCAGGAATTCAAGGCAGGGATATTGGGAACCCCTCATATTAAGCAAAACAGGTAATCAGACCTGGAAACTCAATACAGGGATGGTGGGAACTCCTCATAAAAGTCACAGCAGGTGTTAAGACCTGAGTACTAAGCATAGAGACAGCACAGAACCTCGTAATGGGCACGACAGGTGTACAGACCCAGGAACTTAGCGCAAGGATGGTAAAAACCCCTCATAATAGGCACAGCAGATGTGTAGACCCAGCAAATCAGCACGGGGGTGGTGGGTACCCCGCATAATGGGCACAGCCAGTGTGCCGACCCAGGAACTCAGTGCAGGGATGGTGGGAACCCCTTATAATGGGCACAGCTGATGTAGAGACCCAGGAAGTCAGCACAAGTATGGTGGAAACCTCTCATGATGTGCACAGCAGGTGTGCAGACCCAGGAACTCCGTGCAGGGATAGAGGGAACCCTTTATAATGGGCACAGCAGCTGTGCAGACCCAGAGACTCTGTGCAGGGATCTTGGAACCCCTCATAATGGACACAACACGTGTGCAGAGCCAGGAGCTCAGGTCATGGATAGTGGGAGCCCCTCATAATAGGCACAGCGGATGTACAGACCCGGGACCTTCAGCACAGGGATGGTGGGAATCCCTTCTAATGGGTTCAGTGGATGTGCAGACCTGGAAACCTAGGGTAGAGGTCTCACCAAAAGAGTCCTTTGAGAGAGCAACTTGTTTTACTCTCCAGCATCTAACCAAACACTGAAATATCAACTTCAAGTGGACTGACTCTTTACAAATACGCTATACTCCACATTTTAAGTTCTTATTATAACATTTCCCCCAAGGTAATTTGTTTGCCAGAACTACCACTCTTTGTCACCACACACAAGCAGCGTCTTCTGCTATGGCGGTCTTTGTTTGAGAATCCTCCTTTAAATTTAATGCTAAACGCAGCAATGTCTCGTCTCAATCTGGGTCCCACTGAGCCTTCCCGTTGCTCCCACTCATTTTTGTTCCTGTGATCACTGTGATGTGCCTATTCTCCAAGGTGGTTAATAAATCATCGCTCCTATCCAAAGTTTAGGCGCAACATATGCTGCAAACAAGATTTTCGCCTGAACCCACTAACCAGAAACAACGGCGAGCCCGTTCACAGATGCGCGGCAGCTAATTAAATCTGTATTTATTCATGCAGGCCTAGGGCAATGCAGACCCTGAAAGGTCCTTACCTGCAGTTGTACAGATGAGCAAAACGGATTGTCCTATTAGTTGCTGCGGGTTATTGTACAAGTTTTTTTTCTGTTTTTGTGATTGATGTGCAATGGTGGCAGAGGGAGGGGGTCTGTCTGAGAGCCAGCACAGCAGTGATTAGAGGGGGGTTTGGATAACCGGTGCAGCAATTTTCTTTAAATCACGCTCCGCACTCCTATGGGAGCATAATGTAAGTTGGGAGGGGGGGGGGGGGCTTTAATTC
>NW_017306434.1:313948-314944 GCF_000935625.1 Nanorana parkeri
CGCCCCGGCGTCCCGAGGGGGGGATAAGTGAAGTGGGGGGGGGGGGGGGGCGCTTTAATTCCCGGGGAGGCTGAAATCACAGGGAGCAAAATGAGGGATTCACATGACTATCTTTTTTTTGTTTGTTAAACCAGCTCTTAAGTTTAATGGTTTCCATGGCAAAATCAGTATGTGTTCTTCTTGGAAAAAGTCTCCCGTTACAGGTACAGAACATGTTTGTGTACGCTGATTGTTTTTCCATTGGTAACTGCTGATATCCACCATTTAAAGCCCAACTGAAGCCAATGAAATAAATATGCAATCAGATGGGCATTGTACTAACGGCCACCATTTTCCTAGACTTACCTGCACTCTCCTGTTCCATAAGTTCAGACAGGTGTTTAAATATGACTTCCCAGCCCAATGGACATCAAAGTTGGACCTAGTGCACTCCATAATCAGTGCTCATGAAGCAATGTGGTCTGGCACACCCCCTGCCCTTCTCTGCATATAGACATTGTACTAACATCCTCCATTTTCCTAGTCTTACCTGCATACCTGCACTCTCTTGTTCCATAAGTTCTGCCGGGTGATTAAATATGACTGCCCAGCCCAATGGGCACCAAAGTTAGACCCAGTGCACTCAGTAAGCAATCTGGTCTGGCACACCCCCTGCCCTTCTCTGCATATAGGCATTTTCCTAACATCCTCCATATTTTCTATCTTTAATGCTAGCTACTGGATTTGGCTTCCCCTTCGCTTGGGGTTCTTTAATGTATGAGAGCGGCCTCACCAAAGCCTTTCACCATGTTTAATGAGATAATCAATTGCAATAATGGATGTTAATAGAGATCTTAGCTCCTAGTATGTATATTGTATATACTAAAATACTTGGTGTTAGCTGCTGTCTGTGCTTAGTGGGAGGGGTGCCTTTTTTTTTTTTTTTATCCCCTGCAATGTAAAATCAAGCAAGTAGTGTGCTCACATGCTCTCTGATAACTGAAACTGTCAGGTATG
>NW_017306434.1:314958-328194 GCF_000935625.1 Nanorana parkeri
GGGGGGGGGGGGGGGTGGGCTTTCTGCAGACTTTGTCTCTTTGCCCTAAATGGGAAAGGTGAACGGGTCTCTAAATGTATGGATCCATTTTGGGTAGTCCGGTCCTTTGGTGATTGGGGTGATTGGCAATACCGCCACCGTAAATATTTGCCGAAAAGCATCACACCTGCTACCGTGTATACCACCCTGAGTGACCATCATGTAGAATTGTAGGTGGGTTTTCGAGGGGGAAAAAATATGGATCAACAGTCTGTTTATTTTTTTTGTTTTTTACTGCCACTTTGCCGTCTATGCGAATGAGACCTTAGTTAAAGCCTATGTCAGCTGTTCCGTAACATATGCCCATTAGAGTCACGCGGCAAGCCTTGAACTGTATACATGAACCATATATGAATCACGTGTTGTGTTGAGCGTTTTCAATGGTGTTTTTATTTTTTCTGCACCTTAATGGCGGGGAGCGAGCGAATGTAGCATGAACGTAATTGGCTCTAATCTCAGGCGCCAGAATGACACTTTCATCTGTGTACACAATGCGGTATATCAGACTCCATAATTGACATGATAGAGAGCAGTTATGCAGTAATGTAATGTGCCATAGACGCACGCTGCCCTTCTCTAGTGCTCATCCCTTGATAGCAGCCTGATGTTCCAAGCACATAGCTCTCATTCTCGAAATTCCGCCATCGCTGCCGATATTGCTGTTCCATTTCTTGGCATTATGTTTACTGAACCTTGTTTTTTTTAATGTTCCCAAAGGAAATTATATCAGAGCAGAAATAAAACATTAATTATAATTTCACAGACATAGAATACCAAACGTATATCAAGAAACAAGAAGAGCGGCTTAAAGTGAACCTGTCAGGAGGGAATGATGCAGGTTGCCATTGCTGACCTCTTCAATGTCAAATGGTTGTCATTATGCTCCTCTTAGGGCTCATTCACATGGCTGTATGCCGCTCCAAATGCTTACTTGCTGGTAAGGATACACCACAGTAAATGCCACATCCTTATCTGCATAATTATTTCAGACCAGTGACTCAAATTATTGAAGAAGGGTCTCATTCACATAACCAATCCCACCCATTTGCCACCCAAAATGATGACTTGCTGGTAAGAATACGCCACAGGAAAAGTTGCATCATTATCTGCATGCTTATTGTGGATCAATGGCTTCAATGTGCACAGAAGTAGAGGCTCATTCACATGGCTAAGCCCACAGTACGCTGCTCAGAATGCTCACTTGCTGGTAAGGATACACCACAGGAAAAGCCGCATTCCATATTTGCATACTTATTTTAAATCAGTAACTCAAAGCACTGAAGTAGGGACTCACTCACATGTCCTATCCCACCAGTACGCCACCCAGAATGCTGGCTTGCTGGTAAAAATGCACAACAGGAAAAGCCACATCCTTATCTGAAAGCTTATTTTGGATCAGTGACTCGGTGCCTTGAAGTAGGGGCTCGTTCATATGGCCACGGCCATCCATCTAGTGTGCAAAAGTTCAAGTATGACCAGGTTTATATTGAGCTTCCTGTACACATCAATGAGAGGCCTGTACAAATCCATAGGCCAGCAATGGCAATCCACAGTTTTATTTTTAGGAAAGGTTAAAGAGGAACTCTGGGCATACTCACTCTGGGAATAACACATGCACATCTACATAAGTCTCCATTCACTCTTTGGTTTGGGGCAGTCTCATGAATTCCTATATGGCCATCCACCACATCATCAGACATGTTGTGATTACCTGCAGATGACCACTGCTGCACACAAGCTGTTTGCGTCCGGGGGCGAACGTCCGCTTGCAATCGATGTACGCCCACTCACATGCGAGCGGCTGTGAGCGCTGTCGCCTGTCATAGCTTTTGCAGCGGCTTAATGTACATATTCACCCTTATTCCCTCCCTATATTAACCCCCGGGAAGGTAACGTTGCTTCTTCAGCACAGGTACTTCCCATTCAAGTCTATGGCACATTAGTGTGCACTAGATATTGATATTTTTGATATTATATTGATGGCTTTGATATTATATCTGTGTGGGGTTCAGCTTAAAACTGTCACAATGGCGTTTGTCATATATATTGCAAGTATGTTTTGCATGGCTTGGCTTGGCGTCTGCTGTCATAAATGAGGATTCCCCGCTGTGCTTTAGTTGGACCGGGGATCTCCTCTGTCTGTCTGGGATGTGTATATAGCACATGTACACACACTGCACAAGACAAGGGGGTCTCCACGTCGGGCAGGTTGTGTGCCACTGGCCTTATTGAAGAAGGCAGGAACGAGCTGTGTCTTATAACAGGTGTCGCTCCCCAGAGCTTTCACATCGTGCACTGATAGGCAGCAGGCTTCACTAAAACCTGCTAGCCTGAGGCTAAAACAGGATACCTAGCAGGCAGCTGACAGATACATCCCAATCTCCCTCTGCCTGTCGCTTAAAGAGAAATCTGTACTGGGGGCAGTGCATAGGCTGCCATTTGCTGTACCCTCTTCTGAAAATGCTTTGCTTTCTCTGGCATCAAAACTTTATGAGCCTACAGATCGGGAGAATGCTAGTGAAGTCAGAATTCCTAATCTCTATACTTGTCAAGGTTCGTGACTCAGTAAGTGCTGAAGCCATTGGATGAGCGTGACAGCCAGTGGACTAGGAGCGGTTAGGTTGAGGTGGGATAGGCTTCCCTGAAAATATGAGTCTTTAGGGATCGCCTAAAGGCAGTCAAGGTGGGCAACAGACGGACAGGTTGGGGTAAAGAATTCCAGAGGATGGGAGAGACTCTAGAGAAGTCCTGGAGGCGAGCATGGGAGGAGTTGATAAGGGAGCTGGAAAGCAGGAGGTCTTGGGATAAGCGGAGCCGGCGGTTAGGGTGATACTTTGAGACCAGGTTTGAGATATAGCCGGGGGCAGAGTTGTGGATGGCTTTGTAACTGATTGTTAATATTTTGAATTTTATCCCTTGGGCTATTGGAAGCCATTTCAGGGATTGGCAGAGGGGGTTTGCAGTAGGGAAGGGTTAAAAAAAAAAGTATCCGGTTATTGTTCGCTGTCTGTGTCCACCTGGGGAGATTTCCTTTGACTTCCTGTCCTGAAGACACAGCAGGAAATGGGAGGAAATTTCCCAGGAGTTAGGTTATATATTCCTAAATACACTACATTACCAAAAGTATTGGGACGCCTTTACATGCATATGAACTTTAATGGTATTCCAGTCTTAGTCCATAAGGTTCAATATGAGTTGGCCCACCTTTGCAGCTATAACAGCTTCAACTCTTCTGGGAAGGCGTCCACAAGGTTTAGGAGTGTGTCTATGGGAATGTTGGACCATTTGTGAGGTCAGGTACTGATGTTGGAGAAGGCCAGGCTCGCAGTCTCCACAGCTGCAAAGAATATAAATCCACTTTGTGTGACCACATGCTTTTGCAAATCCAGATATCAACTTGTAAATGTAGCAGTGATATCATCAATGTGCTGTACATAGTCTGTGCAGAGATCAGAGCTGTGGGAGGAGTCCAGCAGGCCACACCCACTGCAGGAGGGGCAGAGACCAGACCAGTCACCCTGCACAAAGAGAGAAAGCAGCAGTAAGAGGTCTTTATTACAGATAGCTCCAAGTCTCACAGCACAGATCTGGAAGAATTACACAAAGCTTGCCAAGATTCAAAGAAGAATACACATGGCTCTTGCATGACGACAATATCTGCTGATCCCGGAGTTCAGCTTTAATCGACCTCTTAATGGCGTCATTCGGCTGCAGACGTATAAATCTCAATTGGTTGTTTTAAATCCAAGTTCAAAATCCTTTTGAACCCATCAGTCCCCCACTCTTATACATTATGGCGGTGCTGCCGGTTCACAAAGGGCTCCGTCTGGGAAAAATATTTTAATTAGCGTCTGTGCACTTATCATGGCAGCCTATATCGTCGATCTCACCCCCCCATTCTGTGTTGTAGGCTCCGGCGACACGCCGGTGCCACTTTTCCGGATAATACCGTGCATTTTTTCCATTTAAAATCACCTTTCCCACCCCGTCTCCTCCTCCACCAAATCTAAGTGTTTTCCAAAGTGTCTTTTAGTTCTGCATCATCAGGAGAGCCCAGAGTTTACTCTTTGCAATTTGTGTCTAAAAGTCCCTTTGCTGTGTAATTACTGCACGTGCTCCGGCCCTCCTCTGTCACACTGCGGTGGCAGACACAGACTAATGTCACCGCTTTTGGCTGCAGAGTCTCCCTACCCACACAAAAGATTTGTTCGCTTAACCCCTCTGCTTCCTGCAGGGCAACGCCGCTCCTGGAAAGAGCCTTTTGTATTGGGTTATAGAAAACCGCTCAATTCCCCAAGACGTGCTAAAGGGTGTAGATGGTGAAATATGCCCTGGCGGACTTGTTTGCCATGCTGGGTGGTGGTGGCAGGACCACCCGGGGTTAGAATTTCGGCTGATTTATGGGAATTGGTCAAAATTCTAACAGTGTATGGCCAGTCTTACCACGCTCCTTTACACAATAAATATATTTATAGGCCCCACTCACCCTCACCCTGCTTATGGAGACCATACATATGCCCACCTTCCCCTGACCCCGCTCTTGGAGACCATAGGTATGTCCCCTTACCTTCACCCCACTCTTTGAGACCATACATATGCCCACCTTACCTTCACCATGCTCTTGGAGTACATACATATGCCCCCTTGCCCTGATCCTGTTCATGGAGACCATACATATGCCCACCATACTCTATCCTTGTTCTTGGATACCATACGTATGCCCACCATACCCTCACCCTGCTAGTGGCGACCATACGTATGCCCCCACCCTGCTCTTGGAGATTATACATAAACCCCTTGCCCTCATCCTGTTCATGGAGACCATACATATGCCCACCATATTCTATCCTTGTTCTTGGAGACCATACGTATGCCCACCATACCCTCACCCTGCTTGTGGCGACCATACGTATGCCCCCACCCTGCTCTTGGAGATTATACATAATGTATGCCCCTCTTGCTCTCACCCTGCCCTTGGAAGACCATACATATGCCCACCTTAACCTCACCCCGCTCTTGGGAGACTCTTCTAGGCGCAGGTCAAGGTATGCAGACTTTGACATAGTATGGGGGGGGCTTAGGGATCAACATTGAGCTTCTGCATTTTGTGCCAAGATGACAAGTAGGTCTAGGACAGTCCTTATTTTCCATACGAGGGTGGTTTCTTTCCTCCAGATGCAAAAATAAACCGCCACAGGTAGATAGCTCATCACTCTATACATTTGCCAGTGGATTTTGTATCTTGCCTCCCCCTCCCTTTAGGGTTAGAAAAGGAGCTGCTATCACTGTGAATACTTCCGCAGTGCACTTCATAGGTTTCTAGGTGAGCTCCATCACTTGGAATGGTTTGACATAATCCTTTACTTATTAAACAGAGCTTCAAAGCGCCAAGAAAGGAATATTGATCTCAATCTATAACAAGAGCGGTCACGTTCTGATGCTACATCTGTTCCTGACCTTCAGTTCTCATCATTATGATCACTGCCGAGTGAGTGACGACTGGAGGTCACAGGAATAAGCGGTGAGCATTACCGGGCTTACTTACAAAGACTGTATGTGTATATGTGTGCGTTTGTATATGTGTATATATAATATACTGCATACATTGCACTCAGTACGGGCAAACATGGCATATGATGGTGTTATATTTACCACTTTCAGCAGGCACAGATTGCAGAGTTACGAGTCACACCACTAATCCCCCCTTATTGCTTCTGCTACTACTACTATTACTACAACTATTACTGATATTTCTACTACTATAACTCTACTATGACTATTTCTGCTACTGCTTCTATTACCGCTGCTATAACTACTACCATTGCATCTGCTACTAATATTACTTCTACTTATTACCTCTGCTACCATTACTTCTCCTTTTACTGCTACTACGTTTCCTACTGCTAATACTATTATTGCTAATGTTACTTCAGCTATTATCACTACTACTATTGCTGTGGCTACTTCCTTATTGTTTCTGCTGCTACTAATTTTACGACTCATGTTACTTCTATTATTGCTTTGACTACTATTACTACCACTATTGCTGCTACTATTACTGCTGCTATTACACTGTAACTACTACAACTTTTATTCCTGCTACTACTATTACGTCTGCCGTTGCTGCTACTACAACTTCCATTCCTGCTACTACTATTGCTGCAGCTACTGATACGACTTCTATTCCTAGTACTATTGCTGATGCTACAACTTCTATTCCTACTTTTACTATTACTGCTGCTACAGCTTCTATTCCTACTACTACATTTACTACTAATACTATTACTGCTGCTAAAGCTTCTATTCCTACTACTATTACTGCTGCTACAGCTTCTATTCCTACTACTATTACTGCTGTTATTGCTATAGCGTGTATTCCTACTACTACTACAACTTCTATTCCTACTACTACTACTTCTGCTACTATTACTATTTCTGATGTTACTACACCACCTTCCATTCCTACTATTACTACTACTGCTTTTACAGATCTAGCAGTGATTGGTGTCTGAATGGTGGGTCACCAGCCTGATATTACTTATTAAAGTGACACTAAACTCTGGAGTTAAATCTTAAAAATTAATTAAAGTACCCTAATAACAAAAATTTATCTTATTTGTGTATCACTCGGCTGTAGAGCCTCAAATCATCTCTAAATTGGTGATGACACTGTCCTTCCTTCTGGAGGGTGGCTACTTTTCTTGCCCATGGTCCCTGTGTGTGTTGTGAAGTGGTCATCGCACCGAGCTCACTCCTGTGATGGACTACAATCTCATGTTTAGTTTAATCATTTGTATTGTGATTGTAGACCATCACAGGAGCGAGTTTGGAGCGGTGACTACTTCACAACACACACAGGGACCATGGGCAAGAAAAGTAGCCACCCTACAGAAGGAAGGACAGTGTCAGCACCAATTCAGAGATGATTGGAGGATCTACAGCCGAGTGATACACAAATAAGATACATATGTGTTAATAGTTAAGGTACCTGAATGCATTTTTAAGATTTAACTCCTAAGATTTTTACTTTTAATACTTGACCCCGAAATTACTGCTGCTAATACTATTACTGTACCTTGCTGTTGAGGGAACAGGTTAGGCAGACAGATTTTGCGATATACATATATTTATCCTTCCCCTGCTATATTGAAGGAGGAAGGGTAGCAGCCAAGCCTGAAAACCTGAAGCAAACCTGTTTGCCCTGTAAAATTACCCTTCAGGATTGCTCCGAATCTTTGCATTTGCCAATTCCTGATGAAGAGGGACCCTTTGAACCCCCTAAATGCGTCAGCATTTTGCTGCACAAGATCCCTAGTAGAAATAACTTTTGGACTGTACACTTCACACTGTCTGAAACTTTCCTTCTTGCACACACTCAAGGTAAGAGCCAGACTGTGTGATGTGCAGATTTTCTCTTTTGCCTCAGTGGACAGAGGATAGGTCACGCCACACCATGAGCGTGTGCTCATTGCAGTTTTCCTCCTCTCCGCTCTGCATCAATAGAACAATTCTTTGCTATCTCCTTTGCTGTTTCAGTTGCCAGGACGGGTCACACAGCAGTAGACACCTCTTACCACTAAGCAGTATTGTAGTTATTCATCCAACGCCACCGATAGACCCAGAGGTCACCCGTCATTCCTCCTCCTGCGAAGACATCATTTTTTTTTTTTTTCATGCTCTGCCTGGAAAGTGCTCAAGGCAATATAGCCTGGAGTCCTCACATTCCCCATCGCAGGGCCACTACCACTTGCCAAGCGTTTAAATTACAATGCAAAGTAAGTGGGCCCAGCGCCAAAGCCTGCACGGTAACCTTGTTGAGAGAGAAACCTCTCTTGGTTCCTAAGGATCGTTGACGTGTTCCATACCGCACCCGCTGCGTGTTCCATGTTCTAACACGTGCTCTTTTGTGTCCGTTGTGGCGTTACAGTACAGCCGATCGGCCTACAGTAGACACGACAAGGTACGCCTGAATTGTTTCATCCGGTCCGCGGGGAGAAGGCAGCAAATGGCTGGAGATCCCTCTCGCTTCACTCCTAACTTATAACAGACATTAAAACAGTGGAGGGAAGTTGGAGATGGCAAAGTGCCTTCCTCTTGTTTGATGCCAAACTGGCAGTCGAGTGCAGGGAAAAAAAAAAAGTATTCATTTCTTCTCATTAACTCGCATTTACCCCATTCCAGGAAAAGGCTGAGTGTTGTATCCGTCAGACGATTTTTAAAGGAACTAGAGCAGACTTGTGATGTTATGTCTGTCCCTCAACGGATCGCTTTCACGCACCTTATTAACCTTTGTTGTATGTATAAGAAGGTTACTTGACCGTTCCTGCCATGGGAGACATCTCCGAATGTTACAAGTGGAAGGAAGAGGAAATATGTGTTAGAAATGGGAGCTGGAAACATTATAGGGTCGGTTTTCTCAAAATTTATATTTTCGTCTTTGGTAGATGAGTCAGAGGTAAACCGTCGGACATTTTTCTTTTATTGCTGAGATCTCCTGGGTCTCTGCACAACAGCTGTGCCCATTGAGGGTCTTCCGTGCACCCTCCTGGATTTGTCATTCATTTTATATTATGTAGAATGTAACTTGGTTGGTCTGCACCCTCCTGCAGCTATGTATTGAACACTAATCATCAAGTTGAAGAACTAATGGGTATGTGGGACAGGCCAGCTCTCGAATTTTACTAAGTAAGATGAGAGGGGAATAAAAGACTTCCCAAGATGTCACTGGGCACATGTGAAATTAATGAAAGGCGCAAGGGAGTTTTCTATTCAGTCATCTAAGGGTCTTTTCACAGTGTCCTTGGGATGCATACATGGAGAAAAGCTTACGTGTCCAGGGCAGTCTTCCTCAACACTTTTTACCCCAGTGGAACCCTTGAAAAAAATTTCAGTTCTCAGGGCACCACTTCTAAAATGAATTAATTGGGGGTCATTAGAAAAATGCCCCCTACTTTGGCGTTCAATGGGAAGAATGTCCACCTTACAGTGGTGGTCAAGATGCTACCCTTACAGACAGCTAAAAATAACATGGGTGTCATGCTGCTGGCTCTGCCAAATGCCATTAGTCCTGCAATTCTAGTCACCATCAGATCAGAAGTCAATCCGCCACAGCTCAAGGAACCTTTAGCAATATCTTGAGGAACCCTAGATTTCCGCTGACCCTTGTTGAGAATGGCAAGTCTGGGGCTTCTGTTTAATCTTTCAGTCATAGCTGAAGTATGACGGGTGGTCCACCCCACTGCTGGAAAACCTGGGAACACTATGGGTATTCATAACAGGGTGAAGAGGTTGGAGAAGGCAGGAGAGTGAGCTGAATTGAAGACTTTTTCCAAATCAGCTATTTTAGCCTAGATTGTTCTCTTCTCTTGCCTTGTCCAAACTCTTCACCCTATTGTGAATAACCCTGTCAACACACAGCAGGATATTCTTGACCCCACCCACATCATATTCTACTCTCTTAAGGATCCAATTGTTTCTTCAATCACACAGATGATGTGAACAATCAACTGCCAGCCACCCCACCATTCACTTCTCACTTTTCCCTGATTTTACTCCCAACATCCTCCTCCAGGACCTAAATGGGCATTTCCTTGATTATGAACACTGTCTAAAGCAGGGGAAGGCAAACTCTGGCCCTCCTGCTGTGGTTAAAATTCAAATCCCATCATGCATCTGCCTCTGGGTGTCTGTCAGTCTTGCAATGCCTAATGGCATTTGTAGTTGCACCGCAGCTGGAGGACCGGAGATTGATTACCCCTAGTCTAAAGGAAATACTGTGGTGGGGCCATTCAGGAGCATTTAGAATCCACCCACCACTGAAGGAAGAAGAGGACTTGTGACCTCCCCAGACATGTCTAAAGCCATATAGAGAAAAGGTATGTATACTGATCTGGAAGGCAATAAAAGTTTGGCCTATATTTGTTATTTAGACATTAAGTTGCACTTAAAGGATCCTTCCCTTTTCCCATAGACTTTCTATCATTATGTCACAGGGATGGCCATCAAGGTGTGCTAAGCAAAATGCAAAGTTCCATTCACGATATGTGGTGGAATCTAATGACCTCCGTTCCTAGCAGTGGGCCATGGACCACTTCCCAACCCAAAGACCTTGCATGTGCAAGCCTGCAGTTCCACACAGTGAAGGCAGGTGGCGCTGTGTGACGAGAACAGCTGCACTTGGTTCCCCCAATGGCGCCGCTCTTCTGGTCTTTATAAAATATCCGCTCTCAATGGCTCATGGTTTCTCTGCCTTAAAAACATTCGTGATGTCTAATCACTCAAAGCATGCGAAGAGTATTTGCAAATGTCGTGTGTGCATAGCTGCAAATCTAGCGTCGCCCTGGGAAATGAATTCACTGTAAACCACTATATGCGAGTGTCTGCTTCCTAGAGATGAAATGTGTGCAATAACGCAAATAATTGAAGCCGTTATCGCCTGTTTTATCACCTGCTCGGGGCTGACGCCGCCTGATTTGTTCCTGCGGCGCTCCTGCATAATGTATTATCTGTACGCAGGTAGGTGAAGGCCGCATTAGTGTTGTATTTTAGGTGTAAACTAGGCTTTTTCTCATGCTGGTGAAAGAAAAAAACAGGAAGCATTAACGGCTAAAAAAAGAGCGTAATGTTTCACATTGGGTTAATGACTTGAAATCATTGTCGTTCATCCAATGTATGCGCTCCTGTCGCTGTTTTTATTATGTTAATGAATTTTACTTTGTATAGGAACATCAAAAAGTGCTGCGTCTGCACTGTGGGTGGTAAAGAGGAAAGGCTTTTAAAGAGAATGTCTCAATTGCTCCTATTGTCTGAAATAGAAAGTTAAAGGCAGGGGTTAAAGGTCGCCAAAACATCGGACCGTTGCTGCCCTTTAAATTGTTTCCCAGACTCTGGGTGTGCATAACAGTGTCAAAAAAATGGAACCCTGTAGTTTGTATTTCTCAAAGTGAAGGTTGTCTTGAGTGAAGCAAGGAGGCTGCCATTGCCGGCCTTCTGGGATGTTGTCTAGCTGTTATGCTGACTCTCTGGCTTCCATATGACAAGTCCCACGATACGTATGCTTATCAGGAAAGCCAGACCTCCTAATATGAATCTGCATCAGGGTCGGTGAGTGAATTACAGGACCCGCCAGGAAACCAGCATTGGCAAAATGAGAAATCAGCAAGGCAGCCTCCATGTGTCTCTATAGAAAGGCATACTTTAACTACAAGGCTCTGTTTGCTGTTATGGACACTCGGGAGCTGGGAGGCAGCGGGTCTGATTCACTTAAAGACTTGCTGAAGTGTCGGACTCGGTAAAACTCAATTACTGGGTGAAAATAAACCAGCACGATGACAAAGACTCAAAATTCAGATCCATGCACGAATCCAATCAAAGCTGAACTCCAGGCACGAAAGCTTTCATTTGAATCTATTTCTAAATCATATCAATCCACTTTGTGAGAGCAAAATGCCTCTGCAGACCCAGATATTACCTTGTAATTGTAGCAGTGACCTCATCACTGAGCAGAGCTGTGGGAGGGACCCAGCAGGCTCCACCCACTACGGACTGACTGCAGTAAACTATAGGAGGGGCGGAGACCAGACCAATCATCCTGCCCAAGGAGAGAGAGCAGTAGTGAACTGTCTTACTGGAGGGGGCGGAGACAGACCAGTCACCCTGCACAAGAAGAGAGAGTAGCAGTGCACCATTAAAGGAGAGCTCCGGGCATTTTATAAAATGAACCCTTGCAGTGCGGCTACCCTGCTTTGCAAGGGTTAAGTGCTTGTTTTGGTTTGCCATCAACATCCTCACTTCGCTACTTAGCAAGCCAAGGACCTGGAAGGACTATGCGGGTGCGGAGTTCTGAATCCATTGGTGAGGTTCTCGTTCCATCACCAGTAGGGCAAATTTGTATAATGCCTGGAGCTCTTCTTTAAAAACAAGTCCGCATTGGCAGCTTCTTTGATGGGTTCCCTTTAAGAAAGACTAATATCGGGCACCAAAGCCGTCACGTACGATCAGCACTGTGCCTGGTGTCTGTGGTTTACTGATGTGCTGTGTATATATCTTGCCCTCAGTTGTCATCATCACTGTTTCTCCTGGCACTGCCTGGTCTGGGTACCGCCACAGACCGGCAAAGACTGGAGCATCATGGCTGCCATTCATGTCGTCAGCGCGAGACCACACACCAACATTGCGGGTAAAACCCTTCCCGCTCAATGCTTCACCTTCCAGTTTACATGAAGATCTGATTAACGCCTTATTGCACGGCCTCCTCTTGTGCCCCACTTAATTCCCCGCCAATGAATTCCACCTCCCGAGCGCGGTCTCACAGGTGCTAGTATCTGGAGGACCCCCCGCGTCTCCAGGGGCAGGTGTGTGGATACCGACTCGATATAATGTACACAATATCATGTTAATGTAACGGTGAAATGTGTTTTGTTGGATGAGATGGAGCACGCGCTCCCCGGGGACATGCGAACGCTTTCCATTTCCTGGCGGCTTCCAATGCCAGCTAATTAACCCTTCGCCGCTCAGCCGAAAGCTGCTGACTGGCAGCCCTGCGGAATAATGAGCGCATTTGGAAGGAGAGAGAGAGGGAGAGAAGCGCTGCGTACCCGCCACTGTCACACAGCGGCAGAGGGAAATTATTGGCAAAATGTGAAGTCATCAACTTTTATTATCCAGAGACCGAGCGGGCAGGGAGCGCTGAAGAATAGAAGAGGAGGACGGCGAGGCCCGGAAAAAAAATGGAGGAGGCTGAACGAGCAGGAGCCTGAGAGGGAAGGGGGAGATAAGTAAATAGAAGCACATTGCTGGCTGCTCGTGCCAAGGAGAACGCTTACATGTCGCTTCCCGCAATCCTTTTCATTCTTGCTTTGGATTTTAAAAGGGGAAGGGGTCATGTGGTGACATAACTGTGGGGGCACGGTCCTCCTGAAAGGGAAATTAATAAAGATGACGCCGGGGGAAAACAAATGTCAAGTCTGCCTTTCTTTCTTTTTATATTCTGTCCAGGCTTATCCCAGATGTGTTAAACTCCCTAAAACTGTTGAGCTTTATTTAAATTTGAGGGTTTTAGGACTCAACACCCCGTACAACCCATACCCCCCACCACCACCCATAAACCCACCATCACTCACAGCCCCCACCATCACCCATAAACCTACCATCACCCGTAGCCCCCACCACCACCCATGAACCCACCATCACCCATAG
>NW_017306434.1:328569-349114 GCF_000935625.1 Nanorana parkeri
TCACAGCCCCCGCCACCACCCATGAACACACCATCACTCACAGAAACCATCTTCCATAGCCCCCAGCATCACCCATAGCCCCCACCACCCATAAATACACCATCACTCATAGCTCCCACCACCCCACAACTTTTACTTGCCACCACCACCCATAACCCCCCACAGCCCATAATGCTACCACCACCTATACCCACCATCACCACCCATAACCCTACCACCCATACACCACCACCCATAACCTCACCATCAAACATAACCCCAACACCACCACTTATATCCTCTACAACAACCACCACCACCTATACCTATCACTACCACACAACCCAGATCCCCCACCCATAACTTCCCCCCACAACTCTTACTCCCCACCACCTCCCATAACCCCACCTCCACTCCGCAACTTATAACCCCAGAACCACCTATAACCCCCCACCACCCAGTCAGCAAATTGCTGACGAGTATATATATCAGTACAGCAGTCAACAAAGTGCAGATGTGTATAGTGCAGCAGTCAGCAAAGTATTGAGTGAGTATGAGGCTCACTAGCAAAATTGTCTAAGTGCAGTAGTCAGCAGAGAGTTACTGAGTGTATAGTGAAGCAGTCACCAAAGTGTTGATGAGTATGGAATATAATGCTACAGTCAGCAAAGTACTGATGAGTATAGAGTATAGTGCAGCAGTCGGCAAAGTGAGGATGAGCAAGTATTCAAAGCTCGCCTGCCACGCTGCCTACAAGCGCAACCAGTGAAAATGTAGCAAGTCAGGCAAGCGTCGATGGGCAAAGAGTATAATGCAGCAGTCAACAAAGTGAGTATTAGGCTCACTTGCTGTGCTGCCTACAAGCGCCAACCAGTGTAAGTGCAGCAGTCATCAGAGTCTTGATGAGTATAGACTACTGCGCCGACCATGGACGGCATTTATCTTGGCTGTTTAATTTGTACTCCGGAAATGATAAACGTTTGCATGCGGAGATAGGGGTCGACGCATTTCGAGGCTGGAAAGTGAGACATAAAAAATTAATCAGTGGCCAGTTGCGAAAAATCCATACTGTACGGTTGTAGCGGAAATCTTTTTCCCGAAGAAAGCGCTGCCTTGGGGTTTGGTTGTAAAGGCCGGAGGGGGAAGCGGTTCCAGTACAGAGCCATGGACGATGAATATAGGAGGAACGCCAGGCACTGAACTAGACTTCAAATAGATGGGGGGGGAGGTGGACAGAGCAGCGGGGACTGACGCACAGTAGGTCTGAGGACTGAATAGGTCAGGGAGAGATGGAGAGGTATAAAACACAATGGCAGACAGCAGTAAGGGTCCTTTGAGTTTTTAATCAATAGTTCCTGAGTGTTTAGAGGCAGACATAACAATCCTGAGGCATCCTGTGGTGACGCAATTAGAGGCCATTCCATTACTGTCGGCAGCATGGCCGTCGCTCCCCTCAGCCCCGCACACCGCGCCGTCTTCTGATCTCTCACCTCTTGCTGCTTCCATGTCCGTCACTTAGTAGACGGCTCTCTCTCATTAGAGGAGACGGCCCGGCACTGACTCCCTATTGCCGGATAATGGCTAAATTACACACTTGCCTTCTCCATTCCTCAAGGACTGGGGATGGTGAAGGACTCTCCTCCGAGGGTCCGCTCATCCAGGAGCCTTGCTCCTCCTGTGGCATTTTCTGTGGGAAGGAGAGCAATTTGGAAAGGAACAGTTGGTTGGAGTGAATCTGTCCAGATGTTGGCATTGCGTGCGCACATACATGTCAAGTGACAGTAGGATTTCCTATAGCTCCCAACTGTCACTTGGAGGAACTGTCCTTCCTTTTGAACTACACATATATATATATATACATACATACATACAGCCCCTCCCACTAGCTATGATCTGCCAAATTGCAAAGAGAAGCAAGGGGACCCGGTGATGATGTCACGGGGTCCACAATAAGGTAGGTCATGCGAACAGGTTTTATTTAAATATATCATTAGCATGTTGATGAGGAGGGGGGAGGATGAGGGAATCTATGCTTGCGCTGTTGCTGAAGGGTTTCTTTTATTTCCTATTATGAACATGTGAAATAAAAGGTCTCAGCCGGGAAATACGCATTTCTTTTTTTTTTAAATGTGCACATTCAGAAAATGTATTTCATAAAACTATTTTGCTTGTAGACCGAACCTGACAGTCCTCCGGAGTTGTGTCATTTGATTGACGATAGTGTTGCCTTCTGTGTGTTCAGGAGCCCGCGGTTAGATAATAGTATCAGTTATGGGGCGTCAGGGTCACTCCGCCTGTGATGGCGCTACAAGTTCATATCGCTTGTTAGATTGATGTGCCAATCATTATGATGTCAGCACCCAGTGTTGTGTCTGCTCCCATATGAGAGATTACAGTGTCATCCTTTGCTGATATTACTCGGCAGATTGTGTCACTCACTGCACGTCTTCATCACTCGGGGGACTGGAGTGTCACCTATTGCATGTCAATGTCACACCGAAGATTTCTGTGTCAGTCATTGTGTGTCAGTAGCACATCGTAAATTGCAGTGTCCGTTATTTTATTTGAGTATCACTCAGTAGATTGCAGTGTCAGATATTCCAGGTTGGCATCACTCAGTAGATTTCAGTGTCAGATATTTCAGGTTGGCATCACTCAGTAGATTGCAGTGTCAGATATTGCTTGTCATCGATCAGTTGACTGCATTGTTATTTATTTAGTGTCAGTATCACTTTGTTGGTTTCAGTGTATTTTATGTTATCACCTGGTTGAATGTAGTTCAGTTATTCCATACTATTCTGTTGATTTCAGTGTCGGTAATGCCATACTATTGATTTCAGTGCCGGCTATTCCATACGATTTCCGTTGATTTCAGTGTCAGTTATTCCGTACTATTGATTTCAGTGTCAGTTATTCCATATTATTCCGTTGATTTCAGTGTCGATTATTCCATACGATTCCGTTGATTTCAGTGTCGGTTATTCCATAATATTCCGTTGATTTCAGTGTCGGTTATTCCATACTATTGATTTCAGTGTCAGTTATTCCATATTATTCCGTTGATTTCAGTGTCAGTTATTCCATATTATTACAGTGTCATCCTTTGCTGATATTACTCGGCAGATTGTGTCACTCACTGCACGTCTTCATCACTCGGGGGACTGGAGTGTCACCTATTGCATGTCAATGTCACACCGAAGATTTCTGTGTCAGTCATTGTGTGTCAGTAGCACATCGTAAATTGCAGTGTCCGTTATTTTATTTGAGTATCACTCAGTAGATTGCAGTGTCAGATATTCCAGGTTGGCATCACTCAGTAGATTTCAGTGTCAGATATTCCAGGTTGGCATCACTCAGTAGATTTCAGTGTCAGATATTTCAGGTTGGCATCACTCAGTAGATTGCAGTGTCAGATATTGCTTGTCATCGATCAGTTGACTGCATTGTTATTTATTTAGTGTCAGTATCACTTTGTTGGTTTCAGTGTATTTTATGTTATCACCTGGTTGAATGTAGTTCAGTTATTCCATACTATTCTGTTGATTTCAGTGTCGGTAATGCCATACTATTGATTTCAGTGCCGGCTATTCCATACGATTTCCGTTGATTTCAGTGTCAGTTATTCCGTACTATTGATTTCAGTGTCAGTTATTCCATATTATTCCGTTGATTTCAGTGTCGATTATTCCATACGATTCCGTTGATTTCAGTGTCGGTTATTCCATAATATTCCGTTGATTTCAGTGTCGGTTATTCCATACTATTGATTTCAGTGTCAGTTATTCCATATTATTCCGTTGATTTCAGTGTCAGTTATTCCATATTATTCCGTTGATTTCAGTGTCAGTTATTCCATACTATTGATTTCAGTGCCGGCTATTCCATATTATTCCGTTGATTTCAGTGTCAGTTATTCCATATTATTCAGTTGATTTCAGTGTCAGTTATTCCATATTATTCCGTTGATTTCAGTGTCGGTTATTCCGTACTATTGATTTCAGTGTCGGTTATTCCGTACTATTGATTTCAGTGTCGGTTATTCCGTACTATTGATTTCAGTGTCGGTTATTCCGTACTATTGATTTCAGTGTCGGCTATTCCATATTATTACGTTGATTTCAGTGTCGGTTATTCCGTAATATTGATTTCAGTGTCGGTTATTCCATACTATTGATTTCAGTGTCGGTTATTCCGTAATATTCAGTTGATTTCAGTGTCGGTTATTATGTTTCAGTATCACTCAGCTGACTGCATTGCCAGTTAATTCATGCCAACATGGCTCAGATGATTGCTGTGCCGGTTATTGTATCGCAGCATCATTCAGTTGATTGTAGCGTCATTAATTCTATTTCTTTATTACTCAGCTGATTACAATGTCAGTTTTTTTTATTTTTTTGTATAAGAGTAACTTGTTTGATTACAGTGTCAGTTATTATATCTCAATATCTAACGCCGCCTAGCCATCCCAGTCACTGCACATCCGCTTCACTCGGCAGCTTGCCCTGCTGGCTATCCCGTGTCAGTATCACTTCCCACATTGCAGTGTCAGTTTGTCAGTCACTGCCGTCAAGTATCGGGGGGGATGGATGGCTATATCCCTCATTGTGTCAGCATCATAATAGTTGATGGGCACTGCTCCTTCCAAGTTCACGGACATCCATTAAACGGCAGCAGCGCCGCCGCCCCGCGTTCGCGGAGAAGTGAACCAGAACAGATCATTCATTACGGCGCGTACTTCTCGGGGTTTCCGACCTGCCAGCCTGTGGATATTATATTACAGAAATGAGGAAGATCCAGCCTTGGACATGTTAAAGCCATTAGACACGACTGTCAGTCAGCGGGGGCCCGCGTAAACGATTGGACGGCGGCGACGCCTCATCACAGCTTGGGTTCTTGTTTGGCTAATCGCAACTCGGGCCCTTGTTAGGCGCCGTGTCATTCATTACGGGAAGATAGCGATGACTCGGAGCAGACTGAGCCGCTAATCATCATGCCCCGACCGGCTTTCATGGCTGATGCCTTCCCATTTCTGATGTTGAGTTTTAATTAGATCGCCGTGTCGGGCAGCAGAGCAGTACGCTCGCAGGTTTTTCATATTCTTAGATGAGGGTCGCAAAATAATGACAACCAACAGGCAAAGTGATGATATTGCCCATTGTGATCAATAGGGAGCATAACCCGTCCTACAAATATATATCTTCTTTATATGTGATCAGCTTTAAATATCAAATATTTCACTTTTTTTAAAAGGTGGAGCATTAGGCCCCTTTTTGACCTTTTGTTCCTGTTTGACCTTACTGGTTGTTCACAGAGCTCAGTAGCTCAAGTTAAAATTTGCTCACACCAGTCAATGTGCCATAATATGATGGGCTTAAAATATCAAATATTTCCCTTTTTTTTTAAAAAGGTGGAGCATTAGGCCCCTTTTTGACCTTTTGTTCCTGTTTGACCTTACTGGTTGTTCACAGAGCTCAGTAGCTCAAGTTAAAATTTGCTCACACCAGTCAATGTGCCATAATATGATGGGCTTAAAATATCAAATATTTCCCTTTTTTTTTTTAAAAGGTGGAGCATTAGGCCCCTTTTTGACCTTTTGTTCCTGTTTGACCTTACTGGTTGTTCACAGGGCTCAGTAGCTCAAGTTATAATTTGTTCACACAGGTTCATATTTTGCATTCTCATTTTTAGCCAGCAGCTGGTGCTTGAGGACCCTTTTCACCTTTTTTTTTTAGTTCTGCCTTACTGGTTGTTCACAGAGCTCAGTAGCTCAAGTTAAAATTCGCACAAGCAAGTGAATGTGAGATAATATGATGGGCTTAAAATATCAAATGTTTCACTTTTTCAATTAGTCACATTTTAAATATTGAAAACAAAAGGGAACAGAGCGCCACCTCCGGGTGTAAAATCGTTTATTAAGGTAAATAAAACAAGGGATAAATGTACTCACAAGTAAACGTTTTCATCAGGCTTTAACAACAAATGAGAGGCCACACTGTCTTTTAACCCAACATGGTATCACCCCGACTATGTAGCACGGTGCCCCTACGGTCACATCACCGGCCACAGTCAGCCAAGATTGACGCATTTCAGGGGCAAGCCCCCTTCATCAGAATCATTTTAAATATTGCATGTTGCATATTTTGTATTTTAATTTTTAACCAGCGCTGGTGCTTGAGGCCCCTTTTCACCTTTTTTTAAGTTTTACCTTACTGGTTGTTCACAGAGCTCCGTAGCTCAAGTAAACATTTGCGCAAACCAGTGAATGCGCTATAATCTGATGAGCTTAAAATATAAAAAAAATGAATTTACTTGTCCACAGACGTCTCACTACCTGTGGCTAGGGGTGAGAGTGCTGGGAGGTGCTCTTGATGCACATACTGGTAGGGGGATTAATGGCTCTTGGTGCACTTTTGGGGGCTTTGGCGGCTTGTGGCACACTTTCTGGCTGGGGGGGTTTGGATGGTGGTGCACGGTGCATGCTCATAATTTGTATTGTCATTTGTAGCCAACAGGTGGAGCTTTAGGCCCCTTTTCACCTTTTTTTACTTTTACCGTACCTGTTGTTCACAGAGCTCAGTAGCTCAAGATCAAATTTGCACACACGTGAATGAGCCACAACACTGACTCCTCCTCCCTGCCCTCCCCCCAAGGTTTAAAGGGACCCTTCCCGGGTTACTCTGCACATGCTCGTTACTACTCTAAGAATTTGTAATTCTGCTAAGCCAGTCTTGTGATGCACATTCGAACCTCTGCCACATTATGTAGGTGGGAAGATGACTTACTGCTTTCTAATCCATCTTCACAGCTTCCTATCTTACCTGCCTGCTTGTGGAGGTGATGTGTCAATCTATTGTCTGATAAGCAGGGTTGGGGGTTGGAGAGGTGACACAGGAAGCTGCAAAATGTACCCAGTTAGCACTGTTGTCAGTTTCCCAGCTCCCCGATGTGACGGCGTATGAGAGGCGGAACAGAACGGCAATCCAAAAAGTAAAACATTTCATATATATTTGTATTAAGCGTATTAGGCCATTGCCCGGACTTCCCATCTAATGAGGCAGCACAGTTTGGTAAACAAAACAAATCGGCGAAGCTTTGTCTGTTTTTCAAATGGTCACATTAGAATGTTGTCATTTCTTCCGAACTGTAAGAATGCTTCCATCAGCAAATAGAAGTCTTAAAGGAGAGCTCCACTTTGACTCCAGAAGTCATTATGGACTTCCTATTGCCTTTGCAGCAGGCCATGGTTCCCGAAAACTGTCGCAATATTCAAATGTTTCCACGTAACAACCATGGCAACAGTAGTTTACAGAGCCCCAAATTCCCACCCCCCTCCCTGTCTGATTGGCTCACTACTTCCAGAAGCTAGCACAGAGCTTGCAATCCAGTTTCTGGCATCCCCCTAAACAGAAGAATTCACTTTGGTGAGCATGTGATGCAGGAAACCTGGACCGACCTTTTAATCTATTTAGAAAGCCAACGTATGATTACAAGAGACGTGGGACCTCCCACTTCTGGAGACACACATCAGTATCTATAGGACAGAATCTGGTAAGAATCTGCAGTAAGCTTTTCTAGGATGCTGGAAATCATTCACCTTCAGAGTTTCAATTTAAAGTTGACTTTTCAGCAACTTTATAAGTTACAGAAAGTATGATGGTGTTTTATCCCCAGTCCGGCGACTTTGGCCAGGCTGAGATGATGTCATCAGACTGCTGCAGGTACGAGGAAGCATTTCCTCAGTCTCCTCAACTCCAGTGATCAGAATGTAACTTTGTGATTTCTGGCCCGCTTCTGACAAGTACTCCCATCACAAGTCAAAGTTCTCCTTTTAATTCCTACATCTAGAGAGATGACCTCATCATTTGACTGCTTCGCCTTTCACTCTCCAGTCACATGCTTAGGGAGCGGGGGCAAGACCTATAAGTGTTAACTGCAGCAGAGAAAAAGTAGGTCTCTATCCTTGTCATTCTTGAATCTAGAGAGATGACATCATTGGTCTGCTGCTTCACCTTTCACTATCCAATCAAATGCTTAGAGCGAGGGACATGACCTGAAAGTGTTACTTAACTGCAGCAGAGGAAAATCAGGTCTCTTGCCTTGTTATTCTTACATCTAGAGATGACCTCAGTGGGCTGCTTCTTCTTTCACTGTCCAGTAACATGCTTAGGGGGCGGGGCAAGACCTATAAGTGTCACTTAAGGCAAGAGACCTGATTTTTGTCTGCTGCAGTTAAGTAACACTTACAGGTCTTGCCCCGCCCCCTAAGCATGTGACTCGGCAGTGAAAGGAGAAGTAGCAGACTGATGAGGTCATCTCTCTAGCTGCAAGAATGACAAGGCAAGACAACTGAATTTCCTCTGCTGCATTCTTGCATCTAGAGAGATGACCTCATCAATCTGCTGTTTCTCCGTTCACTGTCCAATCACATGCTTAGAGGGAGGGACAAGATCTGTAAGTGTTACTTCACTGCAGCAGAGGAAAATCAGGTCTCTTGCCTTGTCATTCTTGCATCTAGAGAGATGACATCATCGGCCTGCTGGCTGCTTCTCCTATCTCTGTCCAGTCACATGCTTATCGGGGGGGGCAAGAGCTGTAAGTGTTGCTTAACTGCAGCAGACAAAAATAAGGTCCCACTGTGATGTGTGGCCGAGCTGTGTAAATCTCAGGACCGGATGGGCAGAAATATGATTCCTTTGGCAGATAAAAGAGCTCCTTTGAATGTTCGTTGAAGCCATCAACTAGAAATATTCCTCAGATAGAAATCACGGGCAATGTAAATGTGCACACTCGGTGCCCCAGCTCAACCCGCGAAACGTCATGCACGACCGTGCCCAGTGCCGTATGGTGCCCTTGTCTTTCTTGCTGACTCCTCCATTCCCTCCTCCATTCCCTTCGCCCTTCCACGGCTCTCTCCCGCTAGTGTGACGCACAGCAGCTTGGGGCCGTAAAACCGGCATAAAGTTTATAGATGCCGAGCCGCGCGTCTCAGCTCGCTGTGACAATGACAAGTCGCCAACCTGCGCTCTCTGCCTTGTTATATCACAATCAGCCCACTCGCTCCCCTCCATCCTGTCTTTATTTATCCCACGCGGATTCCCCAGTCACTAACTTTCCGGTATAAATACCCATATCTCTCTTTAGGGGGGAAATTAATTCTCCAGCTTTTTATTAGATTGGAGAACAATCGCTCCGAGGCAGTAGGAGCGCCAGACTCGGCGTTCAAAGGAATGCGGAGCTTGTTTTACCGGTTATAGGGAAACCTTGGCAGTTGTCTCAAGAGCTCCTTCAAGAAAGGGTTCAATTCCATCCGCTTACTCAAAAGAGTGATGTGCAGCCCTCAGCTTATTTAAAGTGTATGTCGACCCAAAAGAACACAAAATTCATATATTGTAGCCTTCCATTATGGCTTCCTATCCATTCCATAATGGCTCTTTTATTTTCACCTGGTGATCCGGCCAGTAACACACTTCCTATGCTAAAGTGACAACACTCACTGTACTGTATCTATGGAGGAGCAGGGTTGTCACCTTTGGACAAGACTCCAGAACATCTCATCTCTCCTGTTCTTCATTACATTTCCCCATTGACACATGCTGAGCTCAGCCTATTCACACAAATGCACTTTTCACGTACTCCCAGTGAAGGCAATTGGGGCCAAAACACTCAACTCTTCCCCAATAGAAGCTCATGTACTTTAAGTGATGACCTTCAAGAGAGATTTCTCTTAGGTGTGAATGGACACCATTGGATATAATGGAAATCCTACTGTTAAGTAGTAGCCTAGGCTTGGTGTGAGCCCAGTTCATCCAAGCCCTCTCAAAACTGTGACTGCCATTCCCCCCTTTCATTCCAATCTGTTGTGGCAGGCTCCCCGCACCGAACTATTGATCACAAAGGGGCAGGGAATGCCCCTGCCACCATTGATTGGGCCGGGAGGTGGGGTGGCGGTCATAGTTTTGAGTGAGCATGGGCGAACTAGGTTCTCATCAAGCCTAGGCTCATCACTAGTGTTGAGCTTGGAAGCCCATCTGGTGAAGCTTCAAATTGCTCCGGTGACAATAGAGCCCAAATGATAACCCGTAGAGGTAGAGAGCACAGGAAGTTCTCAGTTCACTGGATTTTTGGCAGGATCAACGGGTATATTTTTGCACTCATCAAAGAGATAAGTTTAGGTTTATCTACACATTAAAGCAAACCTGTCATGTCATAAAGGTGTCCAAGACTATCAATACTCACAGAAAAGAGACCATTTGTTAATCTGCATATCTTCTTCTGTGAGTCTGAGGAGCCACTGGAAGCCATAGATGCCCTTTATAGAGTCCTCAACTTAAGCTGAGCCTCTGTGAGACCAAGTTCTTCCCTTGCCCAGTCCCAAACTGGCAATACTTCCAGAGAAGAGATCATTCGTTAATCCACATATCTTCTATATGCCAGTGGAACCACTGAATGCCATAGCTGCCCTTTACTTAGTCCTCAACTTAAGCTGAGCCTCTGTTCTCTGAGACCAAGTTCTTCCCTTGCCCTGTCCAAAACTGGCCATAATTCCAAAGACAAGACCATTTGTTAATCCACATAGCATCTTCTATGTGCCAGTGGAGCCACTAGACGCCATAGATGCCCTTTATCTAGTCCTCAACTGCCGCCCCTGGTACAGCTGATACTCATGTAAGAGGCTGCCCAGACCCCTCACATGGGTACTGGCCGTACCCCCCTGATGGCGGTGTTCTATCGAAGTTTGTGACTACTTTACAATGTGTGACCGGTGATGTGGTTCAATGTAATCTCGCCCAGTTTTTTGGCGGTTGATTGTGTGACCGCCAATAGGTCAAGCATTCCAACACTTTCCCAGCTGTTCCAGAGCAGATCAGTATCGCAAATCGTATGTGCAGGAGAACTGATCTGCCCTGGAACAGCTGTTCGGTCCTGAAATGTCACTTCTATCCCACTCTGTGAGTGCAATCTCACATTCCACCCAACTCACAAAGTCAAAGAGGAGGTGAGTCACAGGACCGGCCCTCTTGCTGAGAAGCCTGTCGGCAGTGCGGGGGGCCCCCGGGACCCTGCACTGCCGGATATTCCACCGGGGGGTGCCCAGGACCGGACCTCACTGGATCCCCTTGACTTGAGCTGAGCCTCTGTGAAACCAAGATCTTCCCTTGCTGTTCAGCAGCCCACTGCTGAGGGCCTGTGCTGCCTATATCCTACATTTTCAGAACGATTGTTTGATATACTGCATTTTTTGTTATTTGTTGTTTTGCCCTGACATACACTCTGAAGTAACAAAATACACCTCCCTTAGGAAGTAATGGTAATGCATGTAAATGGAGCCTTAATGGGCCCCCTGTCTTACCAATCTCTCATCTCAGAGGCAATTCCTCTGATGATACAGAACTCTAACTGCTTCATAGCAATCATACATTGAAGTTCTCAAATTATATATTCATGTTATGTAGACGTGTTTGCCAAGTGCGATATCTACCTTCACATTGTGTAACCAGACAGTGCTGGGCCCCATAGCAGTCTCATGGTGTGCCAAGGCTTTTTTTTTTCTTTTTTTTTCAATAGGATCTTTTTTTATATTTATTTTTAAAGTCATACAATTAAACAACCAACTTGCAGTCTAGGACTATAAAGATACAAGCAGCCAGCACATTTTGAGTACATGAAAAGGAAAGGACAGCATCTCTCTCCCAACCAGCGGGAGTGTTATACATCTGTAAGAAACATAGAAACAGCTATCATGAGCAAAACATATTACGGATATATATAACAATTCAGCAAGAAATACCAGTGATCAAGAAGAGATAGGGAAACTCCATAGATACCCCAACCAGCTGAGGGGGAGCAAACCATTCGGGGTGTACCATGACCTTAGTTATCCAAGGGTAAATGGGCACTGAGACGCTAGACCACAAACTTTCTCAAATAGGACCAATGTTTTGGGCCTGATGGCTCAGTTCCGGCAGCTCTTCACAAAATGGTGGACACGCCAAAGGGAGGTGGACGCCCAGAATGAGAAATCCTCATGAATGAAGACGAAGAAAGAGCTCCAGGTAATTCTCTCAAGAGTCCAAAAGGCTTTGTAAATGGTAGCAAGAAGTTATGCACAGCCAGTGGCGTAACTATAGCCAGAGTAGCTTAGAAGGGTGTTATGGGGCCTGGGAGTAGAAGGGGGCCGCATTAGGTTGTTGAGACAAATTTAGAAACATGGAACATGTGAAAATAACACAGTACTGTATCATTAAGGGTTGGAGTGGTTGACAACCCTAATCCTCTGTAAAGTCTACAGCAGGGGTAGACTTTACAGAGTCATTTCACTCGGGGGCCACTCAACAAATTTTTTTTCTCCCATGGGGACGCTTGCCAAATTTCACACTTCAAAATAAAAGGTAACTATATCCGGTATGGTACTACGGACACCAATACACACATAATAAGGACCCATTCATAACTGTAAGTTTAGGTGCAATTAGGGGTTCCTGCTTCAGGAACTTGCGTTTTCCTGCAGCAGGAATCCCTAATAATTACAAGTGACAGCTGTCACCCATTTAAGTTAATGATCAGGTGACCGCAGCTGATGGTAAACGCCTGCACACTGCATGTTTTGGTATGTGATATGATTACATGTGGTTAGAAAACACTCGATTGTGCATCCAGGGAGAGTGATTGATTGCTAACTAAATGTAATCATATCACATACAATTACATGCAATATGCAGGTGTTTATATGCAGCTGCTGTCACCTGATCATTAACTTCAATAGGTGACAGCTGTCACTTGTAAACACCAGATTAGGGATTCCTGCTGCAGGAAAACACAAGTACCTGGCGCAGGAATCCCTAATTGCACCTAAAGATACAGATGTGAATGAAGTCCAATACACTCCCCCGCCCACCCCCAATACACATTAAAACCCCTGCACATATAAAATTAATACACTCCTCCCCCCTTAACTTTTTGCAGGGAGGAAGCTGTGAGGAGGCATGATCCCTGATCATCCAGTGGTGATTAGTAAGGTCTGCTGCAGACCTTACTAATACATCCTTTTGGCCGGAGCTCAGAACTGAACTCCAGCCGAAAGGATTGCAGTGCTGGAGCTGACAGGAGCAGCTCTGCGGTCTGCATCAGACAGAGATACAGACAGTGTAGCTGCTCCCACAAGTCAGGTACGCGGACTGCGTACCTGACTTGTCAGCTGGTTGCAGGCCACATAGTACTGGCTCGCGGTCTGGCACTTTGAGACCGCTTGTCTACATTGTAGGAAAGCCAGTCAAATGCACATAAGTCTTTGGCATCTTTTGTGTTAATAGTCACAGCTCAGACAAAGGTCGTCAGGGGAGCCCAGCCATCACATTTTTGCTATGGGTCCCCCCGTGATCTTTAGTTACGCCCTTGTGCCCAGCCGAAGTATTTTGGGGGTCAGGAATCCCCCTTCATCAGGGCTCAGGCAGAAGTGGTGTGAAATGATCTTTAGCAGCAGTTCAGTATTATATAATGCTGTATTTGTGGCTTTAGTTATAAGTTTTAGACCCCATTAACATCTGAGCAATTTGAAGCGTTATTGACAGCACTTGAAAGCTGGACATTTTGGCTTTGATGGCGAGCATGAGCTTCCTTTGGGCCAGAGCTGGCCCCAATAGACTTCAATGGGAGCACCTGAAAAAGGCAGCAGAACGCGTTTTTCATGCATTTTCTTGCCCAGTAACTAGCTTTCCATTGGCTAAACATAATACAAAAACATTAAGCCTGAAATACATGCAAAAATACATGCAAAGAAACACCCAAATAATGACCAAAGACACTGAAGTGTGAATGGAACCTAACTTTGGCAGCAACCTCGCTGCCTAAGAAAAGGCTTATATAAGAGCTTAGACACCAAAATGGAAGTCTTCCCTAGGCCCTTTGGCTGGTGCCTTTTTGGATCTCCATTTATATGGCAGCTTAATTTAAAAAAAAAAGGAATTCTTATTCTTACGCATATATTATTGAAAGCTAAAACGTGTCTTTTTTGGCGAACGTCTTTGTGTAATTTCCCTAGATGTAACGAGCACATCTTCTAAGAGCAAATGCCACTCGCTATTCACATTATTTAGACTCGCTGCTGATTATCTGTGTTTATAAAATGTCATATAACATACAGGCTTCTTTTTCTTAACATGCAAATGCGCGTCCATTTATCTCGAACGTCACTCGTGGAGCTGCCGTCCTTTATGGTCTACTTAGAGTCTCCCCGTGTGTGTTTAACCTTTTTAACTCGACTTTCTTACAAATCCGTAATAACTCGCTTCTTCCTGCTTTTGTCTCACCTCGCTGTTCTGTTTCATGACTTTTTTTTTCCATTTTGCACCGCAAGAAAAATGGTTTAATCTACTCTGTTTCTTTCATGTCTATCCGTGTGGCTTTTTTTTTTGTATGTGTGTGGATGTAGTTCGGTGATAAGAGGAAGTGCAGAGGAAGTTCAACTCTAAAACTACAACCTATTCATTGGCACAAAGATGCTTTTACCTAGATTTTATTTTTCCCTGTGTTTTTCCCGCTCCTTCACCTCAGTGTTGGCTTTGCTTTTTGTCAGAAGGATGTTGAAGTGAATATGCAAAAGGAGGTCTGTCGTTGGGGTGTAATTCTCACTGTTGGTCAAGTCAACCGGTGTTTACTTCCAACATCCGATCCTGAAGGAGTTTTTTTATATACTGTTTTTTTTTCCTTTGCACTTTATGGGGTGCACTTCGCTAAGAGTAAGAATGATCCCTCTGCTTAATTACTTTTTGGAATTATATTGGCAAACGTGGTGGCTTAGTGGTTAGCACTTTTGCCTTGCAGATTCGGGTCATGGGTTCAAAGTCCCTGGGCTAATGTATGGGCAAAGCATATGTAGACCAATTCCATTGTAACAACTGGGATAGTTTTGTAAAAAAATATATATATAAGCATTAAGCTGCCCACACACCTTACAATTTATCTGCAGATTTTCTGTGGTCAGATGGAAAAGGTGCAACAGATTCCTCCATCTCCATTTAACTGTGTTGATGGAGTAATCTCCACCTGGGCCAATCTGTTGCACTTTTTCCATCTGACCACAGAAATTCTGCAGATAAATTGTAAGGTGTGTGGGCACCTTTATACTTGTTTTCCCCTCTTCCTTCACTTTCCTTTACTCCCCCTTTCTCTCCACACCCCATCCCCTCTGTCTTTACCTCAATCCCTTCTTTGTCTACCCCATTCCTTCCTTTGCTCTATCCCCCATCCCTTCCTTGTCTCTACCCCCATCCCTTCCTTGTCTCTACCCCCATCCCTTCCTTCTCCCTATTTTCTTTAATCTCTCTCTTCCTCTTCCTCTTCCCCTCCTCTCTTTCTCTCCCTCCTCTCCTCTACTGGCAGACAGATGGCTCTGCTCTCAGTGTGTATGATGTTTCGCTCCCAGACGCACACATATAAGCCGGCTGCTCCTTTTTTTTTTGTGGTTTCTAACGAGGCCTCCCGTCACCCATGCTGCCTTTTTTCCACACGTATCATTTGATTGCTTCTAAAGTATTTTGGTCATTGGTGTCAGAAGGTCACCCCTTGACCTTTCACCTGACCCCCCCCTCGGCGCTGAAATTCCCGCTGCTCCAATTATTGCGGCCTATCACATAAAACCACATTGACATTAATAGGGATTTGCTTTCAGATAGATTAGCACCAACAGTTCTTTAATACACGAAGCCCCATCAAGTAGCTTAAACCTAATGTGAAAAAAAAAAGCCATTTGTCATGTTAACTCCATCCGCAGTAGTCATAATAAACGGTCGCGGGGAGGGCGGCTTTTACTAATTCTATTCTCCGGCGGTTTCCCACGAGATTTGTTAACTCTCTCCTCGCTGCGCCGTATTCAGCCCGAGTGATCTTTGCACGCCCCTCGTTTTCATGGCGATAGAATAGTCACTAGGCCTAATGAAAGCTTGCAGCGCATATGCAAATGTGTCTGCTGTCGCCGTGGTAACACTTTGAGAACCAGGATTGCTAAGGATGGAGCCCCCTTGACAGGGGCGTGTGTTTGCGACCCTTGCTAATGTCAGCGGCCTGTCAATCAGCAGTGTTCAAAAGTGGCAAGGATGACCTCTGAACCGCTGCTCCCCAATTTATTTTTTTTACGCCCCCTGGACACTCTCGTTGATTGCGACGAATGCTCCATTATCCTATGAGGCAGGGAGCAGGGTGCAAAGTTCATTCATCCATGGCAACCAATCAGAATTCCACCTTTGCCTCAGTCGCCCAACAATAAGAGCACTTTGCTACCGAGATGGTATAGCTATAGTTCCGAGTATGGCAGGGGTGGGCAACGCTGGCCCTCTAGCTGTGCCTTAACTACAAATTCCAGCATGCCTTTGCCTCTAGGAGTCATGCCAGTAACTGTCAGTGTTGCAATGCCTCATGGGACTAGTAGTTCTCCAACAGCTGGAGGGCCGGAGTTAACCAACTCCGCATTATGGCTTGCTTCCTGCTTTTAAATACTGTATACATATATTTGTTGAGATTATTATACTTAGAATATAAAACAGAATGCCAAAGGTGAGCTTAACCCCCATCCCCAATTCAGGGGTGGGAACTCTGGCCCTCCAACTACAAGTCCCATGAGGAATTGCAAGACTGGCCCAGGCCCCATCAAGTCAGCTGGTGCTTCCTCTATGGAAGAAGGATCTAACACGGTCAACATCTTCACCCCTTGCATCCCTCTTACTACACTGCTTACCTCTGCACCCCCTGCCACAGGGAGCAATGTAGGAAGAGGGATGCAGAGGTGAGCAGAGTAAAAACAGATGCAGGGGGTGAAGAGGTGAGCAGTGTAGGATGAAGAGTGCAGGGGAAGCGAAGCGAGCAGTGTAGGAAAGGGGGTGCAGGAGGCACAGAGGTGAGCACTGTAGGAAGTGGCATGCAGGGAGTGCAGAGGTAAGCAGAGTAGAAAGAGGGATGGTGGAGGAACAGAGGTAAGAAGAGTAGGAACAGAGATGCAGGGGGTGCTGGGCTGAGCAGAATAGGAAGAGGGGTGCAGATGTGAGCAGTGTAGGAAGTGCTGTGCAGAGGTGAGCACTGTAGGAAGAGGGATGCATGGGGAGGGCTGGGACCGAGCTTGGCCTGATCTACATATAACTTCAGACCCCTTTTGACATGTGGTTTTCGCTACAAGTGCACCAAAATTGATATTTTAAAAACAAAACCGAAATTAAAAAAATTGTCAGGTCGAAACCGATACCAAAAATGTTTTTTATTTTAATTTTTTTTAAATATTTAATTTAATAAACTTATTCATTTATTTATATTAATTTTTTATTAAATATTTTTAGTTTTTACTGTTAGGGGCTTCGGGGAAATATTATGGGTTTAAACAGACCCCTGATATTTCGCTTTTAAAATAGAAATGAGATTGAGGACACAGAGTCCTCAATCTCTTTGTCTGTATCCCCTGTTATCAATGAACAGGAATTCTCTATGTGTGTTGCTGTTCATTAATAACATGATAACATAGTATGTTTACTATAACTACAACTATTAATGAACAGGAGGTGATGCAGATCACTTCCCATTCATTCATAATTGAGGATATACTACACATACCATGTCCTCAATTATCTACAAACACTCAGAGATCACTGGGATCAATTATCTACAAACACTCTGGCTCCAATGTGCGATCACATAGGGGGCTCGCAAGCCCCCCATGTGATAGCACATTGGAGGTGACAGTAGGGTTATATTAAACCCCTAGTGTCACCAGGTCTGCTCCTCTGACCCATAGTGGTTGGGAGCAATAACCAGCCTGTCATTGGCTATTTCAAATAGCAATAGCCGGCTGAATGTTGCAACCTCTAATGTTTGCTGTGCTTACAATCAGCTCCCGGCGGCATAATCTTGCGGCCGGCAGCTGTCATTTACTTGGTTCCAGCCTGGACGTCTGCTGCACTGCGGAGGTAACTACGCTCCACCATATAACCCCATTCCCAAGACCACCCCACTCACACCCCACCATCTCCCGCAGGCCGCTCCGCAGCCTCTGCCAGCTCCGCTTCCCCCTCTACTATTTGACGAAGGTAAGATCATACTGCAGTGACTGAAAACAATAGCAAACCTGCTATTGGCTATTTCAAAATGCAATAGCCAATCGCAGGTTGGCTATTGGACCAGCCCACTGTCTGCTGTCATCAGAGGAGCGGACCTGAAGGAGAACTTTACTCATTCAGGTCCGCTCCTCTGCTGATTGACATCAGGCAGTGGGCGGGTCCAATAGCCAACCTGCGATTGGCTATTGAATTTTGAAATGGTGAATAGCAGGTTTGGTATTGTTTTCAGTCACTGCAGTACGATCTTACCTCCGTTAAATGGTATACGGGGAAGCGGAGCGAGCAGAGGCAGCGGAGCGGCCAGCGGGAGATGGTGGGGTGTGAGTGGGGTGGTCTTGGGAATGGGGTGATGTGGGGGAGCAGAGTTACCTCCGCAGTGCAGTAGACGTCCAGGCTGGAACCAAGTAAATGACAGCTGTCGGCCGCAAATTTATGCCGCCGGGAGCTGATTGTAAGCACAGCAAATAACTGCGGATTAGAGGAGTGGGCCTGAAGGAACTCATGGCTATGCCAAGAGCCGAGCCTACTAACCACCACCCCCCTCCATCCCTCATTTTCAATGTGGCCATCTATTCCTGGGTATTAATATTGATATACCTGCACTGTACAAGACAGGAGGATTTTCGCCACTCACACAGAAGAGTCAGGTCAGTCCGAGTGGGGTCTGGGCACAGCAGGTGTTGGGGGGCTTCAGATTGGTGGGCAATGTTTGGAGCTTGTTCTGTGGGCGGGCAGGGCAGGTGGCTCATTATCTGCAAATTTTTTGTTTCGGCATTTCCCCAAAAGAGCTATTTTTGGCCGGTATGTATCGGTCTCCGATATATCAGTACATTCCTAGTTTTCGCACAAGATGACCTTAGTTTATTCATACACGCAATTTTAAATGCCCCATCGTGTCTCAGGATTATTTTAAAGCAGGTTTTTACTTTAGCTACAGATGTATCCAATTCTCTTATAGAGCTAGTTCACCTTTAGGCACATTTCCAACAAACGCCCCACAATGCAACATTATCATTGCTTGCTGAATGCAATGCATGATGGGGTATGTAGTCTTGAGAAATGTAGTCACATCAAGAAGCAGGGAAAGAGACGCAAAACACACTGGGAATTCAGGAAGTCGTTGGAAATGATGGGCAGACAGAGGGCAGCGCTCGCTACATAAAAGGGATTTTTTCATGTAAGCTTTGATTGCACTATCAAAAATAACTCTGGTCTGTATTCCTATCACAATGCTGATGTTATAACAGGAGAGGATATGCTGGGACTTTACAACTCCTTTAAGTTCTGATGCATTTGTTTTTTTTGAAAGCAACATGTAGCACACTGGCGTCCTCTTTTGATGCACCGCCGCCGCTCCTTGCGCAGCTTTACTGAAAAGCCATTGTCTCTGCCACCTATTTTCCGTGTCACCCTATCACCTTTTTTTCTTTTTCTCTATAATTACCTTTTTATTCTCTGCACCGCAGTTCTCTTGAGGTCCCCAGTGGTATTATAACAAAGTGGAAGCAACTGGGAACAAGAGCAACTCAGCCACGAAGGCCAGAGCAGGGTCAGCACATGCTGAACTCCACAGTGCGCAGAAGTCACCAACTGTTTGCAGAGACAAAAGCTACAGACCTCCAGACTTCATGTGGCCTTCAGATTGGCACAACAACAGTGCGTAGAGAGCTTCATGGAATGGGTTTCCATGGCCGAGCAGCTGCATCCAAGCCTTACATCACCAAGTGCAATGCAAAACGTCGGATGCAGTGGTGTAAAGCGCGGCGCCACTGGACTCTAGAGAAGTGGAGACGTGTACTCTGGAGTGACCAATCACGCTTCTCTGTCTGGCAGGCCGATGGACGTGTCTGGGTTTGGTGGTTGCCAGGAGAACGGTACTTGCCTGACTGCATTGTGCCAAGTGTAAAGTTTGGTGGAGGGGGGATTATGGTGTGGGGTTGTTTTTCAGGGATGGAGCTTGGCTCCTTAGTTGCAGTGAAGGGAACTCTTAAGGCATCAGCATACCAAGACATTTTGGACAATTTCATGCTCACAAGTTTGTGGGAACAGTTTGGGGATGGCCCCTTCCTGTTCCAACATGACTGCGCACCAGTGCACAAAGCAAGGTCCATAAAGACATGGATGGGGGAGTTTGGGGTGGAGGAACTTGACTGGCCTACACAGAGCCCTGACCTCAACCCCATAGAACACCTTTGGGATGAATTAGAGGGGAGACTGCGAGCCCGGCCTTCTTGTCCAACATCAGTACCTGACCTCACAAATGCGCTTCTGAAAAAAATTTCCCAAAGACGCACTCCTAAACCTTGTGGACGCCTTCCCAGAAGAGTTTAAGCTGTTATAGTGGCAAAGGGCGGAGCCAACTCAATATTGAACCCTACGGACTAAGACTGGGATGCTATTAAAGTTCATGTGCGTGTAAAGGCCAGCGTCCCAATACTTTTGGCAATATAGTGTATGTATGTGGGTGACAT
>NW_017306434.1:349285-365595 GCF_000935625.1 Nanorana parkeri
TAACAGCTTTTAAAGCGTCGCCTATGGCCAATTTTGGGTATTATCGTTTTTTGAGGTTTTGCGCGCGCACGCAATTTTAAGGCTTGACATGTTTAGTGTCTTTTTACCCGACGTGACCCCATCTTTTATATTTTACCAAAAAATTGGGTAATAATAAATGTTTTATCATTTAATATAGGGGAAACTGTTTTTTTTTTTTAAATTTCGGTAATTTTTCCTTAATATATTAAAAAAATAAAACCCCCAGTGGTGAATAAATACCACCAAAAGAAAGCTCTATCTGTCCCCAAAAAAGGGTATAAAATTCATTTCAGTACAGCGCTGCATGACGGAATAAATGTCAGTTAAAGTACCGCAGCGCTGAATACTGAAAAATGGCCTGGATGGGAAGGGGGTTTAACACCGCGGATGTCAACTGGTTAAATAATAAGCCATAAATTGTATTTTTTAAATGGAACCGGCGTAAGTACTGAATTTGACCGGGTATCAACCTCTTGCAATCACCTGTATGGCAGAGCAGACTGGGAGAGGGAAAAGAGGCAGAAGGAAGAAGGAACCAGTTACTTGAGCTATCGGGAAACACACTGGTAGGAGGAGAGAGCTGGGTTAAAGAGAGGAGCTCATCAGTCTGCTGCTTCTCCTTTCACTGTCCCATCGCAGGCTGGGGCATTTTTAGAAAATTGGCACTCCATTGCTACAGTTTTGATGCTCTAAGAGGCAGAGCTCGGGTATACAGTAAGCATCCTGCTACATTAATTGAGGACAGCATACAAGGCTTTCATTCCACATACGCATTTCAGTGTCCGGAGACATAAATCATTTTTTTGCTGCACTGCGCTCATGTAGTCACCGCAGAAAAGGTTCACAAACTGCTGGGAAGCTTAGCAGTCCCTTTAGCAGTTTAGAAGTCCCCTTTCCCATCCCATGTGATTACAGATAGCCAATTGTGGACAGCAGAATGCACATGTAGAGAAAGATGGGTTTGTTCTCAGTCCTGGTCTTGACTTTTCTTTGTATTGCACTCTTGATCAGTGCAGACTGCAGACAGGCGGAACATATAAAAGCAATGTTTACTTTGGCCTGGATGGCAGTTTTAATTAGGAAGCATGCATGTGGTTGATTGAAAAGTGGAATCATATCAATGGTCCTTGACACCCCGGACCTTGGGAGACCGCCATCCACTTGGGTTCTCCTTATGGCTCTACGGTCGACATTGCAATGATGCTTCCTCCTGACTCAATATGCTCACAACATCTGTATACTTATGTTACCTATGTGAGAAAACCTTTATGTATTGGACGGAATGCTCTATGTACTGCAACCAGATTCTGTCACTTGGCTGCATAACAAATGTGATCATGTATCCTCTATTATTGTTAATCCTTTACTGATCTGTAAAACCAATCAAATACTTTGAAATTGGAAAGTGGAATCATAGGCCCAATCAAATATGTGTAGGCATATCTATGCATATATACACATGTAATGTTGATATATGTATGTGTACAGTCTTCTTCAAGAAGGTAATGCCAATAGCTTTATTTTTTTGCAATAACCCAACAACCAACAACCAATGAGATGTCAGTTTCCTGGTAATTAAAGCGATGATTTCCTCTTGGGTGCCACTTGTTACAAGTTCATGACAGCAGTACGGGTTAATGACAGCAATGTGCCTCCAAACACAAATGACATAGGACTCCAGGCACTGCTTCCCCTGCTGCAGGAGTGGGCTGCTGATGGCTCGGTGGCCCCGCTTCAGGTGAGGGCTTAATCAAGGATCAGTGAAGTGGTATGCCCGCCCCCCACTTCCTCTCTTCGCGTCTGTCTGGAAAGGCGCAGGGCACGCCAAGCCTTGCATCGCTCTAGCAGAGGGGCTGCAGGGCAGAGCCAAGCTTCTTAATGGCACCATTATGTTAATCTTTTTCAGAGATACGAACCGATCTTCAGGCTGGAGGTTAATTTTTGGAACCCTTTAAATATGTATGTAATCAGGGCCCGGAACCCTTCCAGCCGTACCTCTCGTTACACATGCAAATGAGCAGCGGCACGTGACCCGGCACCATTAACCCCTCGGTTTCCCTTTTCGGTGACTATTGTCGGTGATGATGTATGCCCGCAGTAATTGGAGGATGTGTGGGTACCCCAGGCGTTCATGCCAATCATTATAGGCCTTTTGGTTATCGTTTGGTTGGAATAGGAAGACTGGCTGCAGTTATATATCGGCACGTTTGTCCAGTTGTTGTACAAGGCACCATTTTCCCCTAAGTATTCCATAGCCCAGCCAGGCTGCCAAATAACTGGTCCATGTAGATTTGGCTATACTTGGGTGGATTGGGTCCTATATGATAAGCCCTGATTCGGCAGTCTGCTTTTTGGGTTGTTGTCACATACCGGAAAATACTCGGAATTAAGCTTTGAAATGTAAACAAGGAATTGAATTTTTTATCCAGGGGTTGCCATAGTCTATCGATCTACCTAACTCCTTCTGTAAGTGATTTTGAAACCCCTTTCGAGGCACAGCAGAAAAAAAGGCTCTAAAGCTTATATATTGTGTGTACATATATATATAACAGGCCCTGACTTTTATAGCTGCAAGCACTGTAGAGTAATTCAACCCTAAAGTGTACAGCTGAGCCTGAAACATAACACTTTTAGCAGCTCCTGCTTCCCCCCTCCCAGCAGCTCAACTACCCCTGCTCCCTACTCTCAGCCCTGACTCTGTAGCATGGCTCACTCTGCCCCTCCCTACCAGCAGTGAATTAACAGCTCAGCCCCCACTGTTCCCTACTCTTAGCAGTGGCCTAGAAGCTCAGCTTCCCCTCTTCTCCCCTTCCCAACAGTGAATCAGAAGCTTAACTACCCCTGCCATGACTGTGCAGCTTAGCTCCAAATCCCAGCAGTGTCTCAGCAGCTTAACTACCCCTGCTCACTACTCCCAGTACTGACTCAGTAGCCAAGCTCAACTTGTTCCCCATTCCAGTAGTGAATCGACAGCTCAGCCACTCCTGCTCCCTACTTTCAGCAGTGGCTCCCCCCTCAGCAATTAATCAGCAGCTCAGCTGCTCGGCTTCCCCTCCCAGCAGTGACTCAGAAGCCTTCTAATCTTTTGTAAACGCAGAGCAGATGCTTAGGAAGTGGGGAGAGCAGAGTGTTCAGACCTGAGATCTTCTCTTTGGGAACAAATTGAGCCACACTGTCTTCATTTATAGAGGTCAAGGGCATGTAGCTTGGCTTCCACTGCTCTCCCCTACCAGCAGTGAATCAACAGCTCAGCTACTCCTGCTCCTTACTCCCAGCAATGACAAATTGTTCCACACTGTCTTCAGTTATAGAGGTTAAGGGCATGTTACCGCATGTTAAGAATAGGTGAATACTTTTACTCTGGGCACAGGTTCCCTTTAAATACTTTCAAAGTACACCAAATCTCCATTATTGGACAAGCCAGGTACACAATGCCCCCTTTCTCTTCCCCAGCACAGGCCCTTATTGTTAATACAATAGACAGGACAAAGCTTCTTTTAAACTGCCCCCCAGAGCCAGAAGGAGCTTTCCTGATGCACCCGTAACAGGTTAAGATCTCCATGGCAGCAGGTTAGCCTCATACGGCAGAGAGCACGCTCACTCCATAAATGCACAGAAATGTTGAGAATATTTATGAGGATAATAGATTTTTGGCAGCCTGAGATCTCCTTTATAGGTCGGGCACGTGGTATTTTTATAGATCCCCTTTCACACACTCTTCCTTAGACCTCACGCGTCTCCGCTGCGGGCCCGGCCTCCCCCCTCCGAACCCACCAACCGGAGTAGGCAACTAAAAACACCAGCAGCTTCGCGCCACTTTAATGTCTTTTTTGGACGACGGAAAATAGAAGATTTAATGGGGCAATTATTTTGTTTTATCATTTCCAGCTTTGTCCCTAGTAAGACACATTTTTTTATGTACTGCTCAATAAAACAGAACAGTGACAACGTTCGGTTGCTAAAATTGCCCTGGCTGACTTACAAATGACCATCTTATGAAAAGGGGATCATTATTGGGGCCTTCTTATGTGAAAAAGATGAAGCCATGGTGTGCAAAAAAATGGAGTCATCTTTCATTCATGAAGGTGAAGGAAGTGAACTCAAGCAGGTGACGTGGCATCCCTTAGAGTATTGAGTCTAAGGGTGAACCGGAATTCGTCCAGGCACCTCCTCACGGAGGTGCATGCTGTCCGCCAGGTTCGAACCTGCACAATTCAGAGGGGAGATGAGGAAGAACCAGTACAGAAGCCAAGGAATGGTCCAGGTAGTGGGGAGAGATGTGGTTGGTATGCTAGCAGAGGGTCAGTGCAGGCCAAGATGTTGTCAGTATGCAGGAAAGATGTTGGTCCAGGCAACAAGTAGAGATGTGGTCGCTATGCAGACAAAGGATCGGTCCAGACAGCTTAGACATGGTCAATATGCAGGCAAATGGTTGATCCAGGCAGCAAGCAGAGATGTGGTCAGTATGCAGGCAAAGTGTTGATCCAGGCAACAGGTAAAGATGTGGTAGCTATGCAAAGCCTTGGTCCAGGCAGCATAGGCATTGTTGATATGCAGGCAAAGGGTTGGTCCAGGAAGCAGCCAGAGATGTGGTAAGTTTACAGGCAAAGAGTTGGTCCATGCAACAGGTAGAGACATGGTTGTTATGCAAAGGATTGGTCCAGGCACAGAGACATGGTCCATATGCAGGCAAAGGGTTGGCCCAGGCAATTAGCATAGATGTGACTGGTATGCAGGCAAAGGGTCGGCCTCATAGCCGGAAGACTAATTGAGCTCCATTTAGAGCTGATGTTTCCGTTTTGGGTGGTTATCGTTGGGTTGATTCATATTTTGTTTTTTTGTTCTTGAGGAGTCCCTTGTGAGTGTGTCTCATGCCTCCTATCAGTCCGCAATGAAGACATCACTCGTACGTCTGGAATCCCTAATTTTTTGTTTCTTCTACAATATGGAGAATCCATCAGGGACGTGACACCAGCATTTGCCTTTGTAATGGCCGTGGCAGATGGATATTCATATTTTAACCTGTCCTTTGCCCACACAGGACAAAGCTTAATGGCCTGGCAATGGGGAGCTAAATGCTACCTACCCAAGCCATTATGTAGCCAGACAGTGCCGGGTTGCCTCTGCCCTTGGGCCCTGTGGCAGTCACATGATCTGCTATGACTATCCTTACGCACTTGGGCAGAAGCAACTTCGACTGTGGCCCGCCAAATGAGCAAAAGGCTAGAGGATCCATGCAAATGACCGGTAAAGATTTTGGAGAGTGCAGGTGGAGGATTTCGGTAAGAGGGTTAACAACTGACTTGCTGTCCTCTCGTTAAGAGGTCATTGTGGTTACAGGAGATCACGACATATGGAATGTTGTTGGCTGAGATTCAGTTAATCCCAGACATGTTCAGGTCATTGGGGGTCTGATCTTTTGACTTCAAGGCAGATGTAGAACGGATGATCTGGAGACCTCGCAGGACTGTCTGCCTGACGAGACACTCGATAGCAGGGAAGATTGTCTTTGGCAGATGACCTGAAGTGTCTCTCTGCAAGATAGAGCAATTAATAGGCGACAGCTCGGGCTAGGAGTGCACTGTTGAGAGGTTACACATTACAATAGCCATCTGACTTTACAAAGGCTTATTTTCCATAGTATTTGAGGTTGAATAAAGACATTAGTCCATCAAGTCCAACCTATTAGGATCTCATTCTAGGAGTACCCGTACCCCTGTATATTACGGTCCCTTAAGAAATCGTCCAAAAGTTTCTTGAACAATTCCACATTATTTGCTGAAATCACCGCCTGTGGCAGTGAGTTCCAGACCCTAACTGATCTTACTGTGAAGAACCCCCTTCGCCCCTTGTGCTGGAATTTTTTTTCCATCAATTTTAGGTGATGGCCTCTAGTTTTTGTAACGGAGTTAATTTTAAACAGTTTATCGCTAATGTTGCTACCACCATTAAACATTTTGTACATGGAAATCATATCCCCCCTTAATCTCCTCACCTCTAATGTGAACATGTTTAAATTTAGTAGCCTATGCACTAGTTTATAATACACCTGCTCAATGAGAGACACCTGAGCTCAATTAACCCCTCCCCCTAACAAGAGCACTGCAACCTGAGGGGAAAAAAAAAAAAAAAAAGGGAACAGTTTAAAAAAACTTTTCCTGCTCTTCATATGGCCATGGCGGTCTAAACACATAACAAAGCAGGCCACGTCAACTGGAACGTATTGTCCTTTGAATTCTTTGTTAATGCATATGTATAAAAGAGATCCGCTCTCTTCGCAAGGTTACCATTGTGTAGTTGTGTTTTTAATAATACTTACTTTTCACTGAATTTTCACTTAGCTCAGTGAATGAGTTAAAGCTGTTCTGACTTTCACCATCCAGTCATGTGCAAGCAAAAATCCTGTTCTGCTTTTTTTCCCCTTGCACATTATTGGGTATGCTTTGCTGAGTGAATTTACACTTGCCTTCATCTCATGATTAACTAACCGAAGTGAGGATTTACTTTGCAAACATTCTCTACTCCTTAACTAAGTCAACCTTATTCAAAACAATGCACTCTCTGTGTGGCTGAAATCGTATCTTAGTAGTGGTTAAAGGGTAAGTTCATCCCTTCATTGAAAATGAAAAGGAGAACTAATGTTTGCAAAGGCTAGAGGTCATTGGTCAGCATGTTCACGTGACCACGCTGATAGTTTAAAATCTCTTCTTTCCCGGAAGAAAGGAGGATCGCAAGATATTATCACTGGTCAGTGTGGTCACATGACTGCGCTGACCAATAGCCTTTGCAAGCACTTCGATGGTACACAGCCTCAATGGCTGTGTGGCAAGTTTTCAAATGCCCAGATCGTGGGGACAGGAGATGGTCCTCCTTACCATCTTGTTGCCAACCAACTAGGGTTGCCACCTGTCCGGGATTCGCCTGGACAGTCCAGGTTTTGAATGCTGTGTTTGGTTTTCATGGCAGCTGAAACCCAGACAAAAATGTCAGGCAGACAAGGACAACCACAATTAAGGGCTATTGGCCACCAACTGAAAATAGTCTCGACTGTAATACTTACATATTAATGGGTGGCACTATTTATATATGAATGAGCTGCAACTCATTCTGCCCAAAACTTTCCTTGCGTCGCTAGGGTGTTCGGGTTACGCTGGAAGAAAAGGTGGCAACCCAAATTGTAACTGTCTTCATATTGTAAACATAGGCGTGCACAGGGGGTGTGCCAGGTGTGCCTGGGCACACCATAATCATCCCGAGTACAACACCGAAACCACAAAAGCAGGTTGCGTGCTTTTAGTCACTGAGCCAGTGGAGAGAACACAAAGATCTCTCTGCGACTGGCTCAGCGATACAGAGCACAGCAGCACTTGTCACTTACATTCCTCACTTAACAGCCGCAGGCCTCAGTAGCTGAAAAGCTGCAAGGGAGCGCGCCTGCGGCGTCCTATCCAATCAGGAAGCCAGGTGGGTGACCACCTGCCAAGTCTCCCTGCTTCATTACTGCACCCCTGCTGGAAGAGGTAAGAGACAGTTGAAGAGATGGGAATCGGGGATGCCCCTGGTCAGTGTATGCGTATGTATGTATAATATATATATATATATAAATGCAATAGGCTGCACACACCTATGATTGCAAAGTGCTGTGCAAACTGTGGGCGCTATATAAATCCTGTATAATAATAATAATTCACATCAGCTAAGTGCCATGGGGACCAGGGTAGTGGGGAGGGTGATGTGAGCAAGTTCTCCTTTTCATTTTTTTTTCATGAAAAGGTGAACGTGCCATTTAAACAAGTAGATTGAATGGATCCAAACACAGAGCCCCCTCTAGTGGTTGATCTCGACATTTCTGTGTTCAATACATTATTACAAATATGGAACGCATGCATTTCAGATTTTTAATATGATACATTACTTAACGGCGAATTGGTGGAATATTGCCTTAAAATATAGAGATATAGTATACTTTCCCTCGGCTTTAACAAAATGCGGGGTCATTTGTTGCGTCTCAAGATTTTGTAATGTTTCAGAACATAATATAACATAATATGTTCATACTGTTCTGTATTTACACTGTGGGAAAAGAACATCATTCTGTTAGGACTCAGAAGAGCTTTGTCTAGGATTTACGGTTGCAGTCAAATAAAAAATAAATGAAGATACCTGGCAACATGAGTATATAAGAAGAGATTATTCTTTTAAAATGAGGATTTACTGCCTACAACATCTTAAGGCTGTGAGATAACTGCTATACATAATTGGATTTAATGGTGTTATACCTGCTTGGGGTTCAGCTTTTATATTCCGCTATCAAGTGTAAGGCCTTTTGCTTGACATATATCTTTAGTGAACCTCTTTCTGTTGTCCCGTGAATCTTTAGGCGAATGATCCTTCTTGTCCCTTCTTTAAAATAGTCCAGTGAACGTTATACCCATCGCTATCTCCTTTAGTTTAAGGCTTGGTTCACACCGCGGTTTTGTGCACGATTGCAGCGCGGTCGGGAGTCGCCAAGGTGTGAACCGATCTCGCTGTGGGTGCCATTATTTTCTAATGGCACCCCAGTCACACCGGGCAGGTTGCGCAATTCCTGCCTCGATTCCACCCGTGCAAGCATACGCTAAAAAAGCCGCGCACCGCAAAAAAGGTACTTGTACCTTTTTTTTTTTAGCGATTGCCGCGCGGATGTCACCCCCATTAAAATCAATGGAATCGCTGTGCGGACTAGCACACGATTGCACGGCCCGGGTGTCATGCAGTGTAGTGCAGGTGTGAACCTAGCCTCAAACATGTCCCAAAGATGAGGTTTAATGTGGTTATATTTTGCCTTTCCTGGTCTGCCCTTCCCCCTTCCCATCAACATAATTAAGTCCTTAAATTAAATCTTTCCTTTTTCATTGCATACCTTATTTTAGACCCTGTAATAACATTGTGCGAGGGTGACATTTATATTGTGTACCTACAGCCTATTGGGATAGCTACATCACATATCCCAGGGGGCAGTAGGTCCAACACGCAAGATGACATGGTACCAGATCTCCACCTGGGGCCGGTAGCAAAAATGCAAAAGAGAAAGCTGGCTTCGAAACCATAGGAAACCAAGATGGTGGCACCGGACATAATCTGTATTAGGAGAGCAGCAGATGAGGGCAGAGTGGGTTCATTGGGGTATTATGTATGTTCATACAGCTGAAAATATATTTGGGCAATGTTTTGAATGGGAGGTGCAAGGTCTGCTTTAGAACCTATTCAGGCTTGTCCTTTTTCATGCAATAAAACTCCTGCATTATGCTGCATGAAGATGCATTGCATGCAGAAATCCCATTATTTCCTATGTGGCTGGTTCACCTTTATGCAATGTGGTTTAGTGGGAAACGTAAACTATATTGACCCATTCACGTCTACGCATGTGCATTAGCACGTGTGCTGCATTCACATGGAACCGTGTGAATCCCGCCACAAAGTATTAAAGCTACTAGATCAGGATAACAGCCAGAAGCCTACCATTTTAAAATGGACTTAGCAGTGCGCCCCCCAGTACAGGTTCCCTTTAGAGAGATGTGGTAGTCAGGGGTGTCCTTAGCTTTTTTGCCACCTGAGAAAGAGAGCTGGGGGGAGAATAGGAGCAGTGGCCTCACAAGGGGGCGTGCGGCCCGGACCCGGGTGACACCATTGGAGGGGTGACACCAAAATGACTGACAGTCAATCTCTGCCAGCATCCATTATGAGGTGTGAGGTGACGTCACATCGGGGTGTCACCCGGTCTCCTCTCCGTCTCGGGACTGGTTGCCAAGAGCTCGGCAGGACGCCAGCCAGTGTGTCCCACTCACCTCCTGACAACCAGTGATGTCACTGGTTGCCAGGAGCTTAGAGGGATGCTGGCCAGAGCGTCCCATGTTGCTAAGAGCTGGGCGGGGAGATGTGTATGGCCCTTACACATCAACACATGTCCCGAGTGCTTACAACCGTTTTTCTATGTTGTACAAAGAGCTTACAATCATCAATCCTTTCCTGTCTTGCTGAGCCATCTCTGCATGCTTGCAGAGCATGCTGGGAAGCCGCTCAGGCTGCCTGTGTAGGGTGAGTGCGTGACCCCCATATATCCCCACTGCCAGGGCTCCTGGATATATTCAAGGACTCTCTAAATTCTGCAGTAATGGGAAGGCTTGACAGCTCAGAAAATAGTTACTTGTGGAGGAGTAATTGGTTTGTGGAAAAGGAGGAAAAAGATAGAAGGGTTGAGCGCGAGGAAGAAAATAGGAGAGTCGATGAAGGAGCGTTAAAAGAATGAAAAAGGAAAGAGATGGGGAGCGCTGATTATAATGGAAGGGGAAGAGATGTCTGCAGCTGGCAGGCCTGGAGAAATTAAATATAGTGATAGATATGTTGCTATACTGTATATGTGGACAAAAAAAAAAGAAAAGAAAGGAAAAAAGTCTTAACTGTATACCAGTAGACAGCCGTAGAGGAAGGATTGACGTTCTTATACTACATAATATTCTTCTGCAGGGAACAGAAACCGCTGATTTCTGCACAGGGCAATAGAACTCGGTGTTACCCATTGCTACCAATAAGAGTTTACCCATAGATGGGAGATGGCAGCCAGTCACCCCATCTAGCAGCTGGTCTCAAACACCCAACATAAAGACTTTATATATCTGGTAACTGTTATATCTGCTAAAGTTGTTTAAAGGAGAACTATGGGGTTAGGGTTTTTCCTCATAGTTCTCCTAAGGGTAACGGGAGGACACAAACTAGCGTCCTCCCGTCACCCAAAGCTCAGTATGGTATGGCATGCATGTGCAGTGCAGTGAACAGGCCTGGCCCATTCCTAGCATGCCGAGTAAGGAGCTGGGTGGTGGGATAATGTAAGTCTTGAGTCACGAATATTGGAGTTACATCTAGGGTTGCCACCTTTTCTTCAAGTGAAACCCGAACACTCAAGCGACGCGTGGACATTTTCTGGGAGGAGAATGAGTCGCGGCTTATTCATATGTAAACAGCGCCGCCCATTCATATGTAAATATCACAGTCGAGACTATTTTCAGTGGGGGGCCTTAATATCTTAATTTTGGTTGCCCCTGTCTGCCTGAGATCTTGTGTCGGGTTTCTGCTGGCATGAAATCCGGTCACAGCATTCAAAACCCGGACTGTCCAGGTGAATCCTGGACAGGTGGCAACCCTAGTTACATCATCAGTAGCCACCCAATGCTCTGAATACGTGTACATAAAAAGTATAACTATGGCCTCCAATTAAAAAAAATATATGTGCTAATCATCTGCACTTACAGCTTTCTCTGTCCCCCTGCAAAGTCCCACAAATATCTGTGGAGCCTGCCAGTGATAGCCACCATCTACTGTGATCGGGTGGCAACAATGCTTTACTGCTCCCGAATTCAGAGTTGCCACTCTCATGTAGACTGTACAAGCTTGCACTACAATGGGATGGGAAGGCGTTGCAGGGGTATGGCCTCCAGCATCATCACTACCGATTCATAAGCCTATAGTGTGTCAATCAGCCCCCGGTCCTGCCCACTACTTTTTGAATTGACAGCATTAACTCTGTTACTGAAACCCTCCCACTGTGAGCTGCAGTGTCTGGGAGGGGGGAATGTGTGACACACAAATGGGAAGGTAAAGGAAAGGTTTTTTTTGTTTGCTTTATGAGTCTTGTGCATCCCATAGTAACTAGATTAGGTACTTGCTTAGGCTGCTCCTCATACAGGAGTTTAGTTGTACTTTAAAGGAGAACTATGGGGTCAGTGTTTTTCCCCATAGTTCTTCTTGGGGTAACGGGAGGACACAAACTAGCGTCCTCCCGTTACCCTAAGCTCAGTATACCGCGAGCTACAGCTCGCGGTATACTGAGACGCCGCAGCCGGAGCGGATCCCGACATCAATGTCGAGATCCGCCCAGCTGCGTGAGTGACACCTGGCTCTGCCTATCTAGAGGCAGAGCCAGCTGTACCTGCCCCCTCCCCCGTCCGTTCTGCCAGTCAGCGCTGGCGGATCGGAGCGGGAAGGGGGGAATCCAGCCCCTCCCCTGTCACGGCAGAGAGCCGTGACAGGATCGAGAGGTGAGCGAACGCCGGTATGTGTTCGCTCACCTCCCGATCTACTGAGCCGACCTGTGACAGTCTCATTGTCACAGGTCGGCTAGAACTATGAGGTGAGTGCAAATCACTCATCTCATAGTTCTCCTTTTAAGGCAACTGCTTTCATGACCCCTCAATCTACAGTTCGGCTTTAAGTTCTACAGCTTGGTCACCATCGGTCTGCTGCATCACTCTGACTGGATGATGAGTAGCAGCATTACACAGATGAGATCATCCCTCTGCTTTCCCATCCTACATGCATGCTCAGGAAGAGAGACTGACCGCAATGTGCAATGCAACATAGCTCTGGCTGCCCCTTTTCCCTTTCAGTACTTCTGTTCAGGAAATTACAGGAAGATGATATAAAGATAGACTCGGGAACGTAGGGCGGTTGTAAACTACACTTACTGATTTTTTTTTAAATTAATACATTGCTGGTAAAAATGAAATTTTGACATCTGCCTGGAGTTGGGTTTTAATATTTAGAATTTCAGGACCCTGTACCATTCCGGTCCTGTGAGAATATTTTGGGGTAGCATCTGTGATATGATAAAGTGATTATCCTACAGCGGTTTACCTGTACATTGTAAAGGAGTGTCAGAAGCACGTCCCGTGACCTGCGGTGACCTTTTCACGCTGCGTGTATATTGCAAATGACTTTGCCCGCTGTGCACACTCCGCTGCATTCATATACAGTTGTTGGAATGCATACAGAAACTGTACATCTCCGGTTGTGCAGGAGTTTTGACAGGCTGAATGAGCAGTGAAATGAATTATTGTATGGCTCCATTACTGGGAATCGCAGACATATGGACCTGTCTTCAGTGCTTCATATCTTTCATCCCAGTCTTCCTGTCTGTGTGTATGTCCTATGATTGTTGTGGCAAAGATATGAACCTGGCTATTACATAAATGTACTTACTCAGGCTTAATGTAGGCCGGTAGGGAATGTTAACTGGTCATGGTTTGTTTTCGGTTATGAGGGTAACAGAAGAATGTGGGAATATTTGATGGTTGTTCTGGACATCTTGTGGAAAGATCATGCAAAGCGTCAAAAGGTTAACTTGTAATTTGTGATACTGTTTATGCCTGGTGTACCATCCTTCCTTCGACAACTTGTCCTGAATAAATGTGCTAACCAATTGTAATCAACAATAACAGAATGATATATTGATGTTCTGTCATCGTATGGTATTAACCCCCTGCTTAAATGTGGCAAAAGTATGGGGACACCACTCGAAATTAGTGAGGTGTGTCTGAGCAAGGGTACTATTAATATTACATCATACAAAGACTTTTTACACAATTGTGCTCTTCTAACCTTGTGATAACAGTTTGGTGAAGACTCTTTTCTGCTCCAAAAGGACTGTGGCTCCTTATGGAGCTGTGCACACAGCCAGCTCCATAAAGACTTGGTGTGTCTGTGTGGAGCTTGAATGGCCTGCGACCTCAACCTTACTCAACACCTTTGGGATGACCCTGCTGAGCGCCTTTGGGATGACCCTGCTGAGCGCCTTTGGGATGACCCTGCTGAGCGCCTTTGGGATGACCCTGCTCCGCGCCTTTGGGATGACCCTGCTCCGCGCCTTTGGGATGACCCTGCTCCGCGCCTTTGGGATGAGTTGGAACACCAATTGCCTTGCCAGGTCTTTTCATTCAACATCAGTGCCCGACGTTACAAAAACTGTTTTAGCTAAATGAGCACAAATTCCCACAGACACACTCTGCAATCATGTAGAAAGCCATCCCAGAAGACTGGAGATGGTTATAACCAAAGGAGGGAGGGAAGAGCATCTTCATATTAATGCACAAGGTGTTTGGAAATACATATCATGTATTGCCCAAAACGTTTGGCCATGTAGTGTATGTAATGGGCACTCTCTGTATAGAGGAGCGACTAGTGGTAATTGCTGAATTTCACAAAATGTATTCGGGCTACAAGGGACAGCTCACTCTGGTATCACAACACCACTGCCAGCATGCGTGCAATTCCCCATCTCCGGCAGGTAGACACTTTAGGAGCAAGTCCACATGGCCGGCTCTCCAGCATCAGTAGAAGCAAGACATTATTACTCATTACTGATTATCAACATTAATAAAAATGCGTAAGTGTTTCACAAAGACTTTGCTACATTTTGTGCCAGCCTTTCTCAACCTGTTATACCTGGAGGAACTGTTTTTACACATCTCAAGGAACTCTTGCCAATAATTACAGTATCTCCAGCTCATGGTACATTATTGTGAACAGTGCTTTGAGGCATAAGAATAAATAAAAGAATGTGGCGTACTTACAGTATTTGACACTGAGGTTTGCTCTACACGATTAAATTATTTTCTGTAAACATAATAAAATGAAACAAATCATAATAATGGCAAGTAAAGAAGTGCAGACCGTAAAAAAAAAATAATGTTCCTTCACATTGGGGATCATTCGCCCCTTATATTGGTGTTCATTGTATTATGGGACCTCATCCCTGGTGGTCAGTAGGAAGACTTCTCATTACATTGGTGATCTATGGGAAGAATGCGCCTTATATTGGTGGTCAGTGAGAAGAATGCTCCTTACATTGGTGGTCAGTGGGAAGAATACGCCTTACATTGGTGGTCAGTGGGAAGAATGCTCCATACATTGGTGGTCAGTGGGAAGAATGTTCCATACATTTGTGGTCAGTGGGAAGAATGCTCCATACATTGGTGGTCAGTGGGAAGAATGCTCCATACATTGGTGGTCAGTGGGAAGAATGGCTTAATCTCTGATTGCCCCTAGCAAACTCCACAGAACCCAAGTTGAGAAAGGCTGCCTTATGCTGTGGCTAAGGACATCACTTGTCAGAAAAACATTTTTATGCTGTACTACTGTTCAGTTTTCTGTAATGTTTTGTAATGTCTAACAAAGAGTGGCTTTTAAGTGACTGTGAAGACTAGCAGCACACCTTGACCTCCATATAATAGGCCATTATTCAAACACCCCCAAATATGCTTGAGCGTTGTGGACTCAGAAGTCCTTAGTCACAGTCGTTTTTACAGTGCAAACAAGCATATAGATATTTATACAGTGTAGATGTGACTCAAGTCTGGGCTCCAATCAGCAAGAAAACCAGATTTCTGAGTCCTTGGACTGCGGGTATGTGTAATGATGTCTGCAGGTGAGCTGTCTCTACTGCACAAATTGCTTTTACTTGGACTGTTGCTGAAGTGCTGACCAAACAGACGTGCTTCCTAAAGGGAAAATCAACGTTTACATTGCTGAAAATTAAAAATAAATCATAGGAATATTTCCCATCTGGTCATATTTATTTTTTTGTAATAGGAGAGGAAGTCTTCCTTACTTTGGATTCCTGACAGCGTACACAACATGCACTTTGATCCAGTCTAGCCTTCCAGACCCATTTGACCTGATTGGAGAAAACTGCTATCATCGTCCACCAAAGAGGATGAAAGAAACATTCTTTAAAGCCCTATTGAACTTTCAGTTCAAATCCACTAAATGCATTTTAGGTGCATTAAAAAAAAAAAAAGGTTTGCAAAGTCTTGCAATGAATTTAATTTAGAAAACAGTCAGAGCCTTTCCCCTGCCAGCATTCTGTAGAGAAGGACTTTAGCTCTGTATGGAAACAGTGGTCCATCTGCAGAGGACCAAATCGCCCCCTGCGGAGTCAAAGCTAGAGCTTTTCAATCAGCAGGGAGCATAAGTTTTGCTGATTGGGGAGCTTATAGTTCTGACTCAGCAAAGGGCATGCCAGACCTCTGCAGAGCGATCACTGCTTTCAAAAGATAGTAGGGGTCCTTCTCTGTAGCATGCTGGCAGGGTACAGGCTTTTCTGCTCAGGCTGTGGCTGATTTCTAAAACATTTGCTTAGGGATAGGCACCTCCATTAGCTTTGCTGCAATCTTATTCTTTGTTTTTAGCCTGCCTTTTGCTATGCTCATGTTTCCTTTGTTCTCTCATGGTGCAATAATCTGCAGACCTCCAGCAGAGTGCCATGGTCACCGGGCAGCACACACAGCAGAATTTGTTACCTTGGCACAGGCAGCATCGCCTGCCAAACCCCGTAAATTGCCGCCGTTTTCATGTAATTGATCTATGAGTACAAAGAAAATCTGCGAGGCATCCATTCCTCTTAATATCTGAAAGTTTGTGCAGAAGTTACAGCGAGCCAGCGAGGCCAGCCAGCCTGAACGCTGGTCCCGGATCAA